>NW_022900919.1:25549759-25662494 GCF_012274545.1 Fukomys damarensis | reverse complement strand
ATATATACTATCGTATCCCAACCCCTGGCTCCACTAACCAAGGTGTCTTCCTCTGAACCCACAGCACTGCCTACAAGAGCTGAGTGAGGGGTATCCACCACTCCAGAGGCAACAGGGCCCCCACCCTGGAAGCACAGAGTGTGTGGCCTGTGCTCACAGCTGAGGACCCATGGCCAAACTCTGCCGGGCCCTGCTGCTCCTCATAGTCACTGTGGCCTTTGAGTTGAGCAGGGTGCAAGCCTGGGGTTCCCCAAAGGTGGTGCGGTCATTCCAGGATATCTCCCCATCCTACGTCTACGTGCAGCAGGCGGTCTGGTACGCCATGAAAGAATTTTACAGGGTTTGGGAAGAAAACTAATTATATTTTATTCATTATTATTCTCAGGCAGAGATGAAACAAAATATCCATTAAAATAACTTCAAACTGGTACGGTCATATTAAGCACATTAAGATGTGGAGGTCAGGGTCCAGGAGGCAGCTTGAAGTGGTCACATGAGGTGCCAGCTGTGCACCTTGGTGTGGGTGATGATGCTGAACAATAGGGACACTCATCCAGCTGCCACTGCAGTGGGAGCCAGGTAGCCAGAAAGGCTTGACAAAGAGCCAGCCCAGTGGCGTGAAAGACATGGTTTTATCTGAGGCCACCAGATCATCAGTGAGACCAGAATCTCCTGGCTCATTGCCATCCCCTGCTAGTTAATGACAGGACATGTGCTGGGAAAGGCCTGACAGATACTTACTTACCTGACCTGGTGGCAGAGGTCAGTCATCCCGGCTTCTGGCACCCTGCTTCCCAGGGAATGTTTTCATAAGTAGGTGTCCTTTATGACCATCATCAAGTGCCATGCACTGCGGGCGGCTGTCTGAGCTGGGCTTGTGTACACTGGCACCACACCACCAGTATAAAGACCTTGCCAGTCTGGGTTATCACTGGGTGACAGGAAATTTTCATCCTAACTGTGAGCCTACTGGAAACAGAAGCTAGGTCAATCAGGTAAGACCTGGAGGAAGGAGGGTCGCAGAAGTGAACAGGGCAGTGACCTCACTGTGGGCATTGCCCAGGTCCACGCCTGTCAGCACCACAGCTTCCTTTGCTCTTGGACCTGGAAAGACTTCTACTCATGTGTTATTTTGGTTTGGTTGTACCTTTCCACATTATGTTTGTGAACTTCACACTTTTGGTTGCATACAGCAATACTGTGGCACCTCCCCCAACAAGTGTTTATTTTAAAAAGATGTTATCGTGTGTACTTAAGGTGTATACTGTTATGGTTTTAAATAAATATGGTGAAGTGATTGCTATTCTAAAGTAAATAAGCACATCCATGACAAGTTATCCCTTTTACATGTGTCTTGCTAGGACACCTAAAATCTACTCCTTTAGCAAATATCCCAAATTTGATATAGTATTATTAGTTCTAGTCCTCATGTTGTACATTTGGCCCTTAGACTTGTTCATTCTACAAGTCTAGTTTTTATCATTTAACTTACAACTCTTCCAACCTTGCTCCTCATGCTTAATGAAGCTGGGCATAGAAAGAAAAATCCAGCCTGATCCTACTTGAGTGTGGAACAGTGAGATGTTCATTCTACTCCTGCATAGCACTTCATATGAATACACTGAAATGTCTTGGTGTTTGTATTGTTGAGTCTCAGGCTGCTTTGAGATTCTGTGTGTTCTGAATGCTGACACTATGCACATATTTGCACAAGTATGAAAGCCTATAAGTTGAAAGGCTGGATCAAAGGGCACACAATCTGTACCCCTGTCCAGATTCAAGGTCTTAGGTGATGAGGTGTCAGGCCCACCAAGATCATCTCCCAGCCTCTTAAAAACAAGCCTAATCTATGCAGTCTCAGCCCTGGTTATCTACTAGGCAGGCACAGAGGGACGGCGACCTTCAGGAGCACCTGAGAATTCTGCTTGCAACACTCATTTTCTTCAGCGCCCAGGAAACCCTTTTAGCATTTCTAAAAATGTTTATTACATTTCCTCATTTATCTCTGGTTTTTCAGGGGCCAGTTGCTTGTTTAACTTGGTCATTCTCTCTTTGATATGTCTTCTTCCACATGCCTTGCAAGTCTTGTTTTCTCATTGTTCTTATCCTAACCATAACGTCTCATTCCCTCTGGTGCCACTGTGTCCTCAGGGCCTCCTCCTTGGATAGGAGGCTGACTGAGCTGTGTGGGAGAGCAGACCTGCGGAGTCTGAGTCACACAGAATGAGGATGGCAACAATGGGAGGCTTTGGAGAGGGTCAGGCCATGCTGGAGGGCTTGGTTCTGGGGTTCTGGAATACCCCGATACCCTCAATATCTGCTGGTCAGCTGTGCTGATGCTCCCCACTTCATTATTTCTCAAGCTCCTTGCTTTCCCAGGCAGCGTTCTCTGTGGAGTAGTTTCCTTGCTTTATCCTGGGGACAGTTGCCATCACATTAAATTGAATATCATAAGGGAGAAGAGATAGGAATAGATGTCAAGGTAGGAATCCCCAGTGATTCAAAAATGTCTGTTGAGGAAACATAAAGGAGAGCGGGGGCAGGGAGATGGGCCTGTCCCCAGGACTGAATGGTCATTTACTCAGTTGAGATGTCCTTTATGATATTTTATCTTCTAATTCTTCACTGGCAGGTCACAGACAGTTTGGAGTACTATTTTGAAGCCAAAATTGCCCGAACAATGTGCAAGAAAGCTGCGGGAGAAAATGAACACTGCTTATTTCAAAAAAATCCCACAATGCAAAAGGTGAGGTCCTGAGGCAGGGAGGGAGGCTGCCAGGGGTAGGTCTGAGGTCAAACTTGCTTTAGTCACTTATTTCCTCTCCACCCGTGTTGTGGTTGCATCCAGCCTGTTGACAGCCAGGGTCAAGATTTAGAGCACTGTTTCTATTATCCACTGTGGGCACCCATCTCCCCCACTCCACCAACACACACACACACACACACACACACACACACACAAACACACATGTACACAAACACGCATGAACCCACATGCCCCCACACACAGGCTTAAAGCAACCAGGTTTGCCACCTCCCCCCAAGGCCTGTGGGACCTTGAACTATCCTTGCTCAGCCCATGCCCTGGGCGGGACTCATGGGTCTCCTGGTGCAGCACAGGGCCTCAGGGAAGTGGGTACAACCAAAGGTCCCTGGGCTCAGACCTTGCTCTCCTAGAGCGGAAGGGCAGGCATGGTGGCTCAGGGCCCACATTTGGCTGTAAGAAGTGAGTAGGGCTAGTGCCTCTCCTGACGCCTGGGTTGTGAAGTGCAGAGGGCACAGCTGAGTCAGGCAGTGTCTTCTTCTCAACCAGGTCTGGTTTTGCTCTTTCTCTGTTCAAATGACTTCAGGTTTTACTCTTTCTCTATTCATTTTTTTTTTTCAGACAAGCTAATTCTTTGTTTTGTCTGTTTTAGGAGGTTTTTTGCATCTTTGTTGTTAGATCCAAGCCATGGAAATTTGAGCTATCCATGCTGAAGAAGCTGTGCAGAGATGCCTAATGGTCTCCTGGTGTGCTCTGCACATGTACTTCCACTGTGGAGAAGTAAAGAGCCTTCAAGATACCAGCACCGTGCTCATCCCTCTCACTCCACTCTCTGGCTCTGTGCATCTCTGAGTGCTCTGAGGCCTGATAGAGAGGGTGAGCATTTCTGGCGAGTGATGCCATCTCCTGGCAGGGCAGCCTGTGCCCACGTGAACACTGCCCTGTGGGGTACAGTGAGATCTTTCTGTAGGGTCTAGTTTTTTTGTTTTTCAGTCCACATGTCCAGCCCAGATTTCCACAGACATCACCTTTCAGGACTACGGGGAAGGCATAACCCATGACTCCTAGTGGGGTTTTCCAGTTCTGGGTATGGGAGTTAGGACCTTGTACATGCAAGGGCATTGCAATCCCCTAAGCTGCACTCCCAACCCAGAAGCAGTGGCTCCAAACCTCACATCTGATCAGAGATACAGAGGGGCCTTTCAGAGGTTTGGGTTTATCCTGAATTAAGGTAGAAAAAGCTCCAGGGTAAGGTGCTTAGAAAGCAGCCTGCGTGTGTGCATGTGTGTGCATGTTGGCTGCATGTGTGTGAATATGTATTTACAGGCCTGCTGCATGTACCTCAGCATGTGTATACACTCCAACACATGTGTGTAACCTTGTGTACAGGCCAGCTGTGTGCACATGAGTGTGTGTACAGGCCTGTTCGTCTGAGATGGGAGTCATGCCAGCCCTCCCATTTTTCCTGTTCTGCATGGAGGTGTGTGGTTGGCCAAGCAGGTCCATCCTGCTGGTACCAGGAATAAGTCACCCAGGACCCATTTCCAAATCGGTCACGCTGGGGTAGGGAGACCACAGTGTTCCTCTGTCCTCTAAGTGATGGAATGTCCCCTGCGGGGTACATAGAATCCACATACTTGGAGAAAGCCCTGACTGTGGCTGGTGGTAGCTGCCCTTGAGCCATGGCATGGGGTGAAATTAACGTTCAGACTGTCCTGTCAGGGCTGCAGTCATGGCCCAAGGGCCAGACCAGCCATTGGTGTCTGTGTCATGGTATACCCAGGACACATCCAGTCTTTCTGATGTACAATGCCTGCAACCATGTTCAGCACAGGTCAGAGTTAGTGAGGTGAGGCAGACACTAAACCTTGATCTTTAAATCTGCACAGAAAATCCACAGGGAGCGTGGGTCTGGGAGATGGGATCAGTGTCAGGAGTCCTGGCAATCAGGGCAGTGGGTCCCTCAGGGATAATGGAGTCCCTACCTGCATTGTGGGGTCTGCAGCCCTCTCTGGACTCACCTTGCACAGCAGGTGCTCAGAAGGTCACTGTCACTATGCCTCTGCCATGGGGCCATCTATAGGGCCCTGGAGTGACAGGTGCTCATGGGGCACTTTGGCTGTGTCCCCAGAGATGGCTGAGGAGCCAAGGCGGGAAGAACCCCTCTGCAGAGTGCCCGAGAGGGGCCCACCTCTCTGAGCCCTCACAAGCACGCACAGACAGTCTCAGTGGGCAAACTTTAATGAGCTCTCTGTGATGATGGTGGGCAAGGAGGAATTTTAAACTCCAGGACAGGAGACTTAACTTTTGGAAGTTGAGGGAAACAGAAACCTTGGAGCAACTGGGTCCGGAAGAGCCATATGGGAAGTGCTGGTGTCCCCGGAAGTGAGCAGTGAGGCTGGGCTTGGAGGGATCAAGAGGGACCCTCAGAACAGTTCTTCTTCAAGAGGTGGAACTCTGTGGTCCACGGCAGGGTGCTCACACTGAAGGCACAGGTAATGATCTGGGAGGGGACAGTGGGTGCTCACAGTTCACAGGAGCACTGTGTGCACCTCCATCTCCTAGTCCTAACTCTAACACCCTGCCCCAGGGTGCTGCCTGCATTACCCCCAGGAGAAGCCTCAGTCTGTTCTGGACCTGAAATGGGCACACTGAGGTTGAGGTCAGGCAAGACCCTGCCAGGTTCCTCTCCTGAGGGCAGGACATATGGGCATGAGGATCACACACGACATTCTCTGCTCCTCCCTAGACCCTAGGGCCCAGAACCACAAGTGTCTGCAAGCTGTGTGTCCTAGACAGAGGCTACAGTGCGGCATGGGCAGAGTCCAAGTGGAGGATGTGGAGGTCCTGGATTTAACCTGGTGTCCATCTGGCAGGTCCTCAGTTGCAGGCTTGTCCCCTCCTCCCCAGCACCCACATCTGGGAGGACAGGAAATCAGCACCCTGTCTTACATTGCTGGGTCTGAGGCTCTCCTGGAAGGGGCAGTTGTCGAGGTCATCCTGGAACTTCTTGCACTTGGTTCTGCGCAGCTGCAGTGTCATGAAGAATACCATGTCCTCAGTCTGGTGGGACAGGAAGAGAAAAAGCAGACTCACTTGGCACTGCTGCGTGGACTGACTGTAGTTGTGCTCCAGTAGGGACAGACCTGGACTCTACTCCTGTGGGCGCTCCCCAGGGGTCCTGGATCAGCTCACAGGAGGTGACAGCCAGAGGACCTTCTCCAGATAGGGATGAAGAGTAGAGTCATTGGCCTAGTGAGGCCTGGGAAGTTGTAGCAGAGCCACAGGCTGTGAATGCATCTCCAGCTTGGGTCCTGGCCTAGTCCCCAGCCTCCCCTGCGCAGGGTCTGAGCCCACAGCCAGATTCCCAGGGACAGTGGCACACACCTGGCATCTGTCCATATGTGCACAGATCTCAGCCCTGAGAGCTGGAATGGCACCTAGACAGGTCAGTGCAGTCACCTGAGCCACAGCAAGAGAAATGCCCTGCTGCCATGCCCACTTCACCCACAGCCATTCCTGGACATTTCAGGGCTAAGAAGGTGGGCAGAGGGAGCGTAGGACACAGTTAATGCACTACATGGGCAGGGGAACAGGTTAGATGGGTTGTGCCCTGAGTGGCAGTTGGGGCCGATAGAGGGCCCCTCGTCTTTGTCTTCAGTGCCCATGGTGCCTCCCAGGCTTGCTGCTTTTCTAAGCATCCCTGTCACATTATTACTTTGAAGCCCTTCTCATTGTGCCGCTGGGAACACATGCTGTTGGTTCCTTGTCACTCTCTGGCTTCACATCCTTCACATCCTTCATTTTCAGGTCATTTTCAATCAAGTAACGTCATAAAAATTATGCGGACTGAACACTACATACAGTATGTGGCATTCTAAAACATGTACCTATTCCATAGAAGCTAGAGGGTTGGCTTCGTGAAGCAGAGCATGGATGACTGTTGATGAGCGAGACCCTGGGGTAGGAGCACCTGGCATGTCCCTTGCTGAGCTCGGTGCAGGGGACGGGGATGGCACAGTGGTCTCTCACCTGCTCCCTGCGCACGTTCAGGATGCGCTCCACCCGGTAGGCGTACTCGTCGTCCTTGTGCTCCTGGTTGAAGGTGTGCTGGACGAACTCCATGGTCGGGGGGAAGTACAGCCCCACCTCTCTCTGGTCATCCTCCTGATCCTGCTGGAGGTACCAGTCTCCAGTCCCCAGGAGCTGGTTGCCCCAGAGGAGCAGCAGGGCAGCCCAAATTAGCGCCCTCTTCCCAGGGGGACGTGCCATGGTGTCCTTGCCTCTCCCAGAAACTCTTCCAGACCTGCGGGCTCAGGTCCTGCTCACAATCTCTTCTGCTCTGGCACAAGCTCCTCCCTGGCCTCTCTGTATCACTCTGTGTCCCTTCCCACCAGAACTCGCTCTCTCTGCCAAAGCTGCTCACTCACCTCCTGGGGTGAGAGGGGGACCTGTCCTTGCCTCTCCCAGAAACTCTTCCAGACCTGCGGGCTCAGGTCCTGCTCACAATCTCTTCTTCTCTGGCACAAGCTCCTCCCTGGCTCTCTGTATCACTCTGTGTCCCTTCCCACCAGAACTCGCTGTCTCTGCCAAAGCTGCTCACTCACCTCCTGGGGTGAGAGGGGGACGCCGCCCAGGAAGGGAAGGCTGCAGAGAAAGGACCAGCATGGGGACCCAGGGTGCCCAGCCTGAGGCAGAGCCCAGTCCCTCCCTGGTGTCAGCTGCCTCCTGACTGGGGAGTTGCTGGGAAGAACATGCACCCTGCGAGACCAGCTCCCCTAAGGCCTGCAGCTGCCTGTGGACCAGCTCCAAGTTGGCTCAGACCCTGCACTTGGCATCAGGCAGCAGACTCCACAGCCACCCCCAGAGGGGCCCTGTGCCCTCAGGACAGCCAGGGAGGCACTGTAGCTACAGCGGAGTGTGAAAGACAGTTCCACTTCTAAGACATTAACATCCCATTTTGGGAGAACGTGTTGCATAAAAATAAAAGTTGAATGGAGAGATCTAAATCCTGTTGTAGGTGACATTATATGCATACATGCAAACATGAAGTCTTTTGTAATTTGTTTTAAATTTCAAACATGTTTTATTTCAGAATTGTTTTATTAGTACACATGTGTAGGACATTTCCTTTTTTTTGAGGCAAGGTCTTGCTATGTAGTTCAGGCTGGGCTTGAACTCAAGGCAATCCTCCTGCCTCAGCGTCCCCATTGCTGGAATTACAGGCATGCACCACCATGCCCAGCTGCTTTCACATTCCTTGTTGTGAGAGCCTTTGAGTCACCCTCAGGATGGTCACAGCTCTGACTTGGCTGTTGCTCCCTGCTGTCCCCACCAGCAATGCCAGTTTAGGGTCCCCTGAGCTCTTTCATGAGTGTGTGTTCAGCCCTGGTCACACCGTGCCACCCACACTGCCTGGCACATGCAGGAGCTTTATCAAAGCTCCACCCTCTCAGTACCTCTCCTCAGGCTTCCTCTGTGGTTTGGGATATCTGTATCTGCTCCACCTGACACCTCGGATGGACCAGGGCATTGCTGCAGGCCTCTGGGCATTGCTGACCAATGCCAGCTGTCCAACCCAGCCTTGGTCCTAAATCAGGAGGAAGGGTGATACCTTCACAAGATTTGGGGATCTCACAGGGCCTGAACACAGCCACCCTTCTCTGAGGACGAGGTCCCTGTGCTCCAATGGTCCCAGTGGCCACATAGCAGTGCAGGATTCTGTTTGCTGCCACAGACTCAGTGAGCCCAGGGTGAGGGCAGGACACTGAGATACCACCGAGCGTCCTGGAGGCCTCAGCTGTTTCCCTTCATTGACCTTTGGCCACTCGTCTTTACCCTCTGACTCTGGTGCCACCTTCCTGGCGTCTGGTGTTTCTGCGGCAGGATGGACTTCTGCACCCTCGTGCCTCATTCCACCCTAGTCCCTTGCTCAAGTCACTTTATTTTTTACAGTAATTATTGACTTTTTCCTCAAGGAAATTATTTGCTTCAACTGTTTTTGATAGAGACCTGGATTTTTAACACAATAACACACAATAAAGCTGAAGAAATGTAAGAAGGAGTGATGTTCCTGAGTGACAAAGGATAGCTTCAAAGTCTTTTGGTCTAAAAGCCAAGGAGGCACCATTGGCACCGCCACCTCTGCTGTTGTCCTTTTGTTCCCCACATCAGTTCTCATGGTCCCCTGGAAGGTCACTTCCCTCCAGGGTGTCAAAGGTGGGCACCAGGGTACAGGTACCATCTTCCTACTAGACTCAGTGTCCAGGAGGCGACAAACTGGTTGGGAAAATGCCAGTTTTGACCATTTTTCTCTCTTATGACATAGAATGAACTATTGTCATGCTCCGGAACAAGGGTCAGAGCGATGTTGCAGTTCTCATCCTGAACAATGGGGCTCCTCACTGCCGGGCAGGGTGGTGAGAGGATGAGCGGGGCTGTGCTTGTCTTATCTTAGCTGCTGGATGGAGCAGGATGCAGAGAGGAGCCTCACCTCACAGGTGCCCAGGGGAACAGGGTGTACAATAAATAATGTGATGCTCTCAAGGACTCGGGCTATCGAGACCTTGACTGAATCTCCAAGACGGGCTTGGGGAAAATGTTCCTGGGAAAAAGCAGAAAATAACAATGTTGGTGTTTGTGGACCACACTCTCCCTTCCAGGCACCCCTGTGCCTTGGTGTCTTGGAAGCAAACACAGACCCTGCTTATTCCAATGAACTGCACTAGGCTGGAGATCTCTGCCCACAACCTCCCCAGCCCAGCCGGCAGTGGTGAAACAGAGGGCGTGACCCACATAGGTGCAGAAGCCCTTCCAGGAATGTGTTATGTAGAAATAAATAGTAGGATGCCTATATCTGCATCCTTTTATCCATCCATCTGCCTTTTATTCTTGTGCAACAAATTGGAGGCAAATAAGTGGCATAAAAGAACCCGGATTGGCCAAGGTGTCTCCTGCTGTGGTTCTGTCTGTGCTGGCCCTGTGAGGACATCAGAACCTGGGATGTTCTCAGGGAGGTGCAAAGGCAGACACGATCCCCTTCCTGGGAGAGATCACAAATGCAGACCCCTGGCCCTGCCTATCTCACCAGGGCTTTAACATCCTGGAGACTCTGGTCTCTCTGGAATTTATCAGAGCAGCAGAGAGAGAGGCTGAAGACGAGTTCATGGAAGACAAGTGTAAGTCTGCGGAGCCTTTGTCAGGAGCCCAGCCACAGTACTTAGGGTTTGTCCTTCCAGGAAAGCCCTGATCACTGGGTGCCTGAAGTTGTGAGACTGATGCAGGATGCCAGTCACCCTGTCCCTCCCAGTGACAATGGGTGGCCTTCGGCCTTGACCTTCCCACACTGCAAGGTGTGACGTTCTGCTCATGGGCCCCACTGGTGCTGCCTGAGTGAGGCCTACACCCACTGCAAAGGGTGTGGGGGCTGGAAGGAACCTAGAAGCCCAGCGGTTTCCTGGTGTTGGGTACAGGGCAACCAAGAGGGGCTCTTCATTCCAGAAATTGGCAACTACAGCCCAGGCCTAACCAGCCAATTCCTGCTGGCACCAGAAAGTTGCACTGGGGCACAGGCACTCACACTTCTCCACAGGGTCTGTGGCATTTGTGAGGTAGTTGAGAAAGAGGGCATCCACCTCCCAGGCCAGAACACCTACTGTCTGCCTAGCAGAAAGTGTGTGCTGACCAGTCTGGGGGATTCAGGCCAGGGCTATGCAGTCTCTGGATTATCCATGCCCCTCAGATATTCCCTGTGTGTCCTGGGCTCCTTCTGCCAGGGAAGGGAGACCAAGGCTAGGCTATGCTGGGCTCCTGATATCAGGCCCACTCCTAAGAGCAAGGCCACCAACCTGGGAGGATAGGAAAGTGGTGCACACCAGCAGCAAGAGCAGTGGTTGCTTGAAAGACAGGGCCTGTTCCTCTCCCTATGCACTGTGGATGCCTGGGAAGTCACGGTCATTTTGCCTTTGCCCATTGTGGGCCATCATTATGGGGCCTGAGATTGTGGCCAATCACTATGGGCCTGAGATTGTGGCTCTGATGCACCACAGTTGTGCCATCTGCTGCCACCCTAGAAGGCCTAGAAGGAAGGAGCACTGTACCTTCTGAGGGTACTAGGTACCCGCAGGGCAACCCCATCACTGCCCGGCCTCTGCCCCCATGACCACGGCCTATGGAGCATATGCAAATGCTGGTGTTTAATGACCACTCTGCAGGATAAACAGGACAAAGGAAATTTCTAAAACACTGCCATACAGAACTCAGGAGGATGGAGCAGCCTGGAACTGCTGAGCCACCACAATCCAGCTCCTGTGAATGGCCGGTGTCCCTGAAACGCTGGGTCACTGGCTGGGGGGCCCTTTGGAGCACCTCTTCTTCAGGATGCTGAGCTGGGTTGCCTGGTGCTGGATGTGGATGGTGAAGGAGCAGGTGAAGGTCTGGGGAGCAATAAAGGGGTACAGTGGGTGGGGTGCTCTGAGATCAGGGTCTGCCTCCACCTCCTTGCCTGGGCCAGTGGAGGAGGGGGCTCAGGCCCTCAGCACAGGCCACCCTGCCTGAATGGGTGAGTCCCAAGCTGCATTCTGACCTGGGGCTCCTTCAGGTCCCCAGAGAGCCAGGGTCAGTTCCCCCACCAAGCTAGGGGTCTCCAGGGCACCCCAGGATGCTCCTGTGATCAGCCCCAGACAGAAGTGGGCACTGTATCTGGAGGGAGCTGGCTACTCACAGACTTGGGTCATTGTTAAGCAACGGGTTGACCCTCTGATAAAGAGGCCTGCCAGCCTAGGTGGGGTGGTTCCCACATCCAGCTGTCCATCACCTTGCCCACAGCAGCTGGTACAGCTCAGCAGGGTCAGGGCCAGGCATGGGGGAGGTCAAGGGGTGCTGCTCAGTCTGCACCATGGGCTCCGGGGTAGGGCAGGGACCTGAGACGGGCACACTGAGGCAGAGGCCAGGCTAGACCCCTCCAGGCTCCTCTCCTGAGGGCAGGCATGTGACATGAGGACCACACAGGACATTCTCTGGTCCTCTGCAGACCCCGGGGTCTGGTGCCACAAGTGCCTGCAGGCTGTGTGTCCTAGACAGATGCTGCAGTGTGGCGTGGGCAGAGCCGGGCTTTGGCAGGGCAGCCTGGAGACCTGCTATGGACTTGTGCCTCTAGGGCCGGGAGGTCTGTGTGGGCAGCTCCTTACATTGCTGGGCTCTGGGCTGTCATGGAAAGGGCAGATGTCAATGCCTTGTTCAGATTTCCTACATACGGTTCTGCGCAGCAGCAGCCTCATGGAGAGTACTCTTCCTGAGTCTTCATTCTGGACAGAAAGGAGAAAAGCGGTCTCATGTGGTGCTGCTGTGTGGACTGATTGTGTGGTTGCACCTGATAGGGACAGACCTGGACTCTCTTCTGGTGGGAGCTCCCCTGGGGGCCTGGATCAGCTCATTGGAGGTGACAGCCAGGAGGCCTTCTCCAGACGGGGGCGAGGAACAGAGGGCAGTGGCCTGGTGAGGCCTGGGAAATTGCAGCAGAGCTACAGGCTGTGAAAGTGTCCCCAGCCACCCTCTTGTGGTGACAAAAAGGTTGAATTTCCACATACTTGTGCCCAGCAGCGACTGGACAGTCATAGAGGACTGAATTGAGGGCTAAAAACAGCACAAGATAAAAGGAAATACAGAACCGCCCTGAGCTAATGTCTATCTTTCCCCAAAGGTGAGAACACAGAGATGCTGGTATCTAAGTTGAAGGAGGCCTCTTTTTGAGGCCTAAGTCAGAGGCCTGAACAATATGCGACTTAGTGTACAGCTTTAGTCACAATGCAAGTGTCCCGGACATGAGCACAGGACAACACACCCTGGAAAAGTGTGTCTGAGAGTCTACCTTTGTCTACTCAGCCCCTTCCCATGCTGTCCCTCCCTCAAAAGACCCTGCCTCTCACCCTGATGGTGGATTTTCTGTTCTGGGAACTCACCTGCTGTCCCTTTGACCATGCGGCTGAACAAACTCTCGCCTTTCCTTGCCTGTTAGTAAATTCTCTCTCAGCCTGTGTCTCTGCTATCTGGACATGGTTGGCATGGGCCCCTCTCAGCAGGCATCTAAGCCTGAGGCTATGTCTCCAGTGGACAAATCCAGGGCCTGGCAGTATGGTGGTGTCCACTTGAATGCTGGACACCGGCAGCCTGAGAGGTGAGTCACCTGTGACACGTCCTTCCTGTCACCGAGCTGCATGCTGTCTTTCTTTCTTTTCTAATTGTTTTTATTTTATATTCTTGAACTACTTCTCAATATATCTTGTGTTTATTTTCTCTTTTCTTTATTCTGTGGCTTAATCACTTCACTGCTTTCTATTTAGAAGTCATTCTTCAGTTATCAACATCATAAAATCATAAAGATTTATCTTGCATGAGTGAGCATTGACCTAATTTAAAAGAATTGCTCTGTTCATTTTTTTTCCCCTCACAAACAAATGGTAACTGAGTTAGCTTATATTTCACCCAGGCATAGACTCATGCTGAACCTGGACCCATGGGGGCCCCAGCCCTGTCTGAGCCCCAGGTGCAGGTGGCAGGAGAGGGAGGAACTTCACCTACCGGCTCCCACTGGGAACTCAGGGTGCGAACCAGCCGGTAGGCGTGCTCATCCTGGCTCTGCTTGTTGAATGTGCTCAGGGCCAACTGCACTGCAGCAGAGAGCTCCAGATCACTGACTTGATAGCTGCTCAGGTCCTCCTCAGAACACCAGGCGTGAGTCAGCTGGGGCTGGACACCCCAGAGGAGCAGCAGCATGGCCCAGGGCAGTCCCCTCCACCCAGGAGCATGCAGCATGGTGTGGGTGCTGGGCCTCTCCTTCAACTTTTCCAGCTGGCTCCCACAGACCCAGACCTTAAATTGATCTGTGGGGCCACAAACTCCTCCCCTGACTCCTCTCTGTATCACACTGTGTCCTTTCCCACACCAGCCTTGCTCCATCCAACCAAAGCTCCTAATTCACTTCCTGTGCAGCAGCGGGGGACACTGCCAAGGACCAGCAGGGGACAGAAGGCACCAACCTAAGTCCCAGCCACATAGCCACACCTGCCCCTTGGTGTTTCTGTGGGCTGAGGAACTTGGATTAGCAGCAGTCAGACGCTGACACAAGGATGTTGGGTGGGTGTTGGTGGGAGGGGGTCCCTGATGTGACAGCAGAGGGGGACGAGGAGTCAGGAAGATGAAGAGGGTACCGTGGGTGGAAAGAAGGTGCTCTCTTCCAAGCCACAAGAGAGGGTAGGTGGCCTTAGATGTACAGCTCACTGGATGTCCTTGAATGTCTATGTCCACTGCCCCCCATGGTTTTGGAACAGATTGGGTCCTCTTGGAGGTGAAGACATCTTGGGTGTATGGAATGAGGAACTCCAGAGCAAGAGTCCCGGGGTCTCAGTCCTGACTGGCTACGTGCTGTCCCTACATAGGGCACGTGATGCCCTTTAGAGCAGGGGGTAGGAAGGAAGAGAGGCGGTGGGGAGAAGGCCCTCTAGGACATGGCAGGGAGTCCACTCTGTGGTCCCTGATGCCCCCTTGTGGCTGCCCCAGGAAGCCTGCCTTCTGCACTCAGTAGTAGCCCTAGCAAGCTCCTAGGCCATGGCTCAGTCCTGTGTTCTGGAATTTGTGTTTGTCACCTGCTCCCTGGGACAACACTGCTCCCTCCCATGGCTCGGGACTGGGACAGTCATCATTCGTCAGCTGCTCAGCATCATTCAGGGAGCATCCAGCTGTGGGGAAAGTGTCACCCAGAGAGGGCTTCTTTCCCTGGTGGCCTTAGGGTCCCTAAACCAGCAGCTAAAGTGCAAGGAGCACAGTTCTTAACTACAGAACTATAGTGCCAGGTTGGGGGCAGGAAGGGTGTGTCAGCCATTGTGGGGTTTCTTGGGGAAGCAGTCTGGGCAGTCCTGTGTGACTAGACCTAGGAGACAGATGCCATGGGCATCCAGGGCAAGTCTAGATCTGTCTCCATGGTGCAGTCAGGAGATGGAGTCACCACGCCCAGACTGGGCCACAGGTGCATGGGCATGGCCAACTTCTGGTATGTCCAGGCCCTTGGTGTGTCCGGGAAGCTTGGTGTGGCCTCCTTCCTAGGTAGGGAACCACAAAGGAAGAGCGAATGTGAGCTGAAGCGCTAGCCCAGAAGACATGAACCAAGCACAGAGGAGGGCACCATCCCAGCTTCTGCCTGGCTGACCTCCAACTGGGTGACCTCTCCCCTTTACCTCCACAGACTCCTACTCAGCCGCCAGTGTCCAGGCCATGTGAACTCCTCATGGAAATGGACCTGATTCCTAGAATCAAGGCCCCGAATTCCTTCCTGGAAGCACCAAGAACCATCAGACAAGGTCAGCAATGACCAGGCCAAAGCCCTAGCCCTCAGGTGCCAGACTGGAATTGCAGTTAGCTACGACAGGAGGCTGTCCTTCTGGGGTTCTGTGCGGGACCTGGGGCTGTCTGGGCACCTCCACCCCACCACCCTCCAGCTGTCCCCTCCATCCTGCCCAGCCCTGGGCGCTAGGGCCTATGGGTTCCAGAAGCACCTCATGGCCTCCAAGGTTTGAGGATGGAGAGGAGAAGAGAGGAGAGCTGTTTTCTAATATAAACACCCCCATCTCACCCCACCTCCTGCTGCTGTTAACTTCACTTTTCCTCCTCCAGAGCCTCGCTCCCCAGTCCTTGCCCACCACAGTCTCTGCCACTCCTCTAGCAGTTCACCACCCATTTCCTTTCCTGTTTTCAAAACTAACTTTTAAAATATTTTTAAAAACCCCAAAAGTACAAACGTGTTGCACTGTCACTTACACTAGGTAAGTGCACATTTCAGTGTTAACAGGAAATGCAAACTGCTGGCACCTTCACAAGTGAGTTTTCTCTGGACTCAGATGAGAGCTGGGACCGCCCAAGCCTGTCCCTGTCATGTGCTGACCTGGCTCCTGTGTGCAGTGGCCCTGGAGCCTCACTAAGATTGCCAGCTAAAGGACAGACAGTCAAACACCTGGCATTTGAAACTTGCTGAGCAAGGTCTTGACACCATAGGAGGAAGCTTCTACCTCTGTCCTCATTGGTAGCCACAGTCCAAATGCAGCCGCACTGAGAAATTAGATTAAGTGACCCAAGGCCATGCATGTGAGGTGTGCAGGGGACAAGCGACATGTATGGGTTTCATGTTTAGACTTAGTGCCACCCCAGCACAGCTTATTATGTAGACACAAATATCCAACCATACCCCAAAAATCCCTAATCCCAGACATTTCTGGTTCCAAGCATTTTGGATAAGCTATATCCAACCTGTATATTGTTACGTTTTATGCTTTGAAGGTTTTGCACACAGCAATTGTACGGTGTTTTTTGTGCCTTGTCACTTGTACTGGGATCATGACTGTGAGTCAGACTCCTTCAGTAGCAGTGTTCAGCTCTGTTCATTGCACCTCTGCCCTAGAAGGCAGGTCAGCTAACTCTCCTTGCTGAGTTGATTCTACAAGGAAATGATTCTGCTCTTTTCCTCCCCAAACTGAAGGCAAGGAGCACCCTTACCTGGATTCCATGTGCACATACATGGAGTGTTTCTCTAGGGTAGGCCCCAGAAAGAAAATTGCCGGGAAGTGGGCTGTACCCCTAACTCAGCTTTATTAGAGGCGACTGTGCTAATGATTATTTTTAATGTGCAGATTGAAAAACAAATATTGTTCAATGTGTGATTTTTATGCTGTTGTTAAGGATTTGTATTGTTTCACATTTCATTAGAAATGCTTTCCTATGTTCTTCTATATTTTCTTCTGACCATGTTATTTTCTTCTGCTTTTCACGCTGAGATGACACCAGCTGGAGTCTAAGTGGGTGGACGGTATGAAGCAGGGATTGGTTGGTAGAGGGGCGTGGGTCCCCACCCTGAAGCATGATCAGCTTTTCTGGCACTGCTTATGGAATAGTGCAGTTTTTTACCCTGTGACTCTGCTATGGTTCGAGGAGTGTTTGTTCTCTCTGAAGTTCATGGTGAACTTGAATCCCCCTTTTGAGATATTATGAGGAACCAGTGGGACCTTTAAGATGCAGTAAGGATCTTGACCTTGGGAATGAGTTAATCACTCACATGATTAACGAGGGTATGGGTTATTTCCACAGGGGTCTGTGACAGAAGCTGGTTCAGCTAAGACTCTCTCTCATTGCCTGTCTCTTGCCATGTGAGGTGCTGGGCAAACAAGAGGACCAGCATCAGATGTGGGCCTTCAGGCTTGGACCAGAACAATGAGACCAAATTAATCTCTTTTCCTTATAACTTCCCCAGTCTGTGATATTGCACACAGACTATTAGCAACAGAAAATGGAAAAAAGAACTCAACAGCGTTTCAGTAATGCCAGTTTCCCAGCACATGTTGGTTGCTTCACTGTAGGACTCAGCTAAAACAGGCCATCTTCGGTCCTCAGCAAGGAAAGGGAGAGACATTCTTGGGTACTTCTAGGGCCTGGGCACGTACACGTAGGCCCTGGCTGCCAGGTGAGCCTGCTTCCTGCACTGGCCCCCGCTCCAGTCACACCCTCTGTTGTTGGGTCTCTGAGGTCTGGGCTCAGGTGCTCCTCTGGGTACACTGTCTAGGTTTGGGTCTCAGCTTTGAGGAAGAGCTCTATGTATCTGTCATTCCAATCAACACCATTGTTTTATCTCAAGCCTCCAGTGCCACAAGCTCTACTTCAGTCCTCCAGTATTTGGAAAAGGTGTCTTAGACCATTTTTTTTTTTTTTTGTGGCTGCAACAAAATATCTGGAGTTGGGGAAACTAGGAAGAAAGGAGGTTCATTTCTTTCATAGCTCTGGCGGCAAGGGGCATGATACTGGAGCTCTGCTCAGCTCCCAGTGAGGACTCAGGGTGGCAGGATGGCAGGTATCTGTGAAAGAATGGTCACACGGTGGGTCATGTGGTAGGAGAGACAGGGAGGCAGAGCTCTGTGATACCAGCATACTCTGTTGGCCATTAGCTCAGGCCAATCCAGACCTAACCCACTCTTACCAGAATGACACGAAGTGCTCGTAGGGCTGGACCTCCCCTGCGAGCTAGGCTACCTCCTAAAGGCCCACCTTCCATCTCTGCATCAGGACCACGCCTCAACACGAGTTTTCTTTTTTCTCTTTTTTCATTCTCTTTTATCTCTCCCTCCCTCCCTCCCTTCCTTTCCTTTCCTTTCTCTTTCTCTTTCTTCCTTCCTTTCTTTCTTTTAGAAGAAGTAAGCAAATATCCAAACCACAGCACATGAGATGTATAAATTTGCCCTGTTATGAATGTTTTTGGTTTTATTAATTTTTTAAATTTTATTTTTTAATTCTGGTATTTTCATCGTTTTGTATTTTTTTGACAGTTTTTTCCCCCCATCAAACCACCAATGATCCTCCTGCCTCCCCAGTGTTGGGATTACAGGTGTGTACTATCATGTTTGGCTTTTGTTTTGGTTTTATTCCTAAAGGAGCTTGTCTTCTTAGACATTGAAGTTACTTTGCTGAATCAACCCACGACAGCACTTGCTCTGGAGAGCATGGGTAGAATTCAGTGCTCCTTGCTGGGAAGGTGTGGTGCAGGACGGGAGGGACTGTTTGAAGTGAATGACAGGCTGTGTAGAGGGTAGTGGCAGAATGTCCTGCAGAACCAGGCCCTTGTAAATGGTGCCAGTGGTGTTTAGGATGCTGTTGATTATTGAGGAAGGTCCCTCATGCAGGTGGCCAGTGGGCAAGGTGGTGCCCTGAACCCTGGAGCTACAGCCAGGGCCGTAGGGACTGATGAGAGCAGAGGTTTCCAGGGCTCAGCCACCACTCACGAGGTCCTCTGGGGCAGTGCAGATGCAGCTGCAGGAATGGAACTGCTGGCTGTCATTTGGCTGTGCATTTAGATTTCTGGTCTGATTGAGGCTGAGATCAGAGCTCAAGTAAACCCATTCTGGATAATTAATCAGGAAGGTTGTCATGGCTTGGATCTGCAAAGTCCCCCAAATTCTCATATATGGACTGTGACTGGGTGATGGAGGTTTAGAGTTGACTTGCTATTCGGAGATGGGGTCTGGTTGGTAAAAGCCTGTCTAAGCCATGGCCTGGAGGGATCCATCTTGTTCCTGTTCCTGGCTCCTTTCTCTCTGCTTCCTGGCTGCCTCAGGATGAGCAGTCTCCTTGGCCAGGCCCTTTCTGCCTTGGAGTTGCTGACCATAGACTGAAAATATGAGCCAAAACAAGCCTCTCCTCATTTCAAGCCTAGGGCTTTTGTAATGAGTCCGGCCATGGGAAGGTGATTAAGACAATGGTTCTCTTTGAGAGACTGTTAGTCAGCTTTCCAGCGCTGCGGAAAGTACTTGAGATAAACAATTTAAAAGCAGGAAAAGGCTTATTTGGCTCATGTCTAAGAGCTTGCAATGCATGGTCACTTGGTCCCATAGCTTAGGGCGGTGGAAGTGAGCCTATGACACACTTGTCATTGGGGGGAGGATACCGGGGATCAAATCTGGATCCTTGTGCTTGTGAGGCAGGCTGCAGAACCACTGAGCTAAATCCCTGGCCCTATTTGTTTTTCTTTTAAGACAAAAGATGCTAACGTGTAAGTTATTGTTTCTAAACAAAAACCTCAGTATTCAGGTTTAATTGCACTGTGCTATAAATAAGTGTGTTGGGGGCTACAGTTTGGGCACTTGTCTCTAAAAGGGTCATCTTCCCTGGCTTAGGGCCTGTGGTGACTGTGTGCTGTGGTAAAGAAAAGCTCACTCGTGGTGGCTGAGAAGCAGAGGGAGGAAGGGCTGGGTCCTGGTATTCCTTGCCAGGGCCTGGCTTTGGCCCCTGGACTCTACCAATTTTGGTAATGCCACAGCTTGGAGTCTCAGCCTTCAGCAGGCCCTTGGTGGCATTTAAGATTCACAGCATCCCAGGCCCTGAAGATCACACTCACTCTCCTGAGCTGCAGAGTTGGAGTATAGAGCTGGAGGTGTGGCTCAGAGGTTGCCCAGCACGTGTGTGCCCTGGGCTTCCATCCCCAGCACTGTGAAGAACAAAATGAGACAGAGCTGAGCGAGGTGACGAGGTGCTCAGATTCAAGCTTTGTGCTCTGGCCTTGCAGTTGAGAGGTACTGGTACTGCTCACCCTCCCCAGTCCCTTCCTCTCTGGACATGGCTCTGTGCCAAGCATCCAGGCAGGTCCTGTGCAGCAGTGGGGGTGTGGGAACGCTCACAGCACTAGAGAATGTTGGCTAATAAAATACCTGTCCCCTACTCCCATCTTCCATTGAATGTCTGAATTATTATTTTTCTTTATTGGGAGCACGTTTTATTTCACAGCACAATAAAACACGAACAACAGATGGGACCCTCCAAATCTTCCATTCCAACCACTCTGTTTCAGCTCACAGTGATGCTTTGTACTGGGCCCTTTCTGTGGAAGACACTGGAGACTTTCCTGCTGCACATCCTTGGTACACACTGTGCGCAGTGTTCCAACACTTTTCATGTTGACAGTTTTGGGCGATGTTTACAGCTCCTCCTTTCGAAATGTCCTCTTTGCACTCCGCCAGTTGGACAGACCTGCTCTTTCTGCCTCCTTAGTGGTTGTCCTGGCCTGGGCAGGCTGCTTTCTCCTGGAAATGATTCTATTCAGGGCCCTTTTTAGATTTCATGAAGGAGTTTCCATCAACTCAGCCAATTTCCACATCCTCTGTCAGTGGTATTCAGGAATCAACCTCAGATGTCCTGCAGCTGCTCTGGTTTTGGATATGCCAAGCAGTAAACCCAGGGTAGAGATCATTCTTCCTGTTGCTTTGGTCTGTTTCCCACCCCCTCTATTTTTCCAGTCTCAGCAGCTATTCTTGACTCAGTTCCCAGCCTCCTTAAACCTTACCAGTTTAAATCTGGGAATTGGATTTAAAATACATCCTGCAAAACCATTTACAGGGTTCCCGTTAAGGGATAACCTAAGCAGTATTAAAATATAAATATCAAACCCTGAAAGCACAGACATAAAACCCCACAGGATTCTTGGTGAAACTTTGCATTGAATGCAGCCCCCGGTCTCGGGCTCTGAGCCCCAGCATGTGGCCACATCCTTAGAGGGGTACAGGATCCTGGGCTTCACCTCTGCTTGGGCCCTGGAAGGACCATATGGACTACTAGATCCCAACTTCCTCTGCAACTGGAAGAGGTTCAGGACCCAGGGCTCCAACTCAGATCATCCACTTCCAAATACAACAACTTTAGGGGGCCCTGCTCATCTTATCCCTGATGTAGTGCTCAAATCTGTCCATCACAGGTTCTCTGGGAGCACTAGGCTGGTGAAGCCTTCCTTGAAGGACTCAAGACCTCTCAGGTGGGGCTGTGAATCTGGACTTCAACAAAAATTTTGAATCTCCCCATTCACCCACTTTTCCTTGTCCCTCAGCATTTCTTGCATCTTCTATGCTCTTTTCTATATTTGCAGGCACTGAAGCCTCACATATTCCAGGAAGGATTTCTTGAAGGGCAAGGTTATGACTGTCTCCAGCACTAGACAAGCAGACTCCTATGGAACCAGCAGGGTTTGGAGCAAGGTGACCCTGAATCCACAGCAGGCCTGTTCTCTTCTGCTGGGTCTTGCTGGGCTCTTGTGGGGAGAATCCTATCCCTGCTGGGAAGTGGACAGTGCTCAGGGGAAGAAGTACACTGGCAGGGGGCTCAGCAGGGATGGCTGCATGTGCCGTGAGGGCCCAAGGATGTGCTAAGGATGTGGTTAGCAGCACTGGCTGGTGGGCTGCCTGTACTGGGGATGCAGCCACTGAACAAGAATAGTAGGCCAGGAGAGCTAAAAGGAGCCCATGAGACCATAGCCCAGTGGTCTCCGATGGCCAGCCTAAAGGTAACACCCTGTCTGACAGCAGAATCACCTGGAGAGTCCAACAAAATTCCAGGTATATGGAAAGACTTATACTAGGATCAGCAGAGCAATGGCAAGTGTGTGGAGTCTGCTACTTAGCCAGGATCCCCATGAACAAAGCAGCTAAAATTGAGTAAAGAATCAGGTGAGGAGTCTACCTGTCTTAGCCGAGTAAGCTGTTAATTTCTGCCACTGAGCCTCTATAATACCTGTGCATTCAAACAGTGTGGCAAGAACTGTCGTCAGGTGCAGATAGGTGCCTCTCTGATGGTTGGTAGGGATAGTTCTATCACCTCATCTTCCAGGAATGCTTAGATCTCAGCAGAGAGAGCTGACTCTGAAAGAAACAACCAGTGCCATAGTGAACAAAGAGCTCTGTGGGAAATGCTGCCAGAGCCCCTACTAAGGTGAGTCTCTCTTAGGACTCATTTCGAGGGGACAGACCTGGTGCTCCTTCACGTTATCCACAGGAGCTGCTGGTCATGAGATAAAACTACAGCATTATCCCACCCAGTGAGAAAAGCAGGCTTAAGCCAGGACAGATGAGGAAGGTACATCTGTCACAATGATAGGGTGTCTTGTTCCACTGGTCTTGGGAGAAGCTGCCTGCCAGGTGGAGTCCTCACCTCAGCCTGGTGTGTAGTCTCGGCCTCTGGTTGTAGCTCTGGGCATCCTGGTGGCCTTGCTGTGCTGCTCACTCCTCAGGCATCAGACTCAGCCTCAACATTCACTTTCAGTCATCTGCCTTCTTGCTAGAGTCGGAGTCAGACAGTAGGAATCCTATCCACCCTATGGGTGGGTCCTGAACTCAAAGCAATGACAGGGCCAGGATCTGAAAAGAGGGGCCCCCAATATTCCTCTGAGTTTTCTTTCTGTAATTCTCTTCATTTCTACCAAAGACAATCACAGGAGGACCAGCTTGGCTGCAAAACTCCTGACTGTTTACAGAAGTATACCAGAAGAACCACAGACTGAAAAATTGTTTTGGTGGAAAATTTAAGAAGAAATTCCAAAGTAGGGGCCAGGGATTTAGCTCAGTGGTTCTGTCACCTGCCTTACAAGTGCAACGTCCAGAGTTTCATCCCCAGTACCAAAAAAAAGGAAAGAAAAGAAAAGGAAAAGAAAGAAATCCCAGAGTAGCTTTTCACAAGCCTCAAGGGTAGAAGCCGAACTAGGGAGTCAGCATTGCACACATATTCTCATAGACGACATTCCAGGCAAAGCCAGTGTTTCCAGTTGTGTTTCACCATGAAAAGTACAGACTGTTATTGACCTAAATGTGCTCTGGAAGAGTTTCCAAATTGAGAAAATATAGGGAGAAAAAGTAAATGTAAATATTTCAATTCTGTTTAAAAAGCATATTTTATTAATAAAACATAAAAAGAATCAGCACTGTTTTAACTAAAAAGTCATTAAAACCATGATTTCACTTCATCATTTCAGACAGTTTCATGTAATTGAGTCCTATTTTTCATAAACTTGGTAGGTGACCATCACCCTGCCCTCAGCTGCCAGAGCTGTACTGGCTGGAGTTCTGTCCATCTGAGCCTCCTGGAAGACACTGCCACTGCTCAAACAATGCTTTTGGGAGATACCAGTGTCAAGCAGCTTAACTAACGGTGGATGGCAAGATCTGAAATAGTTCTGGTTAAAGCTCTGCTGAGAATTATGATCTCTGAAGATACCATAATTTTAACATAAGAATGGGAATATGACCAACAACAGTATATCCTGAGACACAGCAGATCTTAGAAATTCCACGCAGTTTTTTAGAATGCATATTAAGAATCCATTCATACAAACATAATTCAAAAGGTTATGCACCATTTCTTATTTGTTAATACTTTCCATATAGTTTTTTTTCTTTTTGTTTTCTTTTTTGTTTTTGTACTAGGGATCGAACTCAGGACCTTGCACTTGTCAGGCAGGTGCAGTGCCGCCGAGCTACATCCCTGTTCTTTTTCATATAGTTTAACGAGTGAAAATAAACCTAAAATGTATCTTGGACTTCCAAGGATGGGCTCTCTGGAAACCCCAAGGTTAGTTCAAGATAAAATGCTTGTATGTATTTATTCACTTTTTCATTTACATTTGAGACAGGGTCTCACTATGTAGTTCAGGCTGTCTTCAAACTCATTATTTAGCCCAGGCTGGTCTCGAATTCGTGTCAATCCTCCTGACTTAACCTCCTAAGTACTGGGATTACAGATGTATGCCACCAAGCTGGCTAAGATTTAATTTTAGAATTTGATTTTGGGAAGCTTTTAAAAATATCAAATAACAATTAAAAATAGAATCTCAAATCATTACTCCAAAATGACAAAAGGTTTCCTAGGCATGAAGGACAGAAATTACCACGTAATCTTTGTTTTCCAGGTCAGCTGTTGACAAGGAAAAGCCAAGCCTTTCAAAGACCCCGAGGAGGGCAGATCAGCCCCGTAGGAAACTGCCTGCCCATGCATGTTGCAGTTCAGGTGACCCCAGTACACTTTCAGTATCAGTGCTCAATTAAAAATACAAGTAAAGGGATGGGGACTCAGCCTTGCAAGCCCAAGATCCTGAGTTCAATCCCCAGTACCAAAAAAATAAAAAAAAACAAAAAAACAAAAAAAAACAAAGACAAAAAAAACAACTAAGACGTAAAGCACTTCTAATTTTAGCTAACTTGATCCCACATACAAATTTTCTTGCAAAATTCATCCTCCACAAAACCTTCCACAAAACCATTTTCTTTGTCAACAAAAACATGTCCACATATTTCACAGCCTCCTCCAGAAAGCCTGCCTTCCTCCTCTCCCAATGTCCTTTCTAGTTTTTGTCCCCATATGGGCGAGAAAAGGAATCCTTGGTAATTGTGAACCAGTATTCCGTACACTAACACCATTTCCTTGTTTCTAGACATATGTAGTTTTTCATACTCATCAACAGACCCCAATATGTTGATTCTTTATTCCATATAAAAACATGACACTGAAATTACTTAAACTTTAATCTTATGCTTAATAATTGCTTCAGCAATCCAACTTATCTAGAAATGACCCAGACTGCCTAATGAATACCTACTCCTTATTTTACAAAACATGTCCTTAAGATTTTCTGTTACTGAAACAAATTTTTGAACTTATTAAGAGTTTTTTAAAATAAATGTTTATTCTTTTTGCATTTGCCTAATTTACTTGTTTTTAATGTCTGAGCTGCTCATGGAAATTTTAGTTGAACAGGATGCGAGCTAGAAATGTGGAATCAGAGTTCATCAAAAAAGACTTGAATTTTTAGACACAATAACGACTCTAAGAGAGAAGGTAAAATAGCTACAACCAACCAACCAACCAAGCAAGAGACCAAGCAACGAAGCAAGCAGCCTATTTACCAAGAGTGATAACAAAAACAGAGGGCTGAAGAGTTCTAAACAGGAAGAGGAGAGGCACTGGGGAGACAAGACACTCAACTGATAGTCATGTGTTAATGTTACAGGCCAACTTTTATGTTGTTGTTTTTGAGACAGGATCATGCTTTGTGGTTTAGGCTGGACTTGAACTCAAGGCAGTCTTTGTGCCTCAGCCTCTTGAATGCTGGGATTGCAGGAATGTGCCACTTAGCTCAGCTATGCCCAAATATTTTGACACCAGTAAGAATGTTACAGAGGAGAAAATGTGGTTATTCCCATGGAAACAGAATGTGCAATATGCTTATCTTCAAGTTTTCTTGTGTTAGCTGGAAGGAACTATGGGTAAAGAGTAAAACATATATGGTCACTTAGAGCTCAGTTAAACCATGGGTCAAGAGGAAGGGTCTTGTTTGAAAAAGGCAAACCAAAGACAGATGCCCCTGCCTGGAACATAGGATTATGTGTGTTCCCTGGAGAGATCCCACCTTCTCTCTGGGGAGCTGGCTCTCATCTAAAAGCTCTGACAATTACCCCGTCTTTCTGTGAGTGTTGTCTCTGGCCCACTTATGGGCAGAGCACAGTCAGCCAGGGAGCCCCCAGCATGGGAATGGAAATGTTCCATGGGAAATGTCTTTCAGAACTGGAAAAGATAAAGTAAAGGAGCTTTAGCGAATTAGAAACAAATGGAAAACATTAGAAAATATTAGGAAAACAGGAAAGAGAGCCATGGCTCTTGCAGGGTGCAAAGCTACTTCAGGTGGTACTCACTGGAGGAGCAAGATGTAGTCTGCCCTTCCAGAGCCTGGCCCACCTGAGGGTTAGCCAGCCTGGAGCCCAGTACACCAGCAGGCTTTGCAGTTAGAATCCGGCAACCTGGGCTTTTCAGTGCTGACAATAAGCAAGAACAAAAGATTTACTTAGTACCTAAATGGTAAGCTCTGTGTATGCATTGTGTTCTACTACTTACTATAAAGAGTGATTTATTAGTGAGAAATAGCCCCAATATATTATCTTTCCCCAGGAAGCAGCTGGTTCAGAAATCCCCTCCTCATTCCCACCCCAACAAGGATGGAAAGAGGAGACAGAGATATGCAACAGTGTGTATTTTGCTTACCTGCACCATGAAAACTTGAATTCTTATCCCCAGGTTGGACAGGCTTAGTGATCCTACCACCACCACCACCAACACACATCAGCTACTGAGATCCCCTGGCCAGGCACCCGTCCTCCTGACCTCAGCCCTGCCCTGCCTCTTAGGCTCCTGCAAGGACATTGGAGAAGAGACTCAGCCCCGATGAGACTGCGAGTTCCTAAGAAAATGTCCTAGGACAAGTGAGAGCAGATCTCACAGAGACACGATCATCTCCTGGGCTCTGCAGTCAGTGCAGGCTCCCGGGCATACTCTGTGTTCACCTGAGCCCATTCTGTTTAATTTCAGGGATAGTGAAGTACAGTTTATCGACTTGGAAGGTAGAGCCACTCTCCTATTTATGTTCACGTGGATAACTGTTGGGCCATGTGTCCACTGTCTTCTATAAATAGGGCCCCGTGTGGTGATCCAGCTCAGGTCCATCCACAGGGAGGCCGGCGTCCAGCCTGGCCATGGTGTGGCCAAGCAGGGATGCCTGGGCGGAGGTGCCAGGGTGGAGATTGTCTCCAGGGCCCTGGGCCTGCTTTGGTCAGGAAGTGAATCAGCTGCCTTCACAGTGCTGTCATAGCACAGCTGATGGCCAGGAAGGCACCTAAGCATTCTGTCCTAAGAGAGTCTTTGGGGAAATCAGGCAGGGCAGGAATGTTCTGGAAAACATGCTTTCAGAGAAGGAAAGGAAATCAGCTGTGTTGGAGCAGGGGCTGCAGTGCTGGGCTGGGCTGCCCAGGGTTGTGTTGCATGGAGGCCCAGTGTTGGTGTGGAGGTGGGTGTCAAGGACAGCACCGTGGACCATGGCGATAAGAGACAACGTCTATCATGTGGCCCTGTTAGGTGAAGGCTCAGGTAGCACATGCTAGGATTCCCAGGAAAAGAAGAAACTGCCTTGGACCCTAGCACACAAATCCTGCTGGCTTCTCAAACTTCATCCACCAGACCTCCCTATACTATGAACCGATTCAGAGGGTCTTAAACTCCCCTTTCCTAGGGTGGTCACAGAACCTCTGATCTTACCTTTTTGTCTCAGTGCCGGCCATAAGCAGACTCTGACCGGCACTGTGAGAGCAGATTGTAAAACCTGATCTCCAGGATGTGGCCGCACCCTGGAGGGAGGTCTGTGGCTCAGAGGCCAAAAGAACCGAGCAGACAACAGGCCTTGTTGGGTCCTGACCCCTTCTGTCACGCTGGCTCAGACATTTGGTCCAATGCCATTTAAACATGGTTGCCATGCCTCCACCATGCTTATGCAACCAGTCACCAAAAACCCAAAGGAAGAGAGTTCATGGAACACAGATGGACCTGCAATGAGGTGGCCCTGGGGTGCACAGAAGCTGTGCGCTCCACGACTCCCGTGTCTCTTTTCTTTTGCCTGGCACAGACATGCTTATTTCCTGCCCTTCACTGATAGATTTTTACAAATCTAAGGTTTGAAACAACCCTGTGCTGACAAAGTCTATGAGTGACATTCTTTCAGCAGCACATGCTTCCTTCCTGTCTTTTTTTGGTAATTCTCATAATATTTCCAACATTTTCAATAGTCTGTGACCTTTGATCAGGGATCTTTGATATTGTTATGGTAACTGTTTTGGCGGGCCACCAGTATGCCTGACACAGAGGAAGGTTTTTGTGCTGGTGCCTCCACTGGGTCCCCATCTGCTCTACATCTCACTGAGACCCAGAGGTCCCAAACCAAGTGGGCCTGGCTCTCACCAGCTCACAACCTTCCCCCTGCATCCCAAGATCACACCACCTAGGAACTCTTGCAGGTTTTTATTGATGAAGAAAGGGACAGCCATAGGTGCCACATACTGGTGTGGTTAAGATTGAGTAGAGGAGGGGAGAGCATGTGGGTGTCCACGCTGCCCTGAGAGCCTGCTGTCCTGGTCCCAGGTGCTGGGGCACTGAGGAGACTGTCAGGGCCAGGATCCATCTTGGGAAGGGGATGCCAAAGGGGATGCAAGTAAGGGGTGGTCAGTGTGGTGTGGCCTGGCAGAGCCTAGGCATCGTGACAGCTGGACTTGGTGAGGGAGATTTTGTTTGCCCAGGGCACAGTGTAGATCTGGAAAGAGCAGACGGCATTCTGCAAAAGGAAGAGGGAAGGACAATCAGTGGGGTTACAGGAGAAAGGGAAGTTGCTGGCCACATGACAGGGAGGAGTGGAAGGGAAGTCCCTATATTCTGCTCTCTCTCTCCAGTTTCCAGGGATCCCAGGCCCTTGTCCCCCTCGTCACTGCCCATGGAGCAGCCATACAGGGCCAGAAGCCCAGAGGGCACAGGACAGGGCATGCACACACTACCCCAGCTCCTCCATTTCAGCCCAGGCCAGCACTGACAATGCACCTGGGAGAACCAATGGGCCTGGGAGAACCAGGCCTGGGGACACTGAAACAGGTGGGGTGTGCAGGGTGACAGGAACTCAGCATAGAGCTTTGGCCTATAGGGATCCACCTGTCAGGAGACACTGGAGGCTCAGGACAGCACAGGGCTCAGCCCTCTCAGGCCTGACCTGCTCAGTGGAGTCCTAGGTAGGGCTGTGCCTGGGACTCAGCAGAGCTTTCTGACTCCAGCATCAGCCCTGCTGCTGCCTCTTCCAGCTCAGCAGGAGCACCCAAAGGCAGAGGTCACTTCCTAATACCTCACTTCCCAGGGTCCCACTAAGCACCCAAATCAATCCTGTGTGCACACCCCTCCCCCACTAACCTATGGGTACACTGATGTGCATATATATACACTCACACCCACCCCACACCTGAGGTAACTACTCCTGAACCACCATACTCCACACATACACCTCCTCACTTGACCCACAAGTATGCACACTCAACTTCCCACACAACACACACTTGTGCACATCCTCCTCCACACGACACACATGCACATTCACTTCCCACACCACCCATGTCCGTGTGCACATTCACCTACACACAGCAACATGTACTTCTTCACATGTATCTGCACTCAAGTACTGCACCCCCAGAGGTACACATGCATGCCCGTGCACACACACACACAGACTCACACAACCCCTACTTCAGAACCAGCCCCGCCCACAGCAGGAACATACCCTCTTCAAGTGCGGCTCTTCATGGAAGGGACAGTCAGTCAAGTTGGGCTGGGACTTGGTGCATGTGGTTCTGCCGATCTCTACTTCTAGGAAGTAGTTCACACCAGCCACAAGCTAGAGTGGAAAGAGCAGGATTCACTGACAGCTCATGCGGTTTGCACACTCACAGCTACTATTTCATTTGACAAGTCAGTATGTTTGCCCAGGGCTCAGGCCTGCATTCATGAGCTGCCAAAGCCATCACCCATGAAGCTTGAGCCAAGTCTTTGCTGCAGGATGGCTGCAGGCCCTACTTACAGCTTGTTTCTTCCTGAGCAACTGAAACCAAGTGTCTCTTGCAGCCAGTAGAAGAAAGAGGAAGAGAGCAGGCAAAAGCTGGGACTGTACTCCCTTATCTGGACTCTGGGAGGGAGGCTGATTTGGGGAGCAGCCAGGGTGATGACTGAGTACTTCCTGTCCAGAAGGCAGGGTGGGTCCAGCCCTGGCTTTGTGCCCACACAGGATGCACTAAACCCTGTTCCAGGGGAGCTGCTACCTGAGGACCAAACATAGCTGATCTCTCAGACTGTCCTCTAGCCACCCAACTCCTTTTCCTTGGCTTAGCAGCAGAGGGCACCGTGCTGCCCCACCTCAGGGCCTTTTTGGGGAAGTGTTCCCAGGTTGTCCCTCCCTCGCCTGTCTCAGTTTGCAATGGAGAACAGAATCCACCCTGTTCTGGCCCAGGGCAGCCCAGGAAGGACTCATTAGCACCAGGAGAAACAGAGGGCAGCAACCCAGGACAGGGCTCTGGACTGCACCCTGTGCAGCCAGGGCAAGACCCAAGGTCCTGTCAAGACTGATTTCCCCACCTGTGAGCTGAGGTCAGGTGATCTATAATTCCCTTGCTTCACCCCAAGGTTGTGTCACCCTGGAGAGATGGACCATGGCAGCAGGAAGTACATGCCATGTCCATGGAGGAGGTCAGCTGGTCACTGTGGGAGAAGACAGGGCCACTCCCACTTCCCTGGATGTTCATAGAGGGGGAACTGAGCTCTACACACTACTGTGCACACAGCACTTTTGTGGTGCTGTCCCTTTGTTCCACTTTGCAGGGGGCACAGGCCACCAGGTCTCAACCTGGCCTCCTTCACTACAGGCCTGGACAACCAGTCTCCACTGCCCAGTACAACTCCAGCAGGGACAGAGGCAGGGTCCAGGGTGGCCTCTCTACCCTGGGCTCTTGAAAACCCACAGCTTCCGGCCACTGGGGACTGCTCCGGGAGCCCCCACCCTGCAGCACAGGCTCTTAGGACACAGGGAAGTCTCAGCTGAGGGCCTGGGAGGAGGACCTGCTATTCAACGTGCCTACCCTCCAGGACACATCTGTCACCCAGGCTCAGAAATCTGCACAGTTACCTACCTAGTGATGGGGACACAGCTGAGCAGTGGGTCCTTAGAGTTCACCAAGTGATGTCATACAGAACACTCACAAGGAGAGCTGGCATCAACATCACAGTCGTATCATCTTAGGGATACCCTTACACCCCCATCTGTCCTTCCCTAGAACCCCCCTGCTGCTTATGACTATTCCCCCAGCTGGCCCAACCCAGACAGGCCTAGGTCCCGAGCACAGAGCAGCTGCTCTGGGGATGGACTTCAGGGCACAGGAGCGTCCTCAGTAGGCATCATCCACACCATGTGAAGTTCTGTGGGTGTCTGAGTGTGAGTGTGGCTTCCTGAGGTCAGCCTCGTCCTGGGCATGGAGAGAAGGTCCTTATGGGTGAGCAGTGTACACAGGACCACACAGGTCCTGCATCCCACAGGACCAGGAGAATCCACACATCCACATGCAGCTCATGCGCTACGGGGAGTCAGGGGCAGGGCCCACAGGGCAGGGTCCAGGAGGCCCTCTGCTCTTGCCTGATCTGTGCTGCAGATCTGAGATCTTGTCAGAGCTGGGAGCTAAAGGACAGGTGCATGGAAGTTGTGGGAAGAGAGAAGAGGTAAGGGGTTCCTGTCCCTGCTGCGGTCATCTGGCTCAGTTTACAGGGGCTCGGGCCTAGGAGGTGGTTTTAGGGACTCAGCCGGGGGACTCTGATCCTAGCCTGGTGGCTCTGCTAGCTGGGGTTGGAACCAGGTCTAAGGGTCAGGTGTCTCCTGCAGTGACCCCTAGGGTTCAGGACAGGCTGCATAGGAGACTATGTGCAACAGCAGGAAGGGCCCGGCGGGCGGATCAGGAGGTCAAGGCATGCAGGCTGCACACACACACACACACACACACACACACACACACACGCATACGCACACGCACACGTACCTGCTTGCGGGCGCGCAGCACCTGGCGCGCGCGGCTGTGGAAGCGGTCATTGCTTGCCTTGTTGTACTCGCTGAGAGCGAAGTCCAGCGCGCGCCGCACTCCCGCATCACTCGCGTCCGCCTCTTCCAAGCCGCCCAGCAGGCGCGGGGGTTTCCCGGACTCCGCGGGCAGCGACAGCGACAGGACGGTGACCAGGGTGGCGGCCAAAAGCAGGGCAAAGCGCGCCATAGCTGCGATCCGGACCTGGACTTGGGGAACAGCCCGCAGCTGGGCCTTTATCCGGACGCGCTCCGCCCCTTCCGGCCGCGCCTCCGCCTTCCGCTCCGCCCGCTTCTCCCCGGGAACAGTTTCTGCAGAAAAGGATAAAAAGAGCAGTCTTGGCTTCAGGAGGGCCTCCGAGGTCAGGGAATCCCCAGAGCAGAGGTTCCAGGAAGACCTAAGCCTTCCCTGTCCTGGGGAACTTCTCTGCCAAGCAGAAGCGAGTTCCCCTTTACTTGGGAAAGGACTCATGATCAAGAACTACTCCCAGCCGGGTGGTCCGGGCCAGAGACGGGGCACAGATGCCTGAGCCTATAGGGGACACCTGGCAGGCCCCAGCAGAGCTGTGACACCAACTTATGTGTGGCTTTAAATTTCCAGTAGCCACCTTAGGGAAGTATAAAGAAACAGGTGAGATCATTTTAATAAAATGTCTGTTTAACCTTTACGCCAAATGTCATTTCATGATACAAAATGATTTTTATTTTTTTAAATTTTATTTATTTATTTTTGGTACCGTGAATTGAATTCAGGTCCTTGTGCTTGCAAGGCAGGCCACCGAAACACTGAGCTAAATCCCCGGCCCTACAAGATGATTTTTTAATGAGGTGCTTTATACTGAGTGTGTGTGTATGGGGGGGTGGTCTCTGGAATTTGTGGGTGTTTGTGATCTGCAGGGCAGAGGTCCGTGGTGACTGTCCCCATTTCTAACCCTGTGGCTCCATGTGGTGGCTGAGGCCCAGTTTCAGGAAGGGAATATTGAATGGGGTGACCAATACTCCAGATGATGGAATCATGGGAGCTTTGCTGGCAGGAGATGGAAGGACTGGGGACAGCCAGGGCCTCTGGACACTGGCTGGGGGACTCTTGGGACCCAAGAGGATGCAGTCTTGCTTAGACCTGGGCGCAGAGCCAGCAGAGGGCGCAGCCAGGGAGAGACCTGTGGCAGGGGCTCCCTGTCTTAGGAGCAAGGAACCAGGGTCTCTCTGGCAGGGGCAGGAATGATCTGCTATCTCTGCCTAAATGCTGGGATGGGGAGCAAGGTGGGGGCGGGTGACCCTGCTAGGTGAGGGGGGCAATGAAGGGTGCACAGCCTGCTCCTCCTCCCCTCAGGGAGCCACAGTGAAGCTCTACTCCTCTGTCTCCGAAGGACAAGTCGATTGAGTGTTTATACACAGGGACACACCCAGTGTCTCCATCCAGACTGAGGGATTTAGTAAACCACACCCAGAGTGAACCCTCAATCAAGATCCAGAGTGGTCAGCACCTGGCCAGCCCTCTGGTGCCCTGCGGCTTCAGGTCATGGCCATCTGGCCCTGGATCCTGGTCTGTCCTGGGCTATGGTTCGCTTCTGTTACTGAGCTTCCCGGGGATGGACTCACCAGGAGATCCCCTGTGCCTTTCCTTGGCAGCCACTTTCTCTTGATCTCTTTGTTTTCTCCCCTTGGCTTTCTCCTGGTCTTGATTATAAAATACTGAGGAGGCATTCTCTTTTTTTTTTTGGTACCAGAGATCGAACTCGGGACCTTGCGCTTGCCAGACAGGCAGCAGAACCACTGAGCTAAATCCCTGGCAGGAGGCATTTCTTATTAAAGTATCAAGTGGAAAAAAAACCCAAAAAAACAAAGAAAATAATATCCAGACAACAGCAAAATTCTGTTGCTGTTGTGGTACCTGGCACCATTTTTTCTATTAGCCTCTTAATCATCATCTGGAAAGAGAACATTCTAGAGTAATATCATTAAATGTAGCTCTGATAAAGCACGGTCCCTACTATGTATCATAAAGCAGGTACTAGATATTTTACATTCATAGAGGTATGATACAGTACTGTCCTACATCAATAATACTAGATTCAGTTTTGGTTTGAAATTTACTTTGTATGCAAATAAGATTGCTACCCCTTTTTTTTCTGGGCTCCTGTCACATGGAGAATTGTTTTCTATCTTTTCACTTTCAGTCTATGGGCTTCTTTTTGCACTAGGTGTGTTTCTTGTATACAACATATTATTGGATTTTGCTTCTTATTCCATTTTGCCAGTCTATTTCTCTTGATTGGTGAGTTGAGGCCATTGACACTGCTGGTTATAACTGATATGTACTGACTTATTATTGACATGTTATTGGCCTTTTGTTGACTCTTTTTACTTTTTCACCTTCTTTTAATTTCTTGCCTTGCCTATTTGATTTGCTCTGTTGGGCCTCATGGTGTTGTTGCCTTCATTGTCTTTTTCTAGGATCTTGTTTAGAATTGCTTGTAGTGCTGGTTTGGGGAGGGGAAGAGGGGGTGAAGGAGGGCAGGGACAAGGGGAAAAATGAGAATCAAGACCTATTATGTAAAGGTACAGAATCCCAATGATGAATGTAACTGTATTGTATACCTAGATTGTCCCAATAACCTCAATAAAAAGAAAAAAAAAAAGTATCAAAAGTATCAAGTGAGCTATCTGTAGCAAAAGCTATCTTTTTGTCATCTGGGGCTGACTGGGTAATAAACTTGTCTTTAAGGATGATCTGTCCTTCCATCAAATCAAGAACTAGGGATGTATGTTTTACAATGTCTTTTGTAAACAATCTAAGAAGACAGCAGGGTCTTCATTTTTTTCCTGATAGTCAATAACCTAAAATAATGGAGGGGCTTATTTTTTGTCCTTTTACACCTTCAAAAATACATGCCTGAAAATGTCTTCTATTCCAATTTCTTGAATGATTGGCAAGCCAGTGAGGGTCTTTCATGGGAACTTCTTGTGTTCCAATAGGACCCAGTTGTTCCCCAGATTGCTTGTCTTCTGGTCTTTTAAAATTAACAGTATAATATTCATCCCCAAATGTAATAGCAGCTTGTAGTGCTGCTTGTCTTTCACTAGAAGTCATTGTTTGATTTAAGAGTAACATTACATCTTTCCAGTCTAGCCCATACATTTGAGTGAGTTCTCTAAAGAATTCAGTGTATAAATCTGGGTCATTCAAAAACATTCCTAGACCTTGTTTGATCTGTCTGAGGTCATGGAAAGGAAAGGACATATAAACATGTATGGTGGCTGAATTTGTCATTGACTTCCTGTGGCTTGTATTTATATTTTAAACACAAATAAGGATCTTCTATTAATGCAAGGAAAACATGAACATAATGCAATTCTGACCATTTTTTCCTCTCTTACGGTACAATTCTAATTGTGAGATAGTATCATAATCAGTACTTCCCTATGCATTCCATTTTGGCTCTAGGTGGTGGGCAAGCAACGCACTAAGGCAGAAAATTACTAACCTGCTCTTTCTCAGTATGTGAGGGTTGAAGGTTTTCCAGTGTTTAAGAATACATTTCAATGTGTGAGAGGTTAGGATATGGAGTTTCCCATCTGAAACAAGATAAACAAACTGTTGTCCTTTTACGTTTCTGCTTCACTCCTATGCCCTTGAGCCATTCCCCAAGTTAGTTTCACTCCATGACAGATAGCTGTCTGTCTGGACAGAGACTAAAAAGATAAAGCAGACTGAACTGTCTACCTTTTTACCAGTGTGAGATCTTATCTTCCTAGAAAACTCATGTTCTTACTCCTGTAGGTATTCCTAAAGCACAAATTGCAATTGATTTTAGCCATAACAATCATGTTTAGAGAAGTAAACATTGCTGGCAAATCCAAAAATCAAGAGATCTATACCACTACTTTCTGGTTTTTTGAAAGAGACTGAGGAAAATAGGTCAGCGGTCAAATAAGAGCACTTTTTTTTTTTGGCCTGTAAAAGATCACATCTAGACAGGTCTGTCTAGTGACCTAGGCAAACTTCCTTAGCAACAAGACAAAGAAAGACATACATTAGGGCTAGGGATGTAGCTTAGAGGTGCTGCACCTGCCTGGCAAGTGCAAGGTCCTGAGTTCAATCCCTGGTACTGAAAGAAAAAAAAAAAGATATACATTGTTCAAGGTCCATTTTAAAATCACTAAGTATCTGAAGTTTACAGATTAAATTTGTGTTCATTACCTAGCAACCATAATTCACGTTAGTGAAGGCACATCTATCAGTTTTCTACATGCACATGAAAAGAGAAAGCCTGACTAAAATTCCCTTTTATTCTAGTTAGCTTATAAAAAACACAAGTGTAAGTCACTATCTGATTGCCATTTTTCTCTGTGTCATGACAAAACAGTTGTTGTACGTTGCCTTAGCCTGACTTCCTGGAAGGAGCAGTCTGACTACAAGGGCTTTCCAAAGTTAATTCTCAATGAGATGGAGAAACAAAAGTCTAAACTACCTAATCCCCCAAAAAATCATTATATAGCATTTTACATGTGTACAGTAAAAGTTTCGAAGTCCACCACCTATTAGTGAATGTATGTTCCTCCCCTACACACATAAATGATGAAAACCAGACCAAGAAAGGGGTGGGGGAGAGAGAGAGAGAGAGAGAGAGAGAGAGAGAGAGTTGGGATTCTCTCTTAAACTTATTAGAGATCCTTCCTTTCTCTGACTTTTTGTTCCTCTGTAAGAAAGGTGTAAAGTAGCAGGGAAAAATCAGAAATGAGACCAGGAAAGGAGGTCTATTCTTCTCATGCTCTTGGTGAATTATGGAAGAAACTCGCTCCTAAGTCATCAAGCTCAGCATGGAAAGGCAAGAATGGGGAATCTCAAGAGCTAAGATTGCTTCCTCACCAGTGAATGATCAGATTAGAAAGGAAATAGAGGCAGAGTGGGCCCAACATTTGCTCTGGAATATAGAGTAGGATTGAACTGGAGTAGCTCAGTGAAACCTGTCCCCAAAATTTTAAGAATGGCCACCAACCTATCTTCTTTTAACTGGTGTATGGTTTCCCATGATTTATTAATAAGCATGTGTATTTCTTAAATATAAACTATATCTCATACCCATTTTACAGCACTTTCTTTTCTTTCTTTCTTTTTTTTTTCTTTTTTTTGGTACCAGGGATCAAACTTGGGTCCTTGCATTTGCAAAGCAGACAGTAGAACCACTGAGCTAAATCCCTGGCCAGATACAGAATTTTCTAAGTTTACTTTAGGTACCATTAAAGACTTCTAGGTGGTCGTCTGACACTACTTTTTCTCTAGTGCTATTGTCTAACAAAACAAAGAATGCTAGCAAATTTGACAACTTTAGCAATTAAGTCCAAATGCAATATATACAAAATAAGGATAAATGTAATTTTAACAAAAGACAATGCATCATAAGAGAAACAAGCAGTTTGCAAAGTTTCAGATGTACAATCTAAAATTTAGGATAATTTTGAAACAAAAGCCAGTGTTAATGAACCAAAGGCAGAATTTTTGAAACAAAAAACAGAATCTATGAAATAAAATGCTAGAACCTATGAAACAAAAGCAAACTTTTACCTCCATCCAATTTTTTCAGCGAAAGATCTCCAAATGATATAGGGCACCAAGCAATCCAAATAATGTAAATAACCCAAACAAGGGAAATAACAACCAACCTGTTAGATATCTGAAACACTAAGCTCATATTCTCTAAAATCAAGGAATGAATTCTAGGAACAATGGAGTTTAAGAGTAGGAAATATTTTAGAGGGAAAGATGGCTCCTGCCTGAGAGGAACAGGAAGGCACACTCAGAAAGTGGGTTATCCAGGGCTCCACTTCTCAGGGTGTTATTATGGGCAAACCCATGAGGTGGGGTATTAGAGGCTCCCCAGTCACCTGACCAAGGGTACAGTGGATGGATTAAAAAGACAAGACAAGACCTTGATGCATAAATGGGGGTCCCAGAACAGTCAAAACTCTTGTCTGGCTAAAACACTGTCCCCTGGAGCTTAGCACTATTTATTGATCATGCAGCTTCTAGAAGAGGTAAGAGGAGGTACAGGGAACAGTGAAATGGACAGTACTGACCCGAGAAGGGTCCTAGTAACAAGGGAACAAGATATTCTAGTAAGAACAGATCATTGATTAATGGGAAATTTGTTCCTTCCCATGGATTGATTTTTGCCTCTGTAGGAGTTTTCTGTATGTCATGTTGCTCTTAGCTGCACTATTGTCTTGCCATCCAAGATGTCACGGTGTCATGGATCATTGAGACCTTCACTGTGACCAAACAATGTGGGGAGTTGTTCCTCTCCCACACACCAACTGCTGGCTCTTTAGACAGGCATTGTGGGCTAATAGGCAGACTTGGACTTTTAATTTGAAAAGCCAATTTGTGGATTTGTAGCTCTCTCAGAGTGGTCTCCATCAGTGGGATGGGTACAAAGTAGGACAAAACTACAGTCAACCGATAGATCCAATGGAAATTCACAAAGTGGGTGTGAGGTGGGACAAAACCATGATCAACCAGTAAGATTACAAGTACAGTTGCCCAGGTAATATTGATTAACTGGGGATCAAATGGGGAAATAAGTCACATAGCAAGTGTACATAGAATGAACATGGAGTTTTCAGAAAGCAAGTGGGCTAGAAAGGTTTTGGTCCCCACTTAAAGTGATTGATGTCTATTTAGAATATTATCTCTGGGGGAAGTATGTGAGTGTAGTACTTTTTCTTTTTGAGTCATGACATTGAGTAGATAGCTTTTTATGTTTTGTTTTGTAACAGGGATTGAACTCAACTCCTTGAGCCTTCAAGGTAGGCTGCGGCACTGTTAAGCTAAATCCCTGGCCCAAGATGGACCTCAATTGTCTTCTGTTTTGACTTTCCGAGGGCCTGGGCCCTATCTAACTGCCTAACATTCCTATCTAACATATAATTAGCTTAGCTGTCTACCACAGGGGGCTCAGTTGTGAGTTATGCATGGACCTGCGTGTGCAAGCACACAAGTTCACGCATGTGCTTTAAACACATCATGTCTGTGCTGTTTGTAACTAATGGCTGCTCCCTCCCCTCCAGTCCCTTCCTGAGCACTGTCCCTGGCGTGTGGTAGCCTCTGACCTCCAGATTTGCCTCCTCCTCAGGGTTTCAGTTTCCTCTGATGATGGACTTTCAGGCTCCTGCCTTGGTTCTGTTATGAATGCTCTGGTGATGATATGCTTTCCCACAGGGTAAACCTTGGTGCAATTAGTTTTCCTCTAGAAATCAAAGCCTGGGTGAGAGATGTTTTTAAGCTTCCTAACACTGATTGTCAGAGTGCTCTCCAGAGGAGTAGGCCGGACTTGGCCAGGGCCACGCCACCCAGAGAAAGTCTCAGGGTCCTGGCTGCACGCTGGGCTTCACTTCATGTGAATATTTGTGGGAGTTGTCCTCAGTGCTGTCATATGGGCTGAGAACCCTCAGTGCTGCCACCAAGCAGAGGGTGTATGATTCTAATACTTTCCTGTTCCACGTACACTCGCCTGAGCTGCTGCTTTGCATCCTTTTAACGCTGTAGCTCAAGGCTTTCCCTGATGTGGCTGCCTCATCTTGGACTTTCAGCATCCCGAACCGGGAGCTGATTAACCTGCTTTTCTTTATAAATCACTCAGAGTCTAGCATTCTGTTATAGCAATGGGAACTGGACTGATGGGTGGCATCTTCTTATTACAGCCTTTACGTCTGAGTCCTTTAGGGTAAACCTTTCTGGTATTTATTGATCCTTCATGAAAAATGTTCTTCATTTCATGTCTAGCCATTCATTCACTCATTCATCAGTTCAGGAAGCAGCATTGCACACCTGATGTCAGATTTTGACTCCAACAGTGTGAGACCTGGGGCCTGCCCTTGGTTCTGGTTCTCTGAGGAGAGACATAGAGGGTCTTTGAGCACAGCATGAGGCAGGGTGTCATAGAATGTGGAAAGGTGCAGGGACCCCAGCTCCAGATACATCCTGGGTGCCATTGGGAGTTTGGCCAGGGAGATTTAGAGAGAATAGGATGATCTTTTACTGCTGTTCTTGTTTTCCCAGAGGCCGAGCAGATGTTCCTGTACTTTCCACATTCAGAATCCCTTTTCCTGGAATAAGTGGCTCCTCTTGTAAATCACCACCTCAGGCTCTGTGTTAGAGCACAGAAAATGGACTAAGACCCTAGTTGTCCCCGCAAGGCTCCCAGGTACCTGCAGCAGAAAGCCCTATACCTCCATGCCTGTAGCTTCCTCATGTCAGAATGGTCACTGGAGCCAATCCTTTGGTGTCCTGATCACCGCTTTTCTCTGTACCCTACCCCCAGCTTCAGGGAACCTTCCAATCTACCTCCAGAGCAGAACTAGAACCTGCTATCCTTCCAGCTCATGTTGCCTGGCCACCTGGACCATGGCAGGGGCTTCTGACCCTGAAACATTTGCTCATCCCGCTGCCAGGAATGGGGTCCCTCCACAACAACTTCAGCCAGGGCCCTGCACCTGTGCTCCAAACTCTCGTGAGGCCTTGGAGCTCTGACCCAGGCTCATGTGACCTCACTGAATTTCTACTCACTTGGGCTTTGATGTCCTTCAGTAGCCATGTCTGATGAACTTTGAGGAGGAAGTCCTGAGTCGGTTTCACTGGGAGGAGGAGATGAAGGTTCCAGCAGCTCCTAGGGCTCAGCACATAGCACCCCAGCTCCAGCATCCTCTTTTGCTTCTGTTGCTGTTCCTAGCAGCTGCTAAGGCTGCTAGGGTTCTCCTGCCCCAGGGTCTTTGTAGTGGCTGGGTCCTTCTGCAGTTCTGTGGCTTCCTCCTCATCCCTTCAAATGCTTATACAGAGATTTGCCTCTCTCTGCACCTTCTCTGATCTCACTATTTAAAATCATACCCCCCCACTCTTTACCCGGATTTATTTTTTCACTGCACCTTCTGAATTTTGGTGTATGCATTTCTTATATTTTCCATCTCTACCCACTGAATGCAAGCTCAAGCCTGTCATCTCTTGGCTTGCTTCTCTTCCCAGTGCCTGGCACGGATCAGGCATAGGCATTTGCTGATTGGCAACAGAGGCAGGATTACTGCTCTTAAACTTAAGCTCCTTTTATTATTTTGTTTCAGCAGATGCCAACATTTCCTCCCAGTAGAGCTGGCCTTACATAACTGGAGTTAATTGTTCCAGTTAGAGTGGGAAGACAGATTGCCCGAGGAACATGGGGGAAAGAAGAAAAATCCAAGCAGTAGATTTTGACACTTGTTTCTAATGTATCTGGAACTGCAGGAAAAGAGAAGCTCTGTAGAGAGTAGGTTTGTCTGAATGAGGCCAAGCGGAAGCCAGAGTGATGGTCCAGGGAAGCCAGGCCTAGAACACAGAACTTGTGTCTTTAGGAGCAGTCGTCAGAGGAGGCGGACACAGGGCAAGCAGTGACCTCTCTCCAGTCCCCATACCTTCCCCTCTTCAGGAGCCACGCTGTTGGGACCCTTAGGGCTGCACTGAATGCAGCTGCCTACCTTGGGCTACTCTTGCGCTGCCCGAGTTGGGGGTTGGACAGCTTGGGCACCAGAAGTCTTCTTTCTGCTTCCTGGGCTGTAGGCTTCTGCCTTCTGCTCCCCTGTGCTCTCTCTGCCTGTGTGGACCCCATACCCTGCAGGAACAACCCTTAGCTGCCAGGAGGCAAGTGGCTTTGTTTTCTACCATGATGAGCTGCCTGACCACAAGCCCTAAAATAGTGAGCTCAAGTGACCATGGACTGGAGTCTCTGAGACAGTGAGCCTACATGACACTTACCTTCCTGCTGGCTGTTGTATTATAGGGATATAAAGGTGACAAACACATTTTTTTTTTTTTTACCCTTACAGTCTCTCATGTACATGTCCTAAGGTCAAGAGCATTGTCTTACCCAAATTCAGGCCAGTGACCACTGTCATGACACAAACATGGCACACAATACTGTCTGACCCACATTTGTGAATTTTTCAAGTGCATTTAGTCATCAGGCCTCCGCAGTCTCCTGCAATCCTGAATAGTTCCTCAGTCTTCCTTGTCTTTGTGGTCACGTCCTTTTTGAAGTTACACAGGACAGTTACTTTGTGGAATGTCACCGGTTTGTTAAGGGATTAGGTGTGGGGCCTTTAAAGAAATTGGAAATGAGGTTGGCTCCTCATGTTATCACAGCAGGAGGCCGCAAGGGCCATCAGTCTGTCCCTGTGCTGACAGGTACTGGCTTTGGTCCAGGGTCAGGTGGATGCTCCATGTTTCTCCAGTGAAAAGTTATTGTTTTTCCTGTTACAATCAATAGTCATTTTACGGGGACATATGGTTACTTCATACTTTTAGACTCACACTAAGTTTAGTATACAATGGTAATTCTTGCCAAAATCAATTGTTAGTATGATTATTATCAAATCATTGTGATTCTATATCATCCTTTAAATATATATTTATTAATGACTTTCATTATACAGTAAGAAAAACTGCCATCTATCTGTCTGTCATCTATCTCTCCTTTACTAATGCTCAATGTCTCGCTTTATTCAGTAGCTTGTACTCTCATCATCTTCTATTGCGATGTTTACATGACCTCAGGGTTGCTCTTGGGAGCCCACTAAGCTGGCTTCTGTGTCCTGTGGACATGGCCCCTTTTTCTCTGACCTTGTCCTTACTTTCTCACATGACAAGGGGTCCAGGTTCAGTGTAGCCTGTCTTTAATCCAGCCTCAGAAGCAGTAAAATTAGGACTCCTACCTGAGTGTAGAGCTGCTCATTGCTAATGGTGTTCCTCATCCCAGCACTTTTGCTTTTAAGGGACTTTTGACAATGTCTGGACACAGGTTTGCTTGTCCCATGCTCAGGAGAAACGTGTTAGCGCCATCTAGGGGGCAGAGGTCAGGGATGCCAACCAACATCCTGCAGAACACAGCTCCTGAACAAAGAATTACTGGGTTCCAAAGGTGCTTAGTGGGGAGCTGAGGTCCTTTGTTCTAACCTTTTGGCTGACAGAGCTGGAATATACACAGGACGACAACTGCAGGCTTTTCATTGTCAGTTTCTACATTGAAAACTATGAGCTCACATTGACACCAGTTCTAACACAATAGAGTTCATTCTGGTGCATCCTTTACCTCCGCCAATAAACCCGGATCCCATTATCATCATTGATTCCTTTACAGTGGGACCTTGACTTATGAACTCAGTTTGTTCCTGAGGGCTGGTTGTAACTCAAGTTGGTCAACGAAAGATCCGGCTCCTCCACAGTTTTCAAAGTCTCTCTCCTGTACACAGGCAGATCTCAGTGTCCTTAGAGAGACATTGGTCCAGGATTTCTGTTAACCTCACACAGGAAAGGATGCTGTAAGATTCCTTCCAGAGCTCTTGAAGGGTTAAATCTGTATCTTGAGACCATCTGCAAGCACAAGTGGCCAGCATTTATTTGGGTCATAACTCAAGTTATTTTGTAAGTTAAAACTAAGATTCTGGTCACAACCCAAGTTGTTCATATGTCAGGGCTGGTCACAACTTGAGGATCCACTTTAGTTTTCTAATTCTAGAATCTGGAGAAAGTGAATCAGTAGTCTAGATCCACGTTTCCCAATTTGTTTGCAGATTTGACTTCTGAAGTCCCCTCTCTTGAAAACAAAGGGGTCTGACGATCAAAGTCATCTGTGAAAAGTCAAATAGATTTAATCAACTCCTTTATTGCAGGTATTTTTATGTGCTTTATGCCTGTTTAATGTGTACTGATATCTTCATGAGGAGATGTTTAAATGCAGAATACTTGCAATGTGTTTATTCAGGAATCCTGGAAATTTTAATTAGGAGCATCTATGAACTCACAGAGCCTCATGTAGAGTATACTGCCTACAAGAATTTGTAAAACACCCTTTTGACTTTTCACATCCTACAAGGGGCCATTCTGGATTTGGCCACGAACATAAAGAGTTTGGCACTTTGGAGGAAACTCAGAGCTGGAAAACACCTGTAGAGCACATTTGCTCCAGAATAACACACACTTCTGTTGTAAGGGATTCTGTGTATGTGCTGCAGGTATGTGTGTGTGTATGATTTTCTGTGTGTATATGTGATTGTGACTTTGTACATGTGTGACTCTATATGTGTGTGACTATGTGTGCTGTTGTGCATGTGATTCTGTACAGGCGACGGTCATGTGTCGTCCTAGAGGAGTGTGATTGTGTGTTCATGACCTGGACAAGTGGCCAGGCAGCAGTCCCTGAGGGAGTGCACGAGGGGCTCCTGCTGACCCCCTTGGAGCAGTGCCCCCCAGGAGCACTTCACTGCCTTTCTCTGGGGCACTGGCTTAGGGGCTGGGCTGTCAGAGCATGTGTGTTTCCTTGGGGACCATCACCCAGGACACAGGCTCACTTTGCCTGATATACTGCCAGCTCCAAGCACCCTCCATCCTGAGACCCCAGGCCTGAGGGAGGGTGGGGTGTGCATGAGCACCCTGTGAGCTTCTAGGTCCTTCCCTTGGTTCTTACATCAGCTGGAGACACTGTCTGATTCCTCCCTGCTGTAGCCTCAGCCATGTCATGGGGCTCAGTCAGTCATGTGTGGATTTAATGATTGCATCCTTCGGCAAGAGTTATAACATGCTTTTCCCCCACTGTGCAGTGGAGGAGACTACAGCATCAAGCACATGGTAGGAATCATCATGTGGGACTGGCAGGCCCCACTGAGACCTCTTGGCTTCCCAGCCCTGTCCAAGGTCTCACTCTCTAAGGACCTCCCCTCTATAAGGTAGGTGTGGTGAGCTCAGCCTGCCTCGGTCATGTTCTCACTGGCAAGTGTGTACCTCCTTGTTTGGGGTCCATGAAGAAAGGCAATGTGACATGGACTGTGATGTGTCAGCCTGAATAAGAACAGCGTGGAAATTTAGTAAAGCACAGCTCTGGGTGTGTTGGTGGATGATTGACACGGAGGCCACCAAACTATGGGTGAGACTCATCTCTGATGTGGTGGCACCAGCTAATAGGCTTGTAACCTGGGTGGAATAAAAAGGGAAAGAAGAGCTGGGATTTAGCTCAGTGGTTCTGCTGCCTGCCTCACAAGTACAAGGTCCTGACTTCAATCCTCAGTACAAAAACAAAACAAACAAAAAACAAAAGGGAAAGAAGCAGGAAGCATGCTTGTTTTGAAGCACTCCAAGTTTCCCTAGTGGGTGTATCCTTTGCACACCTTTTATAGGGGCCTCTGGAGGGTCCACATAGGTAAATCACTGCAGAGACCCTCACAGATTTGGAGGAGGCTCTCGCACCATCTGCAGACTGCCACAGTTCCTCTGGTCTGCTGCTGGACCTTAGTGGAAACTGAACATTTGAACATGGGATGTCATGTGACTGACCTGAGCTGCCCATCATGAGCTGGGTACTCTGGCCCACCAGATCATAAAGTTGGATGTGCCCAGCAACAGAACATCATAAAATGGAACTGGTTTATATGTGATTGGGATGAGCAGATCAGGAAGGTACAAGTAAGTTTCATGAAGGAGTTGCCTAAATCCTTCTCTTGTTATGTTGCCTTTTGTCTCCTCTTGTTACATTGCCCCTGTGGCTTCATGGGTGTACTGTATGGTCAGCTGATAGAGGAAGGGATGACTAGGGCCTGGCTTATACATGGTTCTGCATGTTATACAGGCTGAACTAGAAAGTGGACAGCTGCAGCATTACTACCCTTGTCTAGGACATCCCTGGGCAGTGGAGAAGGGAAATCTTCACAATGAGCAGAACCTCAGGCAATGCACCTGGTCACATATTTTGCTTGGAAGGAAAGTGGCCAGATATGCAATGTAGCCAATGATCTGGCTGGATCTTGAGGTCTTGGGAGAAGGAACACGGCTGGAAAATGCATGGCAAATGCATTTGAGGAAGAAGTATCTGGAACCCACAGTGCCTCGGTGGCTCCTGCTTCAGTCCAGAGGACTGTGTATTGGGCTTCTGGCTCTAGTGGGCTTCATGGGGTCCAGACCTCTTTGTCTCATCACCTTCACACCTCCAAGGAACAGAGGCTGCTCTTCAAGTATGGACTGAGAAACACGAAGACCCAAAATCCATAGCAATCCAAAATCTAAAATTTGTTGAGCATCAGCAGGGCTCCACAAGTGGAAATTTCCACACTTGAAACTTTGTTTCATGCATGAAATTTGTAAGAAGTTTTAGGGTTTCCTGTGACACAGAAACAACTTCATGTTAATTATGTTGCTTTCGTATCTTGGCTTTTATAGGTAGATTAAATATAAATGGGACAAATGTTTATAATAGATCATTCACGTATACTTGTCTCTACTAAATATGTTTTCATCCCATAGAAAGGGGTTAGGATTGCTTTATTCTTTGTTCCTCATTAAATATAAGATTACTAAGAGTTAAAATTCTAATGTATAATTCCATAAAAGGAAATATATATTTCTATTTAAAAATAACATTTTATCTTACTATAATGAAAAAAGTGACTTTCAAATTCAGAAATTTTGAAGTTTGTCTTAGAGGTAAATTTAAAGAATGAGGACAAGGCAGAAAGAAGGGAGAGAAGTAAAGGATATGGGTCAGAGAATATTTTGGTCAAGAAAAGATTTGTGTAGTGAGAAGTTGAACTAGCAGAAATTAAGAAGAAAGATGAGGACAAAATTAGGAAGTTTCTGTAAGTCACAAAAACTTTGTCAGTGATGAAATTCATGAGAGAAAATTTCTAAGTATGCGAATGATTTCACGAACTCTTTAAAGAGTTTTTTTTAAAAAGTCAAAATTTCTAACTACTGTGAAATCCAATTCTGTGTTTAAAACAATACTGTTTTAAAATGATGCACTCAGTAAAAATTTACAGAAAGTAATCTAAGAAAAGGTTTGTGTTTATCAAGATAATTTCTTCTGTTTTCTTCTGCTGGGTTTTTGAGTACCAAGGAAACTGAGTCTTAATGGAGTCTGGGTTTGTTTAAATGATTAGCTTATAACTGTGATTAAATGAACATCTGTTAGTTTAGGTTGCTATAGTATGCTTGGCTGTTCCTATGTCTGAGACTAGAGATGTATAATGCAAGGACCACCCACACTGTGAGAATGGGCAAAGGTGGTGAAACTAATGATTCGTGAGCTTGATGCATGGGCAGTAGCCAGTAAGTGCTGTCTCACGCAACATGTACAGCATCTGCACCTTCAACTTACAAACTGGCCAGGAAAACCTAACATTTCTGTGGTTATCCAAGACCATTCAGGTGTGCGTGTCGGGGGATGTTCCATGTAGACAACCCTGCTATTTAAACTATGGGCTACATCTACTGGCTGTAACTCAGTAATTTACTGCACAAATGAGACACGCTTGTATATAAGTCTATTTGAGGTCATGAACAGTGTTTCTTAATCTTGTACGAGATTGAGAGCCGTTCTCTGATTTTTGACACTATGGTTAAACTTTGAAGATGTCTTAAGTACAAAATTACATGATTATGGCTATACTATTGAGCCATCAGTTGTGAATTTTGCCTTAAAAGTGAAAAAGTTTAGGCGATATATAAACATTTTTAGGCAACAATGCTGCTAATTACTACTGACTTCTTTGTATGTCAAATGCTGCCACTTCCTAAGTGTGCAAACCTTCTAAAGTATAGAACTGAGGAAAATACTTTGACACAGTGGTTCTCACCCCCAACACCAACATTGTAAAGATACACATTTATCAGGGTGCGTTCCTAATTGGATTAGAATAATTACATATGGTTAAACAAGGCACTCCAAAATTGGTGACCCAAAAGACACATTTGTAAGCAAATATATTCTACTTATAAGGACTCTAATTCTGATACAACCTGACTTATTATGTTTCTTAAACTATTATGCTGTTTTGCTCTTATTATCTCTGTTTTGCATTTTCTGTGTAATAGTTTGGAAGTGTGGTCTATTCGCATTCCTCAGGGCTACGGTTTGTAAGAGAAAATGTGAACAGGATTTGGGGAAGACAGGCCATTCCCTGTGAGATGGATGGGATCTGACACAGGCTTCTCATATCCAGAGAGAATTACAACAGGATTAGAGTTACTGCCCCACATGGAGACTCGTATAACTGACCTTCTGGCTGTTCAACAACTGGGGCTTGGAGACCAAAGCTAAGGGATACAAAAGGACAAAGAGGACTGCCAATAATTTGGTCCTTCAAGGTCATCCAGGATGCAGGTCATAACAGGTCCCCTCTGCCAGGGCCCTGCACCTGCAGTGAGTCAACCAACCTCCTGAGCAGGGGGATTTTGGGGCCCCAGAGGACAGGAATTCTCCAATGTGCATTGTGCTAAAGGAGGGTCACTACAGAGGGGAGTGTCCCCATACTTCCAAAGCAGTCATATGGTCACGCAAGGCCACAGACAATCTGGGCAGATGACACAGCTGGTAAGTATCTGAGACCCAAAAGGCTTTGATCTTCACATGTTCCCAAAAGTAACCACTGAGAAGACTTGACTGACCTTAACAGGAAAGGGAAGCTAGTTTGGTAGTATACTGGGTCTCAAGCATTCAATGAGAAAGTATAACCAGAGTGAAGTAATTATTAATATCTCTAAAAAATCAGAGAGCTGGGGATTTAGCTCATGATGTTGAGCCAATCTGGCAAGCACAAGGTCCTGAGTTTGATAGCCAGTTTTGAGGTGGGGGGAGTGTGTGCTTTCACCTCTTTCTCTTCAAGATTAAGGAAAATAAACTCTCTCAGAGAGGAGAGATATCGTCATAACAGAGTTAGAGGCCACTGTATGGTGTGGGACAGGCATACACCTGGCCCTTGCTACCTGCTCATTACCAGTGGGATCTGCATTTTCTTCTGGGACATTCAGGGACTTAATCACCATTTTTGCTATGAACCATGGCTCTTCACTTGAGCTGCAGATGCCTGATAAGTGACTAACAACAGAACACAGCTCAACCATTATATTTGTGTCTTTATCACAGTAAATCCTGGAGCAGATCTCTTCTCAGATCTTCATAGTCCTGCTGATCATTTAAAATCTGGTTGGACCGGGTTGACCAGCCCTGAATTCAGAAGGTCTCATCCCCTTCAAGATTGAGGACACAAGATGAGAGGTTTACAGGGACATTAAGCTACACCCAGAAGTCTGCAGCCACCGCCCTGAGCCTCTGATCACCTGGATTCCAGGGAAGAGAGAGCCCCACGTGACTGAGTCCCCCACAGATTCAGAGTTCTCTTCTGGAAAGGAAACCATCCCGCAGCTATCACGATCCCAGAACCAAGTCTGAGAGAGGAGACAGTGATCACTGGGACCCCAGCCCACCAGCTTAATCCTTGACAGCTGCCTCCTGCCTCTGCAGTGGGCTGGTCTCAACCCCTGTATCAGAGTGAACCCCTCCAGCCACCTAAGGTGTCCTCTCTCTGACCTTCCAATTAAAGCTTCTTCCTGTAAATAATACTGTTAACAATTACCTTCAGACTATATGTACAAGGTGCACATGAAACCGGAGTGTGTTTCTTTCTTGGATGTGGGTCCCAATCCCAGGTAATCTTATCAGACATATGAAGATTTCCCACAATCCCACAGATCTCAGCCCTGAAGCACTCTGGTCTCAAGCACTTTGCCTAAGGGACTCTCAGCCTGAAGTTAAATAAGCCCCCATCATGAGCCACAGGAGCCTTGAGGCTAGACCCGGACCAGGGGCCCTGCTCAGGTGGTCACTGAGGCTGGGATGGAGTGGGCACCCTGATGTGCTGACCAGATCACCTTCTTCAAGCCCAGTCCCCAGGGCAGAGCCATGTCCCCGAGGACAGGTGGAGTGAGTGTACAGGAGGGCGGACCTCACAGGAAAAGGGTGATGGTGAGAAAGTGCGGGGCCTCAGTGACCATGACTCGGCCCCACCTCAGGGGTGTGTGATGGTGCCCAGGAGGATCCATGTGACAGTCAGACGTCACAGAGCTGTGCGAACAGCTCCCCCAACCCTTTCCGTGCACCCAGAAACCATACCACACAGAGGGAGCTGATGCAGATTTTTACTGAGCAAGGCAGGGGCGGCTGTGTGCGTTGCATTACAGGTGTGGTTGTGACGCACAGGACAAAGGAAGAGGGGACAGCACATGAGTGTACGTGCTGCCTGGACGCCAGGTTCTAGGGCACCAAGGGGCTTTCCCCAGGACCAGGCTCCATTTTGAGGTTGGGGACACTGCAGCGGATATGGGTGAGGCATGGTTGTTGTAGCCTGGCCACAGCAGAACCTCAGACACTGCGACAGCTGGAGCTATCCAGGTGGATATAGTACTCCCAGGCCCTGAAGTTGACCACAAAAGAGCAGAGCTGCTTCTGCCAAAAGAAGAGAGAAGGACAGTGAGTACGGGCTCAGGAGAAAGGGAAAGTGCCCGGCCACGAAATGTCGGGGGGAAGGAGTGATGGAGGGGAAGACCCCACATGGCTGTGTGACCAGCTCAGGGGTCCCAGGTCCTAGTTCTCCCACGTCTCCCAGGGAACAGCCATGCAGGGCCAGGAGCCCAGAGGGCATGGGATAGGGCAGGCGCTCACTACCCCAGTTTTTCCACCTAAGGCCAGGGCAGCACTGAGAGGGCACCCAGGGAAGAAGCAGGCCTGGGAACCCTGAGACAGGTGGAGTTGGCAGAGTGAAGGGACTCAGTGCCCTTATCTCTGGCCTCCAAGGACCTGCCTGTCAGGAGAGGCTAGAGGCTGAGGGCAGCCTGGGGGTCCCAGACCTCTCAGGCCTGAACTGCTCAGTGGGGCTCTAGGGTTGGGTGGGGCTGGGACTCAGCAGAGCTCTCCCTCCTCTCCAGCCCTGCTGCTGCCCTCCCCAGCCCAGCAGGAGCACCCAGAGGCAGGGGTCACCTCCCAGCACCTCACTTCCCAAGGTTCACTCACCACTCAGCACTCACCTGTGCACACCCCTCCCCTACTGCCCCTGGGTGCCCTGATGAGCATGAACACACACTCACATGCACTGCGCACCTGAGGGTATCTACTCCCGAACCACCACATTCCACACATGGACAGGCAGAGGCACACACACACACACACACACACACACACACACACACACACACACACACACACACACCCCACATGACACATACTTCACTTCCCACACATGTGGACACATTCACCTGTCCGCATATGTGCATCTTCACCACCTATCACAACCCACGTGCATGCACATTCATCCCCCCACATCGCACATGTGTATGTTCACACATGCATTGTTACACACACAAAACACCATCTCACACCCAAACACACACACATTTCCCCTACTTGTGTTGTGTCTGCCCACATCAAGTTCCTACCTGCTCCTCAGTGAAAGGACAGTCCTCCTGGTTGGACTGGGACTTGGTACATGTGGTTCTGCCCATCTCCAAGTCCAAGTAGTAGTTCATGCCCATCCCGATCTAGGGTAGAACAAGCAGGACTCAGTCAGAGTTCCATGAACCTCACTTGCTGCAGTTACTCCCTGTGTTAGAGTCACTGTGCTCGCCAGGGCTCAACCCAAACCCATCTCCCACCCTCGGGGTGCCAGATCTTCCTGCAGTACTGTCCTGAGGAGTACTCCACGGAGGTACAAAGAGGAGTCTCCTGAACCAGAGGAAGAGCCCAAACAGGGAACAGGCAGGTAGGAGCCTCTGATCTGGACTGTGGGAGGGGAGGCCAATCAGGGAGAAGCCAGGAGGTGGAGTGAGCACTTTCTGTCCAGGAGGCAGGGCAGGTCCAGTGCCAGCAGTCTCTGTGCCCACACAGGATGCACTAACACTGCTCCAGGAGAGCTGCGACCTGAGGCTCTAACACAGCTGATCTCTAAGAGACCACATTCCTCAACCACCTGACTCCTCTTTCCTGGCTGAGCAGCAGAGGGTGCGCTACTGCCCACTGGGATGGTTCAGGAGATGCCTGGCACTGTTTTAAGACCCTTAAGGGCTCACTGGGTGATGTCACAGAGAACACAAACAAGGGGAGCTGGCTACAACGTCACAGCCCATGCCATCTTAGGGACTCCCTCACACCCTCATCCGTCCTTGCCTAGAGCCCCATTGCAGCTCACGACTTTTTCCCCAGCCTGCCAGACCCAGACAGGCCATGGTCATAAGCACAGAGCTTCTGCTCTAGTGAAAAGGAAGCTGAGTCAGGATGGGCTGCAGGGCCAGGGAGCGTCCTCAGTGGACATTGGCCACACCATGTGAAGCTCTGTGGGCAACGGAGCATGAGAGTGGCTTCCTGAGGTCAGCCTGGTCCTGGGCGTGGAGAGAAGGTCCTCACAGGCAAGCAGTGTACACTGCATGGTGCATCCCACAGGATCAGGAGAATCCACACATCCGCACATAGCTCCACATGCTATGGGGAGCCAGGGACAGGGCCCACGTGGCCAAGGGTGACCATGGGAGGAAAGGGGCAGGGCCCAGGACACCCTCTGCTCCTGCTGTGCCTGCTCTGCAGCTCTGAGATCGCGTCAGAGCTGAGAGCTAAAGGACAGGGAGCTGGAAGTCATAGGGGGAGGGAACAGGCATGGGGTCCCTATCTCTACTTTATGGTCACTTGGTTCACAGTTTACACGGACCCTAGCCCAGGAGGTGGTGGTCAGGAGTAAGTTCAGGGACTCTGACCCTGGACTGGAACCTGGTACCTCTGCCAGCTGGGACTTAAACCAGGTCTAAGGGCCAGGTGTTACCCACACAGTCCATCAGGGTCCAGGCTGGACTTTGTGTACAGCAATTCAGGGACTCACTCAATAAGGGGTGCAGGGAGAGAGAAATCGCAAGGACCGGATTGAGTGAGAGGCACAGGGTTGTCAATCCCAGAGGGGCTCCCTGGACAAGGCAAGGGGCTGCAGAGCAGGCAGAGCACCTGGGGTGGATATGGGGGTGGGCAGGGAGCAGAGGGAGGGAGCGGCAGGGTTTGCAGGACGACAGTACCTCCTGTGCAGCCCTTCTCAGTCCCAGTGACCACGCACCTGCTGACGGGCACGCACCACCCGCACCAAACGGCTGAGGTTCTCGTCTTTGCTGTTTTTGTTGTACTCCTTGATGGTGAAGTCCACTACATACTGCACTTCCTCATCGTTGATGTCTGCATCTTCCATTTCTCCCATTAGGCGAGGTCTCTCTGGGGAGATCTTAAAGGCAGTGGAGGTCATGGCCAGGCCCAAGACCACAGCAGCCAGGAGCAGCACAGCGACACGCAGGGACAGGGCCATGTCTGCGGGACACAATGCCAGAACTGTAGGTCTCAGAGGGCAGTGATCCAGAGGCCACAGTGCTGGCCTGGTGCAGCCCTGTTTTATCCTCTGAGGCTCCAGCCCCTACCCTCCATCCCTCCCCAGACTCCCAGCCCAGCTCCTCCTTTCCCTGGTGGCCCCTCCCCTGTGCTGTCCCTCCTTCTGGTTCCTCCTACTCTGTCCCTCTCTCCTCCAGGCTAGGGGCTTCCTCCCTCATCCCTCCTTCTTCCCATTCCCTGCCCCCAGTCCTACTCCCCTAACTCCTTACCTGTCCCTCTTCCTGAGCTCTTCCAGGTTTGTGTCTCCCTGTTCTCCAGAACTCTCTGGTCCCTAAAGTCCCTGCGACTCAGAACTCTGTATCTGCAGGAAAGTGGGAAGAGCAGTCCATGTTTCCCAGAGAGCTCTGAGGTAGGGGGCCTCCTGGGTCAAGGTCAGGGAATCCTGGGAGGAGGAAGGTGATTGTAGAGGTTCCAGGAAGACCCAGGCCCTAGGAGGGAGGAACTTCTCTGCCATGCAGAAGTGAGCTTAACTTTACTTGGGCAAGGGCTCTCCTTAAGGACCTATGATCAGTCAATCAACATATCTTCCAAGAACTACTCCCAGTCAGGTAGTCCAGGACAAAGATGGGGTACAGATGCCTGAGCCTGGAGAGGACACCTGGCAGCACCCCATTAGAGCTGTGGCACTGACCACGTGTGGCTTTCAATTTCAGGAGACACATTAGGAAAGTGAAAAGAAATAGGTGAGATGACTTTAATAATCTGTCTGTCTTTACACCAAATGTCATGTTATGATACAAGACGATTCTTAATGAGGTGCTTTATACTAAGTGTGTCCGTGTGTGCGCACATGTGTGTGTGTTCATGAATACATGGTAGGTCTTTGGAATCTGTGAGTGTTTGTGACCTAAAGGGCAGGTGTCCATGGAGAATGTTCCCATTTCTAGCCTCAGTGGCCTTGTGTAGTAGTGACTGAGCCCCAGATTCAGGGAGGGAATTTGGGGATGGAGTGACCAACTCTTCAGATCGGCTAATCATGGGAGTTCTGTGGGCAGGAGACGGAAAGACTGGGAACAGAGGTGGGGCCGCTGGGCACTGGCTGGAGGTGTCTTGGGTCCCAAGAGTACACAAGGTCCTGCTTAGCGCAGGATGTAGAGCCAGCAGAGGGCACAGCAGGGACAGGACTGGGGCTGAGTCTCACTGTCCTAGGAGCTGAGAGTCAGGGGTTCTCTGGCAGGGGCAGGAATGATCCCCTATCTCTGCCTTAGGGCTAGGGTCTTGAGGTAGGGATCAAGGTGGGGGTGGGAAGAACCACTAGGTGGACGGGGCTAATGAAGTATGCACTTCAGAGTGCACAGCCCCCTCCTGCTTCTCAACTCAGGGAGCCACAGTGCAGCTCTGCTCCCCGATGGACAAGATGATTGAGTGTTTACACACAGGGACACACCCCATGTCTCAGATTTAGTAAGCCATGCCCAGAGTGACCCCTCCATCAAAATCCAGAGCGATCACCACCTGGCCAGCCCTCTGGTGCCCTGCAGCCCCAGCTCATGGCCACCTGGCCCTGGGTCCTGGTCTGTTCTGGGCTATGCTCCTGTTTCTGAGCTTCCCAGGGATGAACTCACCAGGTGAATGCCTGTATCTGGATCCTTTCCTCAGCTTCCCTTCTGAGCTCCCCTCATGTCATTTCCTTAACCTGACTGTTGGCTTCTTTCTTCCCTAGTCAGAAAGGACTCAGGCAGCTGGGAACTACATGGCCACCAAAGCCCTGGCTTGAGACAGAGCAGGCCTGTCCAAAACAGGGCCCAGGAGAGGTGTGAGTGCAGGGCCTTGGGCAGAGAGTAGGCTCCTTTCTTCTCCAATCCCAGCCTCTCTGCCTGACAATGACCCAGGGACAGTGACTCTGTGGTGAAGATGGCTCGGTTTCCCAGGACTCTGGGCCCTTACCAGGCCCCAGCAGGACTGTGCTGCAGCCCAGAACTGCTGTGGACTTGGCTGGGATGGGAGGAGGGATCTGCTGGAATCAGATGTTTTATCAATATGTGTTAGAAGCTATTCTACATAATATTGGGGAAAAATCATTTCGTAATTAAAGGATGTCTATAGCTGTCTAAGGCTGTATGTCACCTTGCCCATGAGCCGGCTATGACGTGCCCAAACATAACTCCATTTTCGCCTCCAGTCACAGCTGAGACTTTGATGGTCCCATGATGCTGTGACACTCAAGGGCAAGATTACATCAGCTGAAGACATCCTCGTTCCTTGAGAACCCAGTAGTAAGAGAAAGATTTCACCTGGGGAGGAACAAATTCCTCATCAGTTTAACTCATCCCACCTATTATTCTAAGAGTGCTCTCTTTACTGCCTTCATCAACATACGACCCTCAATCCCTCTAAGATGATCATCAGCATAAGATCCACATCCACATAGGATTACAGCCACCCACTAAGTCACCTGATTCTTCCTCCAATTATTGTGTGTACCCAATACAGTGGCCAGCTCAGAGAGTCTTTGTTTTTGCCTGCTGTGAGGTACTGACCTCCCAGCCCCTTTTATACATTGAAATTACTTAAGTCTCTGTTGTCTTTTTTTCTTTAGCCCTCACTGTCTCCCTTTCTAGGAAGTTGGAGGATTGATCATTCTACCATAAGTAAATTTTCAAGTTCTTCATACTGAGCACGGCACAATGACTTCTAACCCCACACTATGAGTTAGGAACCCACAAGAAAATGCAGCCCCCATCGGATAAACCAGCCCTGTGGGCTGCCTTTTGCAGCTGTAATGGAGCAAAGGTCCCCAAACAAGGCAGCGCCTGACACTGTCCTGGTTTAATGGAGAGGTGGTGTCCCTGGGCAGCTTGGTCACCTCCAGGGTAGTACTGGTTTCCATCCAGGGCTCCTGTCTTAGGAGGGTGTTTCATGCCAAAGGTGAACTGAAATGGGCCATTCCTTCCCTTGTGGTTAGGAAGGAGGCACAGGTCACACAGTAGCTGGGGCGTGTTGGTGCAGTGTGTGCCGGCTGTACTGTGTGTGACTCCAGTGCCTGTGTGTTAAGGCACACAATGGGACATGCTGCGGTGGTGAGATCAGGTGACCCAGGGAACTCCATGAAGCCTGGCAAGTGGTAGAGGACTAGAATAAGGACAGACCTTCTCCACAGTGGTGAGTGGCCTTGGCAAAGGTCCTGCTGCTGCCATGTGATTCCCCTGAGAGGGGGCTGATTCTCCCTGACTACCTGGGGTCTGTGTAGGCCCTGGCTCTGCCCAGGTTCCTGAAGCCTCCAATTTTGGAAGGAGCCACAAATGCCCAAGACAACTGCCTACCTAGGACTGAGCTGCGGTCCTTAGGTGGAGCCCAGGAGGTATCTTTCTCTAAACAGAGGAAAAAGGAGGAAGCCAGGTATCACAGTCTACATGTATGGCTGCTGACCTCCTGGTCTGGTTTAGTAGAAGGAGAAATTAGGTGGTGGTGTTAGAGGGCAGGAATTCTTTATGATAGTCGCTGGTAAGTGAATATTAAGTAAAGCTATAATAAATAAATGACTAAGCACATAAACCATCACCTGAAGGGGTCAGAGGCTGGATGGAGTGGGCAGGCACTGGATTTCTGAGCTTGAAGGGTTGAGGCTTCAGACTTGGTGTTAGCACAGGGTGACTGCTGTGACTGTGCAGGGTGCAAGGCATGGTGGCCTCTGAAAAAGGACAGAGCAGCAGCTTCCTTCCTGGAGGGTCTGGAATGGGGTGAAGATACTGGCAGAGGGGGAACTGGAGGAGGGGGAAAGGGAGGTCAAGGATATAGAAGGGGGTGGGGTGAGGTGAAGGGGAGGAGAAAGGGGAGATGGAGGGGGAGAAAGGGAAAGGAGTGGTGCAGGGTCACGGGGAGGCGGGAGGATGATGTGTTTCCCGCTGGTGTTTTATTGTGAAAATTTTCGAACATATACCAGGATTGTAGCGAACACGACAACCCATCAGTATGTTCAGCTGGCATCATAGTAGATCCTGCTTATTGTGGTCCACCTGTTCCCTAAGTCCATCTGTTGTTGGATGGGTCAGTGTGAGCTGCAGACTCCATGCATCCCCCTGTGCACTTCTATCTGTGTCCCAGGGACCAGAGCTCGGGAGGGCTTCCCACAGTTTGCCTTAGTTGTGAAACACACAGATCTTAAACCTACACTGAATTTTGGCAAATGTATATCCTGTGCACCACAAACCCCCTCAGGGCCTGGGACCCTTCCACAATCCCCCGCCGGACACAGAAGGCCCCTCACACTCTGCCTGGGTCTTCTCTCATTACACAAGCTCTGTGCTAGTGTTTTTCACCATAGATGAGCTTGGTCTGTCCTAGAAGTTCAAGGCATGAAACTCTAGCGTGTGTAGACAGAATAGGCAGTGTAGATGGCGCTGCCTGGTGTGTCATTGGCCTGAAAAGCCTGAGCAATGAACTCGCTGGCTTTGCCTTCAAGGCTCTTTCTCTGTGCCTCGTGGCTTCCATGCTGCTCTCCGGCGGGCTCTGGTCTGAGTTCTGCAGCACAGGGGAAGGAGGCTCTGGTTGGGTCTGATTCTTTTCTCCTCTGCTCTTCTCTTATTCTCCTTTGTTCTTTTAAACTTGGAGCAACCCCTTTTCCCTCCAATTCCCCTTCTCCTCCTCCACCCTCCCTTTCTTTTTCTCCTAAAACCAGGATTTATTATTATTATTATTATTCTCCAGTACTAGAGATTAAATTCAGGGCCTTTGCTTTGAGCTACATTCCCAACACTTTTTTAAAGTTTTAAAAATTTAAGTCAGAGTTTCCCTAAGTCACTAAATTCCCTAGGCTGGACTCAAATTTGTGATCCTCCTGCCTCGGCCTCCCAGAGTGCTAGGGTTGCAGATGTTCACCATCCAGCCTAGTTGCCCTCGTGGTTCTTGTCTTCAACATATACCACCTACCCATCCACTTTCTACCAGGCACTGACACCGCATGAGGCCCCACCAGAGGCTGAGCAGGTGCTCCTGGACTTTCAGCCTCCAGAACTGCTTTTCCTGGAATGAGTTGCTCCTCTTGTAAATCCCCAGCCTCAGGCTCTTTGATAGAGCACAGAGAATGGACTAAGACCCCAGCTGTCCCTGCAAGGCTCCCAGGTGCCTGCAGCAGGAAGCCCTGCACTTCTTGCCTGTAGCTTCCCCATATCAGGGCGGTCACTGGAGCCAATCCTATGGAGTCCTGGTCACTGCTCTTCTCTGTACCCTACCCCCAGCTTCCAGGGAAACTTCCAGTCCACCTTCAGAATAAACCTAGAACTTGCTGTTCTCCAAGCTCATGCTACCTGGCCACCTGGGCAATAGCAGGGCCCCCTGACCCTGAAACATCTCCTCACCCCTCCATTGGGAGTGGGGTCCCTTCACAACCACAACCTCAACCAGGGCCCTGCACCTCTGCTCCAAACTCCTGCGAGGCCTTGGATCTCTGACCCAGGCTCATGTGACCTCACTGAATTCCCACTCACATGGGCTTTGATGTCCCTTAGTAATAATATCTGATGAACTTTGAGGTGGAAGTCCTGAGGGTCTCTGTTTCACTAGGAGGAGGAAATGAAGGCTATAGCAGCTCCTGGCGCCCAGCACACCATGCCCCAGCACCAACGTCCTTTTTTGCTTCTGCTGCTGTTCCTAGAAGCTGCTAAGGCTTCTAGGGTACTCCTGCCCCAGGGTCTTTGCAATGGCTTCCTCCTCACCCCTTCAAATACCTGCACAGAGATCTGCCTCTCCCTGAGCCTTCTATGACCTCACTATTTAAAATCATAGCCTCCCTTTCTCTCTTTCCCCTGATTTATTTTTTCACTGCACCTTCTGAGTTTTGATTTCTGTCTGTACCCACTGAATGCAAGGTCCAGCCTGTTCTCTATTTGCCTTGCTTGGCACAGGTCAGGAAAAGGTGTTTGCTGAATGGTGACATAGCTGGGATTACTGCTCTTAAATTTAAGCTTCTTTTATTAATTTTGAGAAAATGCCAACATTTCTTCGAAGTAGAATTGAAGTTTTACCTAACTTGAGTTAATTGCTCCAGTTAGAGGGAAGAGAGACTGCCCCGGGGACATGGGGAAAGAAGAAAAATCCAAACAGTAGATTTTGACACTTGTTTCTAATGTCTCTGAAACTACAAGAAAAGAGAAGCTCTGTAGAGAGTAGGTTTGTCTGAATGAGGCCAAGAGGAAGCCAGAGTGATGGCCCGGGGGAGCCGGGCCCAGAACATGGAATTGGGGTCTTCAGAGAAGGCAGGAAGAGGAGGCAGCCATGGTGGAGAATGGTGACCTCTCTCCTGTCCCCATACCTACCCTTCCCCTACAGAGCCATGTGATTGGCAGGTGCTGGGATGCGCTGGATGCAGCTGGCCGCCTTGGGCCACTCTTGTGCTACCCAGGTTAGAGGTTGGATGGCTGTGGACAAAGAATCCTGAGAATAGGAAGTGTCCTGGCCAGGGGTGTGCAGATCCAGAGGAGTCCATCAGCAATTGTGTGTCAGGCAGGTGATGACTGAGTGGTACACGAGAGAAGAAGAATTTGTGTAAAAAAGAGGCTCCGCTTCTGCACTGCAAAAGAAACCATCAACAGGACTAAAAGACAACCTACAATATGGGAAAAACTTTCTACCAGCTGCTCCTCAGACAAAGGGCTCTTATCTACAATATATAACAAACTCAAAAGAATCAGCCCCCCAAATATAAAGACCCGATTTGAAAATGGGCATCTGAAATGAACAGACATTTCTCAGACAAAGAAGTAAAAGCAGCAAGTAAATATATGAAAAAATGTTCCACATCACTGGTCATTCGAGAGATGCAGATGAAAATAACACTGAGATTCCACCTCACCCCACAAAGAATGGCTGCTATCAAGAAATCAACCAATAACAAATGTTGGCGGGGTTGTGGGGAGAAAGGAACCCTTCTCCATTGTTGGTGGGAGTGCAGACTGGTGCAACCACTATGGAAATCAATATGGAGATACCTCAAAGAGCTTGGACTAGAGGCTCCATTTGACCCAGCCATCCCTCTGCTGGGTATCTTTCCAAAAAAATTAAAAGAATCATATCACAGTGATATATGTGTACCTATGTTTATAGCGGTACAATTTGTAATAGCTAAAACTTGGAAACAGCCCATTTGCCCATCAGTTAGAGACTGGATAAAGATGTGGTTTTTCTATAAAATGGAATATTGTTCAGCCATAAAGAATGAGAAATTAGATTCATTCATAGGAAAATGGATACATATTGAGGATATACTCCTAAGTGAAATAAATAAGTCACACATGTGTAAATAACGAATAGTTTCTCTGGTGTGAAAAACTATAATAGTTCATAAGATCCTAATGGGATAATTGACAATGTGAAATAGGAAGAAAAGGGCTAAAGGTGTAGGGAAAGTGGGAAGGGTAAGGGGCAGGGACTAAGGAAAAAGAAAAAAATATGAAAAAATGGAAGTAAAGTGTTTGTAAATGGGGAAGGGAGGAGGGGGGTGAAGGGAGGGCAGGGATAAGGGGAAAAAATGAGAACCAAGACCTGTCATGTAAAGGTACAAGATCCCAATAATGAATGTAACTGTACTGTATACCTAAAATGTACCAATAAACTCAATGAGTGAGAGAGAAAAAAAGAGGCTTTGGCTGGAGTCCCCCCAAGAAGCCCCCTTTGCCTTTGGGTCCCTCTGTGGGGACATCCGCCAGCATGTCCTAGGGTCGGCCATGTTCCTAGTGGGGAAGAAGCAAAGGCAAGAGTGACCCAAGGAGGCTGGATGGAGTCAAAGAAGAAATATGCAACCACAGCACAGACACTTTTTACTCTAGGAAGGAGAATGTTTCACATGAAAATGAACATCCAGTGCCTTCCCTTGGATCTCATCAGTTGGTGGTAATTGCAAGAACAATAAGAGATAAGGAAAAATAAGAGATTTTTATTTCCCTTTGTCGCATGTTGCCTCTCTGGCACATTGCTTTATTTATGTGGTGTGGGAATTGGTGAAGGGAATTATAGTTTAGCAATAGTTGATAGGAAATTCTTCTGTAAAACATCACTAGCAGAGAAAAACCTGTTTCCCTAGTTCTCTCAGTTACCATGGTCAAACTCAGAGACCTGTGACCTGATGACTCCACAGGCAGTGAGAAAGAAATGGTTTACAAAGCATAGCTGCACTGTTTACGGAAAAATGGTGGTGGGCTCATCATTAAATGATAGCCCCTCCTTTCTCAGTACTATCTGATGAGGGTAGGGTCAAGGTGTACTCTGTGATGTGTGATTTGGTAGACAGAGGCTGGAGACATGCAAAAATGCCAGTGGTGTTTCTGTAGGAGTTAAAATGCAAACTAAGGACCACAAGTTTAGTGATGACAGACTGCCTGTCTTGAAATGTATAAAACCTGATTTCACAGACAGAATCGTGGAGCAGCATTCAAGAAGGAATTAAGTGCTGTCTGTCCCCCAGGCTGTCTCCTTTTCTGTCTTTAAAAGTCAATGGTCTCTGGGGTCTCTGGTCTCCCTCTAGAGAGACCAAGGACAAGTGGTGCCTGGAATTCTCTCAGTGGAGGTAATGTGAAGATAAGGGTGCAATGGGCATTCTTTGAGTCAGGGAAGACGCAGGAATTTTCTGGGTAACAATGGGACAGGGGTCTTCACAGTTTGGTTAAGCTATTTCAAACCTTAAAATGTTATTAAGGAGGTTAGAATTTAAAGTCCTTCAAGAGGACCTTAAAAAAAATGTTTGACTATAGCTAATGGATTTTATGATGCAGCTGAATTTAAGGAGGGCTGGTCAGAAAGAAATTGGAATAAGGTACTTGCTAGAGTTAGAAAAGCCTATGCTGAGGGAGTAAATATTGATGGTATATTTTGGGGGAACTGCTGTTGCTATATAACTTGCTCTTCGTTGCGCTGGAGGCCTAACGGCTTGAGCTAAATTGCCCAGTCCAACTAAAATAGCGCTAAAAAAACAAGGTTTAATTGAGGAAGATTAGAAAAAAATTGTGGCAAATGATTTAGTTCAAATTATACCTCAGGATAAAGATGATAAATCTGATGGTGAAGGGTTTCCACGTCCTTTGGCTCCTTTACCCCTCCCTCCAACTTTTACCTTCAGCTCCTTCTAAGCTAACTCCAGCCCAAGAAAAAAATTAGAAAGATCTGTTCCTCAGCCAAAGGAGCAAAAATGTCTAGTAAAACTATGCCCAAGCAACAAGATATTTTGGGACCTATAGATCAGCCTGTGCCATTAATAATGTCTTTAAAAACTAGGAAAAAACCTAAAATAAAATCATATCCTCTTAGAAATCGTAAAAGACAGGAATTCAACACTGATTCTTCTTCCTCTTCAAAAAGTAGCTCAGAGGAAGAAGATGATGATTATTAGTTACAAAAAGGTTCTCGGACTTATTCTAAAAAATATGATTTTCCTGTGCATCTTCAACCTGACCAATCAAAATTTGAAAATGCTTTGAAAGCCTTAAGCTTTGAGTATGAACTATCAGCCCCACAAATGGTTTATCCTATTATGGTAAATGCACAGGGCCAAAAACAATATCAGCCTTGGGATTTAAATATTTTTAGGCATTTAAAAAGGGCTGCAATGGATTATGGAATACAAAGTGATTATACATTAGGGCTAACTGGAAATTTGCCTGGAACTGTGGACCATCTGACACCTTATGATTGGAATTTATTGGCTAAAGCTCTGTTGCTACCTTCTCAATTTTTGGAATGGAAAGTGTGGTGTCAGGAAGGAATTAAAGAACAAGTAAGACATAACATGACTAATGCTAATAATCAACATATCACTGCTGATATGTTAGCAAGAGATGGACAACTTAATACTAATGTTGCTCAAGCATAGCTCCATCCAGAGTCAACTGAACAAACTGCTCACATTTGTATGATGGCTTTCAAAAAAATAACTCCTAAGGGGTGTCCTAGGGGAGCTTGTGCAAATATTAGACAGAAATTCACAATCGTATACTGAATTTGTTTTTCAGTTGGAGAGAGCTATTCAAACGCAGGTAGAAGGAGGAGGCTCAACAGATGTTATTAAAAATGTTAGCCTAGGGCTGGGGATTTAGCTCAGTGGTTCAGTGGCCTGCCTTGCAAGCACAAGGACCCGAGTTCAACCCCCGGTACCCCCCCCAAAAAAATGTTAGCCTATGAAAATGCAAATGCTGATTGCCATCGTCTTATTGAACCTATAAAAAAATTCAGGTTCCTTATATTATATTAAGGTGTGTAGAGAACAAGGATCAGAAACTTATAAAGCTACAATACATGCAGCTTTTTTTTTTTTTTGGTCTTTTGAGACAGGGTTTCACTATGTAGTTCAGACTGACTTGAAATTCACTATGTAGCCTAGGCTGGTCTTGAACTCACAGCAATCTTTCTGCCTCAGCCTCCCCAGTGCTGGGATTACAGGCGTGCTGGGATTACAGGCATGCACCACCACGCCCGGCAACATGCAGCTTTTTTTAAACTCAGGCCTTAAATCCTAATAAACAAAAATTATCATCAGGATGTTTTTGATGCGGAAAACGGGGACATCTAAAGAAAAATTGTCCTATGTCAAAAAATGAAATTTTATTTAATTTTTTAAAATTCCTTAAAAAGAAATAAAGGGCCTGGGTTATGGGCCAGATGCAAAAAGAGAAAACATTATGCCAATGAGTATAGATCTACATTTGATATGGAAGGAAATCCCCTAACAGAAAAAAAAATTTCGGGAAACCGCTTCCTAGGGGTTTCCCCAGTCCCCCAGGTAAATCAAAATTAGGAGATGAGGAGGCTTGTCAACAATCCTCTGACTCCAAAGTTTCTCTCTTATCATTGTGCCCACCCACCACAGGAAGCAACACAGTAAACATTCCTGCCTTTGAGGACGTTGTCCTTTCACCAGGAAACTTACCTGTTAGAGTGTGAACAGGAATTTATGGGCCTTTACCAAAAAAACTTTTGTGCTTTAATTTTAGGACAGTCTAGTCTAACATCTAAGGGTATTATTGTTTATACAGGACTCATAGATTCTGACTACACAGGAGATAATGACAATGATGTCTTCTGTTTATTGGCATATTAAAAGGGGTGATAAAATAGCTCAAATATCAGTTTTACCTTATAAAGCCATTGGACTGTCACATAAAATGAGACTTGAGGTTTTGGAAGCACTGATTCATCTGTAAATTGGGTTGAAAAACTTACTAATCAAAGACCTTTATTAAAAATAAAAATTAATGGTAAATTACTTAATGGATTAGCAGATACTGGAGCAGATTTTCTATTATTTCAGATAAAGACTGGCCTAAATCATGGCCAATAAAAGAAGAGCCATGTCATATTCAAGGAATAGGAACACAAGGAATAAAAGCTTACATATATATATATACAGCTGAAGGGCCAGAAGGACAATTAGCAACTATTAGGCCTAGGATTATGCCATTAACTATAACCTTGTGGGGAAGAGAAGTATTACAACAATTTCATGCCCATCTTATTATACCTTTTCAAAATTCATACTCTAGAGAAAGTAAAAAAATAATGGAAAAAATGGGTTACACTCTGGTTTGGGCATTGGTCAAAATGAACAGGGATTAATTACCCCAATTCCCAGTAATGGACAAAGCCCAAACCAGAAATCTGGTTTAGGATATTTTGGGCAAGAGGCATTGTAAAGTCTCCAGAACCCATTAAGTTAAGTTGGAAAAATGATGATCCCCTTTGGATAGATCAATGGCCCCTAACAACAGAAAAACTGGAGGCTCTTAAACAATTGGTAGAAAAACAATTAAAACCAAGACATATTAAACCATCTACTTCCCCTTGGAATTCTCCTGTGTTTGTTATTAAAAAGAGATCAGGCAAATGGAGAATGCTTATGGATCTCAGGAAAATAAATAGTACTACATTACCGTTGGGAACCTTACAACCTGGACTGCCACCCCCAACAGCAATACCAAAAACTTGGATCTTAATTATTGTAGATATTAAAGATTGCTTTTATTCTACCCCGTTACATCCTGATGATACTGCTAGATTTGCTTTTTCAGTCCCCTCCATCAGTTTTCAGTTTTTCAATATGAATGGACAGTTTTACCACAAGGAATGATGAATTCCTCTACAATGTAGGTATTGTTTTGCAACCTGTCAAAGATATCCAGAGGCTATGATCATTGAATATATGGAAGATATTTTAATAGCCCATATAGATAGAGAAAAGGCTTCAGAAATTTTTTCCCTCGTTCAAGAGACATTAATGAAGACCGGACTCTTTTCAGCCTCAGATGAAATTCAACAGACTACACCCTATGAATATCTTGGTTTTCAACTCACCAATACACAAATAATTCCCAAATCAATCATCACTGATAGAAGTAAATGAAAAACATTAAATGATTTTCAAAAAATGTTAGGAAATATTAATTGGGTTTGTCCTGCTTTAGGTATTGTAAATGGTAACTTAAATTTATTTGGCACTCTTGAAGGAGATCCAAATTTAAACAGCCCAAGAACTCTTACTCCAAAGGTAAAAAAGAATTACAATTGGTAGAACAAGCTTTTAAAAATAATATGTTAAGGGCCAGGGATTTAGCTCAGTGGTTACGCTGCCTGCCTCACTAGCACAAGGTCCCTAGTTCAGTCCCCGGTACCGGAAAATAAAAAAAACGTTAGTAAGATTTGATCCAGAACTGGCTATAGGGCTCATGATTCTTCCTACTAAATTATATCCTACTCTAGTTTTGATACAAGATAGAGGAATTCTAGATTGGATACATTCTACACATAATATTTTTTGTCTGTTAATTGATATATTAATATAATTGGTAAATTAACTTTAGGAGGAAGAAACTGGAGCAAACAAATGTTAGGAAAGGAACCGGATAATGTTATTCTACCATTTATCAAAGAACAATTTAAAGAAGCAATGAAAACAGATACTTTACAAATTGCATTGGCAGATTATTTTGGAAACATAGTGTTCCATTACCCTAAAGGAAAAATGCAGAATTTTCTTACTATGACAAAATAGGTAATTAATAAAATTATAGTTGCTGAATCCCTTAAAAAAGCAGAAATTTATTTTATAAATGGAACCAAAGAAAAACAAGCCGCTATATGATCACCTAAAGAACAATAGGTTATATCAACCCCATGTCAAACTGCGCAACAAAATTAATCATTTGCTGTCTTAGCTACGTTACAATGGAAGCCTGAGGTATCTATTGATACTATTGCAGACTCTATGTATGTGGTTAATTTAATTAATCAGTTAGAAACTGCTGTTACATGCACCTCTTCATCCATAATCCAATTTCTAACTAAAGAAATTCAAACCGTAGTCAAAAAAAGACAAGAGCCTATTTACATTTCTCATATAAGGCACATTCAAATCTACCTGGACCTTTAACCTTTGGTAGTGATCAAGCAGATAGATTGGTAAGTAATAGAAAAGATTTAATTCATTTTAATAATGTTCAACTAGAACAGGATACTTTACATACTAATGCAGGAAGATTATATCAAAGATATAAAATGCCATATTCCCAGGCCAATAAAATTATTAGATCATGTCTGATTTGTTATCTACTACATTTAAAACAAGGACCAATGGAAATTAATCCAAGAGGTTTAAAACCTGATCAAATTTGGCAAATCGATGTTACTCACTATCCTCCTTTTGGTAAATTATGTTATTTACATGTATGCATTGATACTTATTCCAAATTTATATGGTCTTCTGCTCATACAGGAGAATCAGCTAAACATGTTATTGCTCATTTATTAGAATGTTTTGGTATAATGGGAGTTCTTGGATCTATACAAACAGATAATGGGCCTGTGTATACTAGTTCAAAATTGAAAAAATGTTTACAAGAATATCATATTAAACATGTTACTGACATTCCTTATAATTCTCAGGAACAAGCATTTGTAGAACAAGTTCATCATACTTTAAAATTACATTTAAATAAAATAAAAAAGGGGGAATATGGGAAAAAGGAAATTGATCTCTTAGGTGAAGGAAAAAACATAACTTGCAAGAAATTTATGAAACAATTAATACAAACACCACATCAACTTTTACGCATTACTTTATTTACATTAAATTTTTAAAATTTGCCATAAGGAGATACTGAATCTTGAGCTGAAAAACATTTTAAAGAAATTGACTTAGGACCACCTCAGTCAGTCTGGGTCAAACTGGATAATATTAATTGGACACCAGGTCAGGTGCTTGCGAGGGAGAAAGGATATGCTTGTGTCTTCACAGATGGAGGAACAACCCAAACCTGGCTTCCAGAAAGAAGAATTAAACCACATTTGTCTGATAACACTGTAATGCTTCTCCAATTATGCCTACCATTATGGCTTCCGGTAGATTTGGAAAAAAAACAGTATGTTACCCACTTTGATCATTCATTTCATACTATGTTTCAAAATATAATTCATAGGTCAAAAGATTTTTTTTTTTTTTTTTTTTTGCTATCAGGGATCAAGCTCAGATCCTTGCACTTGCAAGCCAGGTGGCAGAACCATTGAGCTAAATCCCCGGCCCATAAAAAGATTTATTGAATGGGTAATTGCTGGAATTATTGGTCTTACTGCTCTTGCAAGTACTGCCACAGCTGCAGGAGTTGCACTCTCTCAATTCGTACAAACAGCATCATTTGTAGAACATCGGCATCATAAGGTTTCTATGTTATGGGAAACTCAAAAACAAACTGATACAGTAATACACCAACAGATTTTCCAGATTCAGTCAGAAGTGTCATGGTAACAGCATGCAGTTGGCGAATTATAATTAAGAGAACATTTAATGTGTAATTACAACATCACAAATTTTTGTGTAACTCCCATAAAATATGATGCTTTGTTTTGGCCATATATTAATCAAACTCTTAATAGACCTCCTAAAATCTCTACTTCTTTTGTTAAACAAATAATGGATTCTCTGTCTGGACTAGATCCCATGGATGGTTTCAATCAATATTGACTAATTTTTCCTCATCTGCTATATCAATAATAATTTTGATAATCATTTTTGTGATTTATAAATTAATTCACAGAAAAATCAGCCGTCAGATTAACCTGGCCCAGATGACTACTTTCTTGGCTTTACATGAATCTTCATCCTGGCTTCGCAAGATCCTCTTTCGATCCTTTAGATGCTTTGAAGAAGATCAACAATCAAGATTTAGTTTAAATAAAATAGAATTGTGGGGAATTGTAAATCATTTTGGCTAATTGCTAATTACAAAAACATAATCATAAGATGTTTTGTAAGATGAGAAAACGAAGCAGCTGCTATTCCTGGAAATTTCCACCAATCTGTTTGTTAAGAGAATTATAGAAATTTAAGAGATGTTATAAAAGCTTCACGGGTAAAAAATGTGGTTCCCTAGTTCTTTTAGTAACCATTGTCTGGGGTCAGAGGACCGAGGCCTAAGGACCCTGCAGATGGTGAGAGAGATACAGTTCACTATGTACGTACATCTATGATGTTTGCGGTGGGCCGGTGGGCTTGACTTCTGCTGAGTTCGTCCTGCTTTCTTGTTACATCTGATAAGGCGAGGGCTGCGATGTACTCTTAGATAAAGGATCAGTGAATGGGGACAAAGGGCGTGTAAATTTACCTGTGGCTTTTATGAGTTACTTGTTAAAATCTCTAAAGACACTAACCAGAAACTAAACGGGCAATAATTGGAATGACTAAGCTGTTTTCACATAAGTATAAAAACCCTGCTTCTTTTCTCTGATTACAAGCCTTTGCTCTCTGGGCTACAGAACAAACATTTCTAGGGTCCTTTTCCTTAGGGGTCATGAAATGAGGCGCCGAAGGCATGGATGCTAGAAACTGCATTCCCCCATAAGAATTATTTTGATGTTGGGGAGTTAAGAGGTGAGGAAATCCTTCTCATCAGATCCATCTTTCTTTTCTTTGGACATAATCTGTATTAACTCTTTTGTTAAAAAAGGGGGAATTGTGGGAATTGGTAAAAGGAATTATAGTTTAGCAATAGTTGATAGGAAATTCTTCTGTAAAACATCACTAGCAGAGAAAAACCTGTTTCCCTAGTTCTCTCAGTTACCATGGTCAAACTGAGAGACCTGTGACCTGATGACTCCACAGGCAGTGAGAAAGAAATGGTTTACAAAGCACAGCTGCACTGTTTACGGAAAAATGGTGGTGGGCTCATCATTAAATGATAGCCCCTCCTTTCTCAGTACTATCTGATGAGGGTAGGGTCAAGGTGTACTCTGTGATGTGTGACTTGGTAGACAGAGGATGGAAACATGCAAAAATGCCAGTGGTGTTTCTGTAGGAGTTAAAATGCAAAAGAAGGACCACAAGTTTAGTGATGACAGACTGCCTGTCTTGAAATGTGTAAAATCTGATTTCACAGACAGAATCGTGGAGCAGCATTCAAGAAGGAATTAAGTGCTGTCTGTCCCCCAGGCTGTCTCCTTTTCTTTCTTTAAGGTCGATGGTCTCCGGGGTTTCTGGTCTCCCTCTAGAGAGACCAAGGACAGTGTGGATGTGAGGGTCTGACCCAAATTGTTTGCTTTCTTTTCCCGAGTGATTCATGGGAGTTTGAGGAGAGCGGGGTCTGGTGACAGGCAGGCCTCGCACTTTGTCACCAAGGCTGAGTTGCCACCTCCAACGTGGTCACGAGCCATAGCCCTTGTACTGTTACCATGGAATGGACGGACAGAGTTCTGGGATAGTGAAGAGCAGGCGCCTGTCCTGAGGGCCCTGCACCCAGTGGGGCTTAGGAGAGGACGGAGTAGCACAGAGATTGCATTTCACCTTGAAAATTTGTATATTTATGGAAAAATCACAAACTACATGGTTGGTTTTGTGTTGTCTTAGGTGGGCTGTGCTCTCCAGCTGTGCAGTCACATGTTGATGTCACTTTCCTTAGTGAAGATATTATGCAAACAGACCACCTGGAGAAGGCAACCCAGTCAGAGGAGGAGCCCTTAGGACACAGCTGAGTTCCTGGAGGGAGAGGACACTGTGGCTGTGGATACGGCCAGCTGATGGCCTGTGTGGTACTTCCTGAGGGCCAGCCATAACTTCTCAGTTGCCAATCATCTCTCCTACAGCTCCTGGGTCCCTGACTGAGTCAGGGTCAAATCCTATCTCCCAGTGGTGAACGCTCACCTGTCCCTTCCAGCCTCATGTGTGTCACGTGCATGAGTGAGTACATAGATATTCATTTATCTTTTACAAATACTTGCTAAGTGTTCAGAGAGGAAGTTGTAGATATTATGGCCCTTTGCCTCTGAATACTTCTGCCCAAGAAAGTTCTTGTAAAAAAGTCTTTTAAAAAAGTCATCAAATTAAAGAGAAACAACACTGATATGATACTCTGGTTTCTCTTCAGATCGCATAAATGTTTAGCCTTTTACAATACTGATATACAGTGATTATCTAACAGTTCTTTCTAAAATTTTTTCAAAATGGCCCATAGCATTTCCCCGTCTGCTCTGTGATCCAATCCAAAGTCCCACCAAACACTTTGCTTTTTTTAAATTATTATTTTCTTCTCTTGGAAACTGTACTGCCTTTGTCTTTCATGTTGCTTTGTTTTGATGGGTACCTAACAGTTATTTTCAGGATATACTATAGAATATTATTATGGCAATTTTGCATCTTCTGGATGTGTAGTTGTCAGCTTTGTGTTTCTACAGTGAAACCCTTGACTCAGGCTACTTAGGAAGTACAGAGAAGTCTACTTTGGCTCATGGTTTTGGAGACCATTATTTGGGGCTTTGGTGAGGGGAGGCTCCAGGGAGCCAGTGCACAAGCTCATATCTTGAACCAGGAAGTAAGAGAGAGGACCCCTGGGCCTTCACAGCTCCCTGTGAGGCATGGTCCTATTCCAACCTCTTTGAGGGCCACTGCACCTCCCAACAGTGCCACCCTGGGGAACTGCACTTCATAAGTGGGCCTTTGGCATCACAACACAGTGGAGCTTGATGACTAGGTTCAAGGTGGAGTCTGTGGCCACAGGAAGTGCCCTGTGTCTTTCTCAAAGTGTGAAGTCAGGGGCCACCAAGATGGAGTTTGTGGCATTTCTTGTACCATTAAATTCATCATTGTGGAAGGCATGGCGGCCAGTTTCCCCTCACCCTGCTTCCTCTGTCACTGATAGTTACCTGTGGGTGATGCTGATCCTAAAGTTGGGACATGTTCCTAGTGTGCCCATCGATGCTGCATGTCTGGAAGTTGGGAGTGGAGGAAACTTTATGAGACAGGCCTTCTGGGAGGGTACTGGATCATAGCCACTGCTGGCGACAGAGAGGTTGGTGTGGTGAGAGAACTGGCTCCCAGAGGGGCTGCGTGGAGAGTGAGCCCCCCTTCCCCTCTTCTGCTCCCTCTCTTCTCTGGTGAACCTGCCCTCTTCCCCTAGGATGCCCCACCATGCTGTAATGCACCCCAAGTCCCTCACCAGAGGCCACCAGATAAGGCCACCAGCTTTGGGCTTCCAGCATCCGGAATATGGGCTGTGTCTCTGTCCTTAGTGCAAGTGCCCTGTTCCCACAGCAGCCCTCTGACTAAGGCACCACAGGACATGGTGGACTTCCTGCTCTCTAGCCGGTTTCCCTGAGGTCTTAGCATTGAAACCTGCAATTAGTACAGACACCTAAGTTAGTTTAAAAATATTATAAGGCAGTTGGGTTTGGGCAGGACTGGGAGCTCAGCATAGAAAACAATTGAGACACATTCACTGAAGGTTAACATGAAAAAGAGAGAAACTACTACACTTTCACACTTCCCCTAGGGATGAATAACAGTGACTGATACTCTGAATAGGCATCAGGCACCTTAACTGGGGACCAAAACATCCCTAGCTAGCCTATACCTTTCAGGAAATCTAAGTACACTTGCTATGTGATTAGCTTCTCCATTTGATCTCCATTTAATCAACAATACGGGGGAAAGTATATTTGTAATATTATTGGTTGATCATGGTTTTGTCCTACCTCATGCCCACCTTCTGATTTTCCACTGGATCTTATAGTTTTGTCTCACTTTGTACCCATCTTACCTTGTGGCTTTGCTCCATAAAACACCTTTGAGAAGTGGAGTGTGTGAGCAATCCACTTTCTGGGACTCCCTTCTCTCAAAAAATTCTCTTAATAAATTCTTTCTCTTCTTAACCTGTGTTGTTCCTAGAATTCATTCTTCAATTTAGAGAACATGAACTTGGGATTTGGGATACCTAGCACGTTGGGAGTTATAATATTCCCCTTGTTTGGATTATTTTGCTGACTTGGAATACTTGGTGCCCTATATCACTATTATGACATGATGGCCTCCTGAGCTTCAAATGCGGCTTCTGGCACAAGAGCCTGTTGTAGCAGCTGTCAGGCAGGGCCACCTTCAGGGCAGAGTTCAGAGCCCTGGAACACGGGATATTAGGAGGTGGTTGGGATGTCCCATCATCCAAAATTCATGGCAATACCCTCTCAGCACTCAAGAGTTGTCAGGAAGCCTTTTCAATATTGTAGATAGGTAAAGTAATTAGATATCTTATAGGCAGTTAGACAGGGTGGGGCATCAAGAAACCAATAAGGAAGACAGTCAAGACACATTCACTGAAGGCCAGCATTGTAAAAGAAGAGAATCTATCACATCCCAGTGCTTCCCCTAGAGATGTACGGATGTGATCTACATTCTAAATAGGTATCAACCACCTGAGTAGGGGACTCAGATTTTCTAGGAAAGATCCCTGACCCTCCCCTTAATGAAAATCCTCATTCTTCCTTGTACATATCTTGCTGTGTGACTTACTTCCCCATTTGATCCCCATTTAATCAATATTACCTAAGTGACCATACTTGTTGTAATCTTATTTGATTTGTTTGTTTTTTTGTTAATTGATAGAGTTCTTTACCAGACAAAATGGCCCCAATGGTTTTACATTCTAAAATGGCTCCCGTTCCTAAAATGGTTCCCACTAATGGAAATGAGCCACTTTGGAAAAGTGAACCTATCCACTCTGCAGAAGCAAAACCTAACTTGTTGCTCTACTCTGCTACTCTCATGATCCTTCCCTTCGAGTCACCCAGTGTCCCGTTGTCTGCCCTACAACCCCACCAATTCTCAACTTTCATAATACTCCCCCCATTGCACTACCCTATATAAACCTCACCCCATTAGTCTCACTGTCTCTCGCCATTGTTGAAGGCAGCCTGGCAGCTCTTTACCCTAATAAATCCTTACCTCGGGGGCTCATTTTCTTTCAGTAATCTTATTTGTTGATCATGGTTTTATCCCACCTCAAGTCCAACTTGCGATTTCTCACTGGATCAATATTACCTAAGGGACTGGTAATCTTATTAGTTGTTTATAGTTTTATCCAACCTTGATCCCATCTCACTTTTAGGCTTTGTCACATAAAACAGTTTTGAGAAACAGGGTGGGTGGGCAACCTACTTTCAGGTCCCCCTTCTGTCTCTCTTAGATAGAAGCTATCTTTCAATAAGTTTTTCCAATTTTTAACCTCTGTTGTTCCTAAAATTCATTCTTTGGTTTTGGAGAACACAAACTCAAGTTTTGGATAAGTAGCAGGCTGAAAGTTACATCTATTCCCTCATATCATCAAGACCCAAGGTATCCAGCTAATTCTGTCTTTTGATTTTTACCACCAAAGCCTTCACTATGTCCACAGGTGTTTGGAGGTCTTAGCTTAGTTTAAGTTTAGAACCTGAAACCTATCTGTGTGACTTACTAGAAACTGAATTTAAGCAGGTCCTTTTCAGGAGCCATGATTTGGGAAGAGGTGACACAAAGGCTGGGCATCCCTCAGGGCAGGCTGACCACTCTGGGCTCTGCTCCAGGGCAGGCGCCATTTTCAGTGTTACTTCATGGAGATGCTACAGGCCACCAGCCTAAGTCAGAGCAAGGTTGCCAAAGCCAGGGACTGATCACTATTAGCACAGTGCCAGGGCTTTGACCATCAGGGATGGGGCATGCTGAGTGCCTTTCCTTTAATCCCTGCTCCATGGGCCCTGAGGTCCCTGTTGCCTCTTGAGTATCAGAAAGTGAGAAGCTAGGCCAGTGAGGCAGGTGCTTCTGGAGCAGATGGGGCTCCATGCAGATCCCAGGCCACCAGGAGCCTGAATGACTTTTTACCAAGGGACAGTGGCCCCCACAGTTTAAGAACAGGGTGGTTGCTCTGGGCTCTCTCACACCAGGACATGCCCTTTTGTCACCTTTAGATTTCATGAGAAAAGTGAAAATCCCCTGGGGTATGACTCACAGCCCTGACTTTGTTAGCTTCTCAGAGCTACCTCTGGTGGACTGGCTGGTGCAAGTATGCCCACCACTGCGGGTATCATCATCTTGGTCTGCAACTTGTCTCTGTTGAGAGGACGCTCGGCAGATGTCACTTGCAATGCTTGAGCCAGAAAACTCCACTGCCCCCTCAGGTTGCTGGGACCCATACTTGGCCAAGTAGAATTTGGTGCACGTGGGGTAAGGTAGACAGGATGTAGTCCTGTGACAGCACAGTGCTGATGGGATTCCCTGATGCCTGAGGCTACGAGGATGGCAGAAGTTGGGGTAAACTCAGGGCTGGGTGAATGGTTTGGAGGAAGTCAGGCTGGAAAGGGAGGAATGGGGACAGGAGAGGGCAGGGACTGCTGTCTTGCAAGCTTCCTCTTTGATTCCCTATCTACTGGGAGAAGCAGCCCATATAGTGGATCTGGAGACCAAGCTGGGGAGAAGCCACCACTTTCATGCTAGCCTGGGCAGGAAGAGGAAGTGAGCCATGTCCACTCTCCTTCTGGTGGCCTTGGGCAGGTCTTAGCTGGATGGTGCTGCCTCTCTGAGGTGTGGACATGACCGAGGAGCCTGGTGATCATGGATACACTGCAACTAGTGCATGAAATGGCAGGAGACACAGGCTTTGGGCCTCCTCTGGCTCCACCCCCAAGCTCATCTATGGAGTGTTCCCCTCCAGTTTGGCCTCCCCAGGGCAGCAGGAACCCACTTCCTCCTGCACGAAGACATCCCTGTCACCTTTTCTCATTTCCTCCTGTCAGCTAGCTCTACTTCTGTCTTTCAGTTCTGCTGGGGGCTCTAGCACACTCAGGACTGGTCTGGGCTAGGCTCCTTCTAGAGCTTTTCCAAGGGATGAAGGGCCAGGGGAATTCATGGGTTGTCAAAGCCAGATAAATCCCCTGATCTGCCTAGAAAGCGGGGTAGCAAGGATGAAAGAAATAGATACATAATTTCATAATACATGGGGGCTGGGAGGTCAGTGCCTGAGAGTGGGCAAAGACAAAGACACTCTGAGCTAGTCATTATTTATTGGGTGCACATAATAATCAGAGGGAGTATAGGGTGACTCAGAGGGCTATAGTATCCTATGTTGATGAGGATCTTGTGTTGATGAAGGTCTTTTGCTGATAAGGACAGTGAGATGGGCAAAGCATTCTTACGATAGTAGGTGGGAGGAGATAGCAGGCTAACAAGCAATCTGTCCTTCCCCCAGGGAAAACATTTCTCTTTATTACTACTCAGTTCTTAAAGAATCAGGATGTCTTCAGCTGATGTACTCTTGCCCTTGAATGTCCCAGTATCATGGGACCATTGAGGCCTCAACTTGTGACCAGAGGCAAAACGGAGTTATGTTTCCACATGCCATATAGCTGGCTCCAGGCAGAGTGACACTGGGCCTTGCACAGTCCTAATCATAATTTAATTATGAAATGATTTTCCCCCAAAATTATGTACAATGGCTTTCGACAATGGATGAGGCCTGAAATTTGGAATTAATAATTGCTTCAGAGGTTTTTAATCAACACCTGATAATTGTATGGGTGTACTAGTGCAGTGTGATGAGTGTGCGTATGGTATGTGACAGCAGTGAGCAAGTCAGGTTATCAGGTGTTGACATCTCCTTAAACACTGCTCACTTTTCTTGAGTCAAAGCCTTTGGCCTCCTCACATCTAGTTCACCGTAAAATAGGGGGTAAGTTGTAATAGCATAATCCTGTTGGGCTGCTGAGCACAGAGCCTCTTCCTCCTGCTCAGCTGATGCTGGTCCCACTTCCCACCTCCCTCTACCCACACCACATCCACACCTCCTGGAGCCCCCATGACCACACCTCTGCTCTCCACATCTCTAAAACCAACTCTAGTTCTGCATAGGATTGGAAACGTGCACTATTTGATTTTCTCTGTGACTTATTTCGCTTCAGGTCCACAGTTCCTTCCATGCTGCCACAAATGTCAGTGTTGTGTTCCTTTTATGGTAAATACTTTTACGATGAATACTATTCCATTGTGCACATAGACCGCCTTTCCTTTACCCGTTCATTCATCAGTGGTCACTTGGGTGCAGTCCTGGTTGTGGCTGCTGTGACAGTGCTCCTGTGACCTCAGGAGTGCAGTGTCTCTGATGCACTGAAGCGTGAGAAATACACGGAAAATGCTCAACCTCACTGATCTTTGTGGAAATGGGAGCAATTTTCTCACCCCAGTGAGAGTGCCTGTCATCAAAAAGTCAGAAAATAAGCCATGCTGGCAAGGCTGGTGAGCAAGGGGAGCTCTTGATCACTGCCTGTGGGTTAGCACAGGTTAGCACTGCCTGTGGGACAGCAGTCTGGACATTCTTCAAACAACCAAAACCAGAAGAGCTTGTGTGCTGTGGCTGTCCTGGGCTGGGTATGCACACAACTTGGACTTTGCCAGAAGAATACAGCCTGCAGGTTCTGGGAGCCCCTTCAGGACAGGGTAAAGATACCCTGTTTTTGTGGTCCTGAGGGGGCCTCTTGAGCTGAGGACAGTGCTGTGGCTTTAGAAAGGCCCTCAGGGAGCTCCACATAATCTCACTGGTGACCTGAGCTAGGCCAGCTTGAGGTGAGAGGGGACAGGACTTCAGGACACAAAAGCCATCCACACCCTGGACTCATGGAACACAGTAATAGCAGAAGCAAAAGACCAGAGAAAAACCCTGCTGGGAGATATTCATGCTACCGTCCCCTGACCACTCTGGGCTTGGAAATGCAGACAGCAGATGCCAGGCCATGAGCAGGGATCTCTTGGCCTCCACCTGGGGTCCTCTTGTGGCTCCCACTGGAGGAGGATCACTAGTCTCTGCCTCATTCCCTACTGCTGCCAAGGAGGGCAGCTAGGCCTGTTGCTTGAGTGGGTTGCTGGGGTCAAACTTGCAGGGACATCTGTGTGTCTAGCTGTGCCTTAGCAAGCAGGAGTGGGGACTGTGTGACTCTCCACTGCACAGGATGTGTGCACTTTCACACAGCATAAAGGAATGCGTTACATGGGTCTGAAAAATGACTCGGAAGACTTTGGTTATTCTGAAAGTCCCAGTCCTGGTTATCTCATGGAATAGACCAGCAAAACCAATTAGAGGAGCTCAGTGAGCATTTCACTGACTTGTACTTATCAATCAACTTTAATTTCTCAGGTCTTTAGCCAAATGGAGTGTTTCACTGAAAGTTTCTGTCCTGGAGATTGGTAGCTTTAAATATTAATTTTCAGATGTTGTCTATTATCTGAACTGTCATCCCCTTCAGAAATCCTCTCCCACTTTGTTTCTCATTTTGGTCACACTGGTGTTGGGGATTGAACCCAAAGTAGAGCACATCCCCGGGCCCCACCCTTTTGTGCTGTAGGAGAGGTTGGAACTCCATCCCAACTAGAAGCTGAGCAGATGCCCTCTCTTCCTGCCTCTGCCAAGGTTGACAATAGATGCTCATCTTTGGATAAACCGATTAGACGCCAGTTCTGGTATTTGAATTGAGACCCAGTGACACAGAGACAGGGTTGTTCACCAGAAGTGGGGTCAGGCATGCGCACTTGATGTGGTAGCACTCTGTCTGGCACCCCCCACCACCACATCCATTACCCCACGGTGCTCTCAAGTATCCCGTCTTACAACTGGAGGAGCCATAGCTGGCCCACTGGCACACGCGCACACACACACACACACACACACACACTCACTCACAGAGGGCAGTGGCTGGGCATTCTTTGGCATGTTGTGTGGTGTGACCTCTTATACATGGTCTGTGTGGAAATCCGAATCTGAGCCAGGGCACTGTTGCCACTGTCTCTTAGCCTCAGGGTCCCAGCAAGCTGGGTTTGTCTGAGGGAAGGAGCAGAACCAGGCCAAGTTGTGCAGACCACGCGAGTCAAACTACCTGGACTTGGGCCCGGGGACTTAGCTCAGTGGTTCCACCACCTGCCTCTCAAGTACAAGCTCCTGAGTTCTATCCCTAGTACCAAAAAAAAAAAAAAAAAAAAAAAAAAAAAAAAAAAAAAAAAAAAAAAAAAAAAAGTATAAAAAAGCCAAAAACCAAACAAACTGCTTGGACTTGCTGGCTCCAGTCCACAATCCAGGGTGCTCAACACCCAACTTACCAAGATCCAGGGTGAAGCCCACTTGAGATCAGACCCCTGGTACTGTGAACCCTAAGGGAGCTAGAGTCACAGTGCCTGAGAACGTGAGGATGAAGGACAAACCCATCCTCCAAATCCCCAGCCTGGGCCTCCTGTGTGGCTCAGTCTCTTACACATCTGTCCCCAAAGCTGGCATCGCTGGAGGCATCTGCTGACTCTGGACACCGGGCCCGGTGACAGGCTGGTGGCGTCAGGCAGGCATGTTCCCTGTTTGCAGTTTCACTGCAGGACATTTTGCTTTTGATCTGGCTCACACCCCTATGGTTTAGAGAGGACTTTATGAGCCCCTCAGCAGAGTGTGGAGTTCATCTTGTGTATAGTAACTGCAGACTTTTCCTGGATTTCATTTCTCTGCACTCACCTTCTCTTACTCTCCTGGATGCTAGGAAGAGAAGGAAATTCTCATCTTCAAGTGACAGTGGAGCACTCCCAGGCTGGGCGCCGGGGTTGCTGGAACAGAATCTGCTCAGCTGCAGTGACAGGAACAGGGATTATCATGAGGAAAGGAAACTGCAGCTCCTTCTGCACTGAGGATTGTGACTCAGGTCATACTTCCCTATGCGGGAACAGGGGATTTTGCAACAGTCATCTCTGGAGCCAAGGTGACAAAGTGAAGGGAAGAGCCTGTCGGGAAAGGCCGAGGTGTTCTGCACCTCTGACCCTGCATCTATGACAGTGCAGGCAGCTGACATGCAAGCCACCACTGTGATGGCTGTCTATTTCATTTTCTTTAAGATACAGCTATTGCAAGAATAAGGACCCAAGTTCGATCCCCGGTACCTGCCCCCCAAAAAAGGATTCAGCTAGGTGTCACATTCATATCAGTTTCTCTTTAGCCTTCCCTGGGACTATGTGCCAGGGCTGCAGCTTGGACACTTAAGTTCCCCCCTCAGCTTCCTGGCTATAGCCGGCTCCATCCTGTGTCTAAGGGCACCTCCAAGAGCAGAGTTAGCTGCCACACTCCACAGAACTTTACTGGGTGGCCAACCCTGACCCCAGTGCCACCTACATCTCTGAGTCATGGCCTATGACTCTGGGCTTTTTTGGCAGGAGCCTGAGAGAGGGGATCTGTCTCCCAGGTGTCCCTAGGCCTGGCTAGCTATCTGAGCTTGTGGGACACTGAGCCCCTGGGCTCGCAGAGGCCAGACTCACCTCTGGCCCTGTGTTTGGGCTGCATCCCTCCCCACCAGCCTCCCCCCATGTAATGCCTCTCAGGCACTCTGGTCAGCAAGTCATTGGCTCCCTCCTCTCCAGCTTGGTCCTGGACACCATCGTGAACAGCATGGAATGAGGTTGTGGCACAGTGCATCCCCTGTACCCAAGGAGGGGCAGAGGCAATGCTCACCATGGAAACAAGCCTCCCCATATCTTCAATCATCAGGCACAGCTAAAAGTAAAAGGAACATGAATTTTGTCATTTATTCCAAGGTATTTAGAAAACAAGCACCAAGAATAAGTGAAGAAACCATTTCCTCCTTTACTCACAGACCTCCCCCTCAGACAATATCCCCATCTCAGTGAATGACACAGCTGTGTCCTATGGTTCCCATCAGAGTCATAGGTGTGGCTTCCAGACACTGATTCAATATCACAAAGTCAGTTTCCCATGAGCCGAACAGGAGTAGGCATGACATCCTGCACCAGTGAGCTGTTACTGCACCATGCTGGGTAAGAAGCAGCTACTTGGTTTCATGGCTCATGACTCATGTGTACAGTGATCATGGCTTTAGGTCAAGGGTAGCATCCTGGTCTGTCTCTGCTCCACCTATACTTTGTCCTGCAGGAAGCCAGTGGCCTGGATTCTCCATGTCCTCTCATGGCAAAAGCAGAAGGGCCGGCTAGATTGCATTAACTGTTGGTGTTCGGTGCTGAGGTTCGAGTGAAGCCTTCAAGAAAGCTAAGCACTCACTTTTCTGCTGAGCCACACCTCCTAGCTCACCAATGCTTTTCAAGCCCTGATTACATCACATCTGCTAATACTCCATTGATTAAGGCCTTGTCAGAAAGTTAAATGAGATAGCACTTGTGAAGTGTTTAGGACAGCACCTGGTATTATCTATCCATATTTATCTCTCTGTCTGTCTGTCTATCTATCCATGTTTCCTTTCATTCTGTCTTAATTATTTTGTGTGGTTATAACAGAACACTTGATTCTGAGTACCATATAGACAAAAAGGTTTATCTAGTGGCTGGAGAGTCCCAAAGTCATGATTCCAGCCTTCTGGCAAGGCCTCCTTGGCCACATTACAACAAAGCAGAGACTCAAAAAGGAAATGCACGCCTGCAGAAGGGGCTGGGTAAGAGGTAGCCTGGCTTTGTGTGGCACATGCCCTGCAGGGACAAACTCACTCCAACTGGCTGCACCCACTCACCATGTAGCACTGGTCTTTCCTGGTGCTGCCCAGATCCTGACATCCACTGCGCCCATCCTCTTCAGGATTGCCACCTCTCAGCACTGTCACATGGGACCAGACTTCCAGCATGTGCACCCGAGGGGCAGAGCACATCCACTGTCACCTACTTAGAGAAGGTCCCCGTCTTTGCTTTGGGTCCCCTCCAGGCCCCTCTGTTCCTCCTAGCAGTAGCAGCTCCCAGAATCCCTGACTTGGAAGAGTGGGGGAGGAGCTGCAGTACAGAAGGCTGCTGTCCTCTGCTGGTTTTTGCTTCTCTCAGTGATGCCGGGTGTTTCCTGGGCCCCAGAGCTGCAGGACAGGGCCAAGCAAAGGGGTTTCCAGCACCAGGGAGGGCGCCTAGGGTGATCAGGGTGCATAGCTCCTCAGCAGGCAGAGCTGATACCTCCAGGAGCTAGTCCACCTGTGCAGGGGGCTGCCCTGGAGCCCAGGTATGCAGCCCTTGAGCAGGTGTGTGCTGCCCCCTGCTAGTCAGAGTGGTCAGTGAAGAATGCAGACCATCCTTGGCCATTCTTGCACCCTGCTTTCAGGGAGACATCCAGGAGAGGCTAGGTTTGAAGTACCTTTTGACCTGAGTCCATGTGCTTCATCATGAGCCCATTCTTGGTGTCCTCATACTCATGTCTAATGAGGGGCCAGGAAATGAGCCATTTCTCATGGCCTCCCTGGTCACCTGTGATTATTTAGGTCAGGAGGAAGGTACATAGCCCCATCCCAATGCACAGGATCAGATGATTTCAAAGCCATGTGTAAACCACCTGGACATGGATTCCCATCCCTGGAGAGTGGTCTCAATATTCTCAGGGTTCGACCTGACTATTCTTTCCCTTGCTAGCCACTGGTGTTGCTAACTCCAGGCTGAGAAGGATGAAGGTAGGGCAGAGAGGATATGGACACCTTGGAGGGACTCCACCTCCCCATGGGCTCTGCCTTTGCACCCCAAAGCCTGTGGAAGATTCACACAGCCCTCTGGCTTTTTATTTGAAAACCTTATGTAAAATACAGACACGTGAAACATTTATTTATAATGTAAGAGCAAAACCTTGTTCATCGAAACAATCTCTGGGCTCCCCACCAGGACACATGGGTTGTGGTGGCCCCAGATCTGAGTAGCTCCATGCCTCAACCAGAACCCAGGGTCCAGGTATGGTAGGCGCCTGTTCCTAAAGGATCAGGGACAAACCTGCACCCTGGAGGCCATGGCTGAGGCTCTGGAATGAGGAAGAGAGAGGCAGCCACCGGGGGCAGGAGGACTCAGTGTATCCATGGAAGAAGAGAGACCTGGACAGGGTCTGAGGTCACTTGAGATCTTCATCAGGGGCAAGTCTTGAGCCCCTCCTGCAACACCAACCCCTGCTGCTCTGCCCACCACTCTTTGCCCACCTAGCCCTGGACATGTGGTCAGACCCTCTAACCACAGGGTCTTCTGGATCCAGTGTTGGGAGCCGGGCTCTGGCCACTATTTCCTTCCTCACCAGAGGCTGGTGTTGGTAACACCAGGCCAAGAAGGATGAAGGCAAGGTAGAGGGGACATGGCACTCTGGAGGGGCTCCACCTCCCTGTGGGCTCTGCCTTTGCACCCCAAAGCCTGTGGAGCACTGGCCTTTGTCACTCATCTTCAGCATCCCTGGCAGAGGCCACCAGCACTTCCCAGAGCTCCAATTGTGGATGGCATTGAGACACGGATGTGAGCAGCCAGTACCCTTCTCTCCTCTGCCCTGAGCCTTGGGAAGGGTGGGGAAGAGAGTGTCACAGAGCTTAGGGCTCAATGTCCCTGTTCTGTGCAGCCATGGTGCCATCAAGGGACCCTGTTAACATAACCTCCTCCTGGAATGGGAAGCAAACCCAGTGCAGGGCAGCCAGTTTCTGTTCTGAACTCCACCCCGCTGGGTGGTGGGGAAGAAGATCTGGTTGACCTCCACACACAGAGACAGTGCCAGGTGCCCATGGGTGGGAGCCTGGATGCACCTGCCCAGGTGTAGAGGTCACAGGCTGCCTGCCCTGTGACTCAGGGTCTCTGTGTACATCCCGGCTGGTGCTTTCCCTGACAGCTCCACACATAGATACACTTTCCATCTGTCTCACGGAGGGGCCCGGATCCTCCCAGAAAGAAGTAGATGGGAACCTCTGTTCATTTTGTCTTTAGGGAAGGTGAGCAGGGGGAGGTGGCCCTGCAGGTGATACCTTTGCACCCACTGGTGAGCCCACCAAGCCATGCCCGGTGCCCTCCCCTGCACACAGCCTGACTTCTGTTCCAAGGTGCAACCACTATCAGGCCAGCAGCATGGACCTGTCCTGTCTTGTCTGCATCCAGGAGCTGCAGTACTGGATATACAGGTCCCCAGCCATGTACTCTTCATCTCTCCAAGATCCATGGGCTCTGAAGAGATGGCCCTGGCCCTGGCCTGCATGTGTAGATGAGTTGATCCAGCTCCTGTCTGCTCCCAACCCTTCCCCTGGGACAGGACCCATAGGGAGCTGGTGCAGGTTTTTACTGAGCAAGGCAGGGCTGGCCATGGGGGCCATGCACAGTTGTGGATAAAAACAAGGAAAAAGAAACCAGAGAGAGAATGTAGGTGTCCATACTGCCCAGAAGACCCCCTGTTGTCTTGGTTCCTGAGTGCTGGGCCAGGGCTGGGATATGTGATGGGTTTGGGGGCACTGCAAGCAAGAGGTGGGGTAAAGGACTGTGAGCACTGCTTGGTCTGAAGCACAACCTCACACTGAAACTGTTGGAACCAGTCGGATGGGTGTATTCCCCCAGGGCAAGCTTTAGATCTCTAAGAATCAGAGTTGCATCTGCAAAAGGAAGAGAGAGGGACAGTGAGTGTAGGTTCGGGAGAAAGGAGAGACACCTGGTCATGAGAAGACAGAGAGGGGAGAAGTGATGGAAGGGAAATCCCTGCGTGGCACTGTCTCCCAGCTTGGGATCCCAGGTCCTCGTCCCCCAGGGAACAGCCATGCAGGGAGAAGCCCAGAAGGCTCAGGGACAGGGAAGATGCTCACAGCGCCACCTCTTCCTCCTCAGGCCAGGGCATCACTGAGAGGGCACCCAAGGAAGAACTAGGCTTGGGGACATTAAGATAGGCAGGATGGGCAAGGTGACAGGGACTCAGTGCCCAGAGCCGTGAGGAACCCACCTGTCAGGAGAGGCTGGAAGCTGAGGACAGCACGGGGCTCTCAGCCCTCTCATGCTCAGTGGGGCTCTGGGAGGAGCCAAGCCTGGGACTCTGCAGACCCCTCTCCCTCCTCACCAGCCCTGCTGCTGCCTCCTCCAGCCCAACAGGAGCACCTAAATGTACAGCGTCACCTCCCAGCACCTCACTGCCCAGGGTCCCACTCCTCACCCAAATCAATGTGTACACCTGTGCACAGATGTGTAGCTATGTACACTCACGCACGCCCCATGCTGGAGGGTATCTACTCTCGAAACTACTCCATCTACTCAAATCTACTCCATCACCGCACACACATGCACCTCCCCACATGACTGACATGTGTAAATTCACCTCCACACATGACAGACAGGTGTGCATGCGTTCACCTCTCCTCACAGCATGCATGTGTACACATTCACCTCCACACAAAGCCACATATGTACACATTGACCTCCCCTTGACTCCCACATGTGCACATTCATCTCCCACATGACATACAGGCAAGCAAGCAGCTTTCCACCTGGAGCTACACTCATGCACACACTCTATTATATAGATAGACACAGACACAGGCTCACACATACTTCCCACAGCTACATCAAGCTCATACTGGATCCTCACTGAAGGGACAGTTGTCTACATCGGGCTGGCCCTTGGAAAGTGCGGTTCTGAGAATCTCCACCTCCAGGTAACAGTAGTCAGGGTGGAAAACACAGGACTCACATGGCTCCAGTCCAGTTCACCCATCCGCAGTCACATTACCGTGTTGGAGTCAGGGTTCTTTCCTAGACTTCAGGCCTGGGCTCAATAATGGCCAAAACCACCCCCACCAGGTTCCTCAGCTAATCTTCCTGGGGGACAGATGCCCACCCTGTGTGCAACTTGTTTCCTTTCAATGACCTACAAAGAGGTGTCTCATTTATCACAGTGCAAAGACAGGGAGCAATCCAGGCAGAGGCCAGGACAGACTCCTTTCATGGACCCTTGGTGGGAGACTGACTCTGGGAGCAACCAAGGAGCTGAGCAAGCTCTTCCTGTCCAGGAGGTAAGGCAGGTCCACTCCAGCACTGTGCCTGACAGGATACACTGGTCGCTCCACCTGCAACCTGAGCAGCAAACACAGCTGATCTTTCAGAAATAGATGGGAGCCATAAGGTGGCACTTGGGACACACACCCCTCCCCACACAGCCCCTGGATCTCTATTCCTCTACATACCTAGCATTACCACTTGCTTCTCTGGTCCTTTGTAGAAGTCTGCTGACTGTCTCCATGCCCTTATCCCTGTGGACTGAAGACCTGCCCCTTCTCCATGGCCATGCTAGGCAATTAATCATTCATGGGTATCACATTTTGTCCCACGCAACCTTTCCCAGGCTGAGCACTCCTCCGTGAGAATGTGCCTGATGGAACACTGCTTCGAGTGTCCTTCTACAGACAACAACTAGCTTAAGGGAAATCCAAAATTGAGTTAGTACTCATGGTTAGTACTCAACTTGCCTTATTGCTGCTACTATGGCTGATTAGCTTGATGCTACTATTTGGTTACATAGGCACATACATGACTTGGTGGACTTTTACAACTGCTGATTTCACCATCATAGCAGGGAGGGAGACAGCAGGAGTGTCCAGCTGAGGAACTCAGTCAATTTCAGACACCTCCAGCATTTCTGCAATCTGGAGGCATGAAGTCCTGAGATGAGGTTAGCTTCAGCTTTTTAGGGGAAGTGTCAAGGTCTGGCAGAAGCTACACATCAATCTCATTTGCACTGTCTCATGGGAGTATTTACACTGACTTTTCAGATATCTGCTAGGGATGGAGTTTTGCTTGGTTTGTTGTGTAGTGTGTGGTTATGTTATGTTCTTTTATGGCTTTTCTGGTTTTGCTTTTGTGTATTTTTTTTCTTCCACTTGTTCTGATTTAGTTTCTCCTTCTTCTCGGCCCCCTATCTGGTTTCTTCACCACAAACGCCCACAGCAATGCTATTACCATATTTCTTAATTCTTTTTCCCAATATATAAATGCCTTTTAACAAGTTTTTAATTTCCCATATTCAGCTTTCTCACAATCATTCTTATCTTCTTCAGGATTAAACCTCAATCATTTTCATTCTAAGCTTTTGGCTCATCCATAATTTACCTAGCTGTTGCTCTCCCTATGAACAGGTTTGAACATCCACACAGCATTGCTCAATCATAAAACAAACCCTTTATTCCCATAACTCACCTTTCCCCCATGAATATCTTCCTAAAACCCTGAACATTAACCCTTCAATTCAAGTAAAAATACCCCAATAAGACCAGGGCCTGCACCACTATCACCCCAAACAACACAACACCCCTTTACTGTTTAATGCTCCCCATTCACCCACCCTCCTTTCTGCTCCCTTCATTGCAGAACAACTGCTAACAATAAATAATCATAGTCTTCATAGAGGACAGACAAAGAGTAAAAATGTAAATGCAAGGAATATCTTACAAAGCAACATATGATCAGATCTGTTATAACCAGAGGTCATTGTTTCTGCAAAATATAAAGAATCCAGATTACTTAAATTAAATGATAGAAGTATTAAATACCATCTCTGGATATGTAAAGCTGAAAATACTTCACTAGGAGGCAACATCTTACCAAAAATATTCATATGAACTACGAACTCTTCTCGTTCTATTAGACCTCAACCTGCAGTATCCAAAACAGGGAAAAGGAGAACAAAGAAAATAAGAAATGGATGCAGGGCTGGGAATTTAGTTCAGTGGTTCTATTGCCTGCCTCACAAACGCAAGGTCTCGAGTTCAATCCCTGGTACAAAACCAAAACCAAAACCCAAACAAACAAACAAAACAAAACAAAACAAAACACCCCAAATACACCAAGAGCATGGGGAAGCAAGGAAACAGAAAGCTCTTAAGGTCTCCCAACCCTCCTAAAACATAGAAAAAGGCCCAAATGGAGAAAAAAGCAAATACCAGGTAGTGGGACTCTGAAAATTTATAGAAGGAATGAACCTCTCCAACAGAATAAGGCCCCATACCAATTTTCTCTCACCTATTGCTGTCACTAGATGAGATCAAAGAGGAAATGGATCAAAAGTTCACATCTTTATCACGCAATACTCACAAAGTGTTTGGGGGAATATAAGTAAAAAATTTGGGTGAACCGGTCCAAACACTCAAAACATGAATGACATTCAACAAGGATATAGAATTCTCAAAAAGATGTCAAACAGAAATATCTGAGGTACAAACTGTACAGAATTTATAAATTGCAGAAATGAGTAATGTGAAGACAGAGTGTCTGAAATTGAGTACAAAATGGTAAATTATGATTAAGTACACAAAAAACTCCAAAGAAATAAAAGAATAACAACAACAAAAAAAGGCCATCCAGTAGCTACTAGATGACACCAAGAAGACCAACTTAAGGCTAATTTGAGTGTGAGAAAAGCTAGAAGGTAACACAAATGGAATTAATATGTTTATAGAAATTATAGCTGAAAATTTCACAAATATGTGAAAATAGTTCAACGTATAAGGAAATGAGGTTCCCAGAACACCTAACAACTATTATGAAAAAAGAAGCTCACCAAGGGATGTCCTTACTAAATTGCTATATATCTCACAACAATAAAAACAGACTTTTTTCCATTAAGTTTATTGTTATACTTTAGGCATACAATAGCTACATTCATCATTGGGATCTTGTACCTTTACATGCTGTATCTTGGTTCTTATTTTTTCCCCATTTCCCTGCCCTCCCTTCCCTCCCTCCACCCTTCCCTATTTACAAAGACTTTGTTACCATTTTTTTCTTCTCTCGTATTTTTTCTTTTCCCTCTTTCCTTTCCATGACACCTCCCACTTTCCTTACTCTTTTAGACCTTTTTTCCTATTTCACAATATCAATTATACATTTTAATTTTTATTTACACTTTTAGTTTTTCACACCAGAGAAACTATTAGGTATTTTAAATATGTGTGTCCTAGTTATTTCACTTAAGCTTATGGCCTCAGTGTGCATCCATTTAGCTACAAATGTCTCTAGTTTCTCATTATTTATGGCTGAGTAGTACTCCATTTTATCTAAAAAAAAAAAAAAAACCACACATCTTCTTTATCCAGTCTCCATTTGGTGGGCAATTGGGCTGTTTCCAAGCTTTAGCTATTATAAACTGTGCCACTATAAACATGAATGTTCATATATCACTGTGGTATGATTCTTTTAATTCTTTTGGGAAGATACCCAGGAGAGAAATAGCTGGGTCAAATAGGATCTCTAATCTTAGTTTTTTGAGGTAGCTCCATACTGATTTCCACAGAGGTTGCACCAGTCTGTACTCTCACCAACAGTGGAGAAGGATTTCTTTTTTCCCACAATCCTGGCAGAATTTGTTATTGGTTGATTTCTTGATAGCACCATTCTTTCTAGGGGTGAGGTGAAATCTGTGTTGTTTTCATCTGTATCTCTTAAATTACCAGTGAAGTTGAACATTTTTTCATGTTTATTTGCTGCTTTTATTTGTCTGTCTGAGAAATGTCTATTCATTTCAGAAAACCATTTTTGAACTGGGTATTTATATTGGGGGGGTCTGATTTTTTTGTGTTCTTTATATATTCTAGATAGAAGATCTTTGTCTGAGGAGCATCTGGTACAATTTTTTCCCCACATTATAGGTTGTCTCTTAGCTCTGTTGGTGGTTTCTCTTGCAGTGCAGAAACTTTTTAATAAGAGAGATCCCAGTTGTAAATTCTTTGTGCTAGTTCCCATGCAACTGAGATTTTGTTTAGAAATTCTTTTCCTATGCCAATGTCTTCAAAGTTCTACCTAACTCATCTTCCAGCAAGTTTAGTGTTTCTGTTTTAATGTTTAGATCTTTAAACCACTTCAATCTTACTTTAGTGCATGGTGAAAGATACAGGTCTAGTTTTGATCTTTGGCAAATTGAAATCCAATTTTGCCAACACCATTTATTGAAGAGGCTATTTTTCCTCCAGTGAGAATGGTTGGTTCCTTTGTCAAAGATGAGGTAGCTGAGTATGTCTGGAGTTGTTTCTGTATCTTCTAATCAGTTCCACTAATCCTCAGGTCTGTTTCTTTGCCAGTACCATGCTGTTTTGATCACAGTGGCTTTGTAGTATAGTTTCAAGTTGGAGATTGTGATACCCCTGCCGTGTCTCTGTTGCCTAGAATTGCTTTTACTATTCTAGGCCTTTTCTTGTTCCAAATGAATTTTTAGATTGTTCTCTAGTTCTGTGAAATATATTGTTGGGAATTCAGTCGGGATTGCATTGAATCTGTATAGCAGTTTTGGAAGTATGGCCATTTTCACTATATATAGAGATCTTTTTCTTCCTTTGTTAAGTTGATCCCTAAATATTTCACTTTTTTGCAAGCTATTGTGAAAGGAATTGTTTCCCTAATTTCTCTCTCAGTGAGTCTGTTTGTGTACAAAAAGGCTATTGGTTTTGAGTGTTTACTTTGTATCTGACTACTCTACTGAATCTGTCAATTAAGCCTAGAATTCTTTTGGTGGAGTTTCTTGGGTCTTCTATGTAGAACATCATATCATCAGCAAATAATGACAGTTTGACTTCTTCCTTTCCTATCTTTATTCCTTTTATTTCTTTCTCTTGTCTAATTGCTGTGGCTAATGTTTCCAGAATTATATTGAACAGGAGGGGTGGTAGTGGACATCATTGACTCGTGCCAGATTTTAGTATGAAGGTTTTCAGTTTTTGACCATTTGATATGATGTTGGCTGTTGGTTTTTCATAGATAGCCTTTATCACATTGAGATAAAGACTAATTTTCTGTAGGGTTTTTTTAAAAATCATGAATGGACATTGCATTTTGTTGAATGCTTTTTTTGCATATATTTTGATCATCATATAGTTTTTGTCCTGACTCTGTTAATATTGTATATTACATATATTGATTTATGTATGTTGATCCATTCTTGCATTAATGGGAAAGTCCAATTTAAGTCAGGGTGTCTGATCTTTTTGATGACCCTCTGTATTCTGTTTGCCAGAATCTTATTGAGGATTTTTTGTATCTATGTTCATTAGGATGATTGTCCTGTAGTTCTCTTTTTTTGGTTGGGTCTTTCCCTGGTCTTAGAATCAAATTAACACTTGTTTCCAGGAATGAACTTCACAGTATTGCTTCCCTTTCAATTTCATTGAAAAGCTTAAAGAGTAGTGGCAACAGTTCTTCTCTAAATATCTTGTAGAATTCAGCAGTAAAGCCATCAGGACCTGGACTTTTCTTCGTTGGTAAATTTTTGATTACGTTTTCAATTTCACTGATTGTAATTAGGGTGTTTAGAATTTTTTTATCTTCTTCATTCAACTTTGGTAATTCATATGTATTTAGATATCTGTCCATTTCTTCTGTTTTCCACTTTATTAGAATACAGATTTTCCAATTAGTTTCATGATCCTCTGGATTTCTGCTGGGTCTGTTGTGATTCACCATTTTCATTCCTGATTGCAATTTGAGCCTTTTCTTTCCTTTTTGTTGATAAGGTTGGCTATGGGATTATTGATTTTATTTATTCTTTCAAAAAACCAACTCTTTGATTTGTTGATTTTTTGTATCATTCCCTTAGTATCCATTGCATTTATTTCTGCTCTGATCTTTATAATTTCCTCCCTTGAACAAGCTTTGTGTTTGTCTTGTTCTTCTTTTTCTAGGAGCTTAAGGTTCAACATTAGGTTGTTTATCTGAGCTCAGTCTGTTTTCCTAGTGTGTGCATTCACTGCTATGAATTTCCCACATAGAACTGTTTTCATTGTGTTCCATACACTCCTGTACATTGTATTTTCATTATCACTTATTTGTTAAAAACAGTCTGATTTCTTCTTTAATTTCCTCCATTGCCTATTGTTTATTCAGGAGAGTGTTATTCAATTTCCATGTGTTTGTCAAGTTTTTCTAGTTTCTCTTGCTATTGGTCTCTAATTTAATTGCACTGTTGTCTAATAATATATACGAGATAACTTCAGTTCCTTTACATTTACTTAAACATATTATGTGAGCTAGTATATTGTTTGTTTTGAAGAATAACCCATGTGCAGCAGAAAAGAATGTATACTCTGATTTTGTGGAGTGGAACACTTTGTAGACATCTATTAAATCCATTTGTTTAAAAGCTTGTTTCAGTTCTATTATTTTGTTGTTGATTTATTGTCTAGATGATCTGTCTATTTGTGACAGTGGGGTATTGAGGACCCTCACTACAATTGTATTAGTGCTTATTTCATTTTTCATGTCCCTTAATATTTGTTTTGTATAGTTGGGGGCATTAGTATTTTGTGCATATATATTTATGACTGTCATCTCTTTCTCTTTGATTGTTCCCTTTACAAGGATGTAGTGACCTTCTTTGTCTTAGTTTTGCTTTGAAATTTACTTTTTATGCAAATAAGATATCTACCCCTGCTTTTTTCTGGATTCCTTTTACTTGCAGAACTGTTTTCCATCCTTTTTACTTTCATTCTATGAGTTTTTTCTAGAACTAGGTGTGTTTCTTATATACAGTATATTGTTGGATTTTGCTTCTTAATCCATTCTTCCAGCTTGTTTATTTGGATTGGTGAATTAAATTCATTAACATAGATAGTTGACAGCATCGTCATGTTATTTTTCTGTTTTGGCTCTTTTCAATTTTCCCCCCTCCCCCTTTAATTTGTTGCCTTGCCTGACAGATTTGCTCTTTTGGGTCTTATGGGGTTGTGACTTTCATTGTCTTTTAGTAGGATTTTTTTAGAATTGTTTGGAGGGCTGTTTTGGCATTAGTGAAATTTCTCAGGTGTTCTTTGTCATGGAATTATCTATTTCCCCATCGATTTTGAAAGATAGCTTTTCAGGATACATCAATCTAGGTTGGAGGTTGTTTTCTTTTAGGGCTTGAAATACCTCACTCCAGGCTCTCCTGACTTGAGGGTTTGTGTTGAAATGTCTGCTGTTATTGTGATGGTTTTTCCATCGCATGTGATTTGTTTATTTTCTCTACCTGCTTGTACTATTTTGTTCTTCTGTTGGATTTTGGAATCTTGACTATTGTATCTCTAGGTGATCATGACTAGTTGGAGTCCTATGTGCCTCACTTATCTGTATGTTAAGTTCTTTTGCTCTGTTTGGGAAATTTGTTTTTCCTCATTAAGTTTATTGGTACATTTTAGGTATACAGTACAGTTACATTCATTATTGGGGTCTTGCACCTTTACATGATAGGTCTTGGTTCTCATTTTTTCCCCTTGCCCTGGCCCTCTCTTTGCCCCTCCTCCCTCCCCCTTTACAAACACTTCATTTCCATTTCTTCATTTTCTCATATTTTTTTCTTTTCCCTTATTAGCTTTCCCCTACCCATCCCACTTTCCCTACATCTATAGCCCCTTTCTTCCTATTTCACATTGTCCATTATATCATTAGGATCTTATGAACTATTATAGTTTTTTACACCAGAGAAACTATTCGATATTTACACATGTGTGGCTTATATATTTCACTTAGGAGTATATCCTCAGTATGTATCCATTTTCCTATGAATGAATCTACTTTCTCATTCTTTATGGCTGAGTAATATTCCATTGTATAGAAAAACCACATCTTCTTTATCCAGTTTCCAACTGATGGGCAAATGGGCTGTTTCCAAGTTTTAGCTATTACAAACTGTGCCGCTATAAACATAGGTGAACATATATCTCTGTGATATGATTCTTTTAATTCTTTTGGAAAGATACCCAGCATAGGGATGGCTGGGTCAAATGGAACCTCTAGTCCCAGCTCTTTGAGGTATCTCCATATTGATTTCCATAGTGGTTGCACCAGTCTGCACTCCCAGCAACAATGGAAAAGGGTTCCTTTCTCCCCACAACCCCACCAATATTTGTTATTGCTTGATTTCTTGATAGTAGCCATTCTTTGTGGGGTGAGGTGGAATCTCAGTGTTGTTTTCATCTGTATCTCTCAAATGACCAGTGATGCGGAACATTTTTTTCATATATTTATTAGCTGCTTTTACTTCTTTGTCTGAGAAATGTCTGTTCATTTCAGATGCCCATTTTCGAATCGGGTCTTTATATTTGGGGGGGCTGATTGTTCTTTATATATTCTAGATAATAGTCCTTTGTCTGAGAAGCAGCTGGTAAAATTTTTTTCCCACATTGTAGGTTGTCTCTTAGTTTTGTTGATGGTTTCTTTTGCAGTGCAGAAGCTTTTTAATAAGACAAGATCCCAGTTGTTGATTCTTCTGCTAGTTCCCATGCTACTGAGGATTTGTTCATAAAATCTTTTCCTATGCCAATGTCTTCAAGAGTTCTGCCTAATATATCTTCCAGCAAGTTTAGTGTTTCTGTTTTAATATTTAGATCTTTAGTCCATTTGGATTTTAATGTAGTGTATGGTGAAAGATAAGGGTCCAGTTTTAATCTTTGGCAGGTTGAGATCCAGTTTTTCCAACACCATTTATTAAAGAGACTATCTTTCCTCCAGTGGGATGGTCAGCTCCTTTGTAGCTGAGTACATCTGGATTTGTTCTTGTGTCTTCCAATCTGTTCTACTGACCCTCAGATCTGTTTCTTTGCCTGTACCACGCTGTTTTTATCACAGTGGCTTTGTAGTATAGTTTCAAATTGGGAATTGTTATACCCACTACCATGTCTCTGTTGCCTAGAATGGCTTTTGCTATTCTAGGTCTCTTATGTTTCCAAATGAATTTTTGGATTCTTTTTTCTAGTTCTGTGAAATATAGTGTTGGAATTTCAATTGGCATTGCATTAAATCTATATAGCAGTTCTGGTAGTATGGCCATTTTCACTATGTTGATTCTTCCTACCCAGGAGCAGGGGATATCTTTCCATTTTTTTATAGCCTCTTTGATTTCTTTTTTCAGAGTGCTGTAGTTTTCAGTGTAGTGCTTCTTTTGTTAGATTCCTAGATACTTTATTTTTTGGATGCTATTGTGAAAGGAATTGTTTCCCTAATTTCTCTCTCAGTGAGTCTGTTGTTTGTGTACAAGAAGGCTATTGATTTTGGGGTGTTGGCCTTGTATCCAGCTACTCTGTTGAAAATGTCAATTAAGTCTAGAAATTTTTGGTGGAGTTTTTTGGGTCTTCAATGTAATATCATATTTAGAATATCATATTGTCAGCAAATAATGACAGTTTAACTTCTTCCCTTCCTATCTTTATTGCTTTAATTTCTTTCTCTTGTCTAATTACTGTGGCTAATGTTTCCAGAACTATATCAAAGATGAGTGGTGATAGTGGGCATCCTTGTCTTGTTCCTGATTTTAACGTGAAAGTTTTCAGTTTTTGGTCATTTAATATGGTGTTTACTGTTGGTTTTCATAGATAGCCTTTATTAAGTTGAGATATAGGCCATCTATTCCAATTTTTTGCAGGGTTTTTATCATAAATGGTTGTTGAATTTTGTCAAATGCTTTTTCTTCATCTATTGAGAGGATCATATGGCTTTTGTCCTTGACTTTGTTAATATAGTGTATTACATTTATTGACTTACATATGTTGAACCATCCTTGCATCCCTGGAATAAATCTGACTTGGTCAGGATGTATGATCTTCTTGATGATCCTCTGTATTCTGTTTGGTAGTACCTTATTAAGTGTTTTTGCATCTATATTCATTAAGGAGATTGGCCTGTAGTTTTTTATTTTAGTTGCATCTTTCCCTGGTTTGGGAATCAAAGTGATACTTGCTTCCAAGAATGAATTTGGAAGTATCGCTTCCCTTTCAATTCCATTGAAAAGTTTGAAGAGTAAAGGCAGTAGTTCTTCTCTAAATGTCTTGTAAAGTTCAGCAGTGAATCCATCAGGACCTGGGCTTTTCTTTGTTGGTAAATTTTTAATTACATTTTCAATTTCGCTGATTGTAATTGGGGTGTTTAAAATGTTTTTATCTTCTTTGTTCTACTTTGGTAATTCATAAGTATCTAAATATATGTCCATTTCTTCTGTGCTTTCCATTTTATTAGAGTACAGGTTCTCAAAGTAGGTATTAATGATCCTCTGGATTTCTGTTGGATCTGTTGTGACTTCACCTTTTTCATTCCTGATTACATGGATCTGAGGCTTTTCTTTCCTTTTTTTGATATGGTTAGCTAAGGGTTTATCGATTTTCTTTATTCTTTCAAAAAACCAACTCTTCAATTCATTTATTTTTTGTATCATTTTCTTAGTTTCCATTGCATTGATTTCTGCTCTAATCTTTATAATTTCCTCTCTTGTTCAAGCTTTGGGGTTTTTTTGCTCTTATTTTCTAGGAGTCTAAGATTCATCATTAGGTTGTTTATTTGAGCTCTCTCTGTTTTCCTAGTGTGGGCATTCAGTGCTATGAATTTTCCAAGTAGAACTGATTTCATTGTATCCCACAGATTCCTGTATGTTGTATTGGCATTTTCATTTATTTTTAAAAGCTGTCTAATTTCTTCTTTAATTTCCTCTTTGATCCATTGATTGTTTAGGAGAGTGTTGTTCAATTTCCATGTGTTTGTGAAGTTCCTACAGTTTCTTGTGCTATTGATCTCCAGCTTGATTGCACTATGATCTGATAATATACAGGGAATAACTTCAATTTCTTTTGCATTTATTCAGACCTGTTCTGTGAGCTAGTATGTGGTCTATCTTGGAGAATGACCCATGTGCAGCCAAAAAGAATGTGTATTCTGATTTTGTGGGGTGGAACACTCTAAAGACATCTATTAAGTCCATGTGTTCAAAAGCTTGGTTGAGTTCTAGTATTTCATTGTTTATTTTCTGCCTAGATGATCTGTCTATTTGTGATAGTGTGGTATTTAGATCTGCCGCTACAATTGTGTTAGTGCTTATTTGGTTTTTCATGTTACTTAATATTTGTTTTATATAGTTGGGGGCATTAATATTTGGTGCATATATATTTATGATTGTCATCTCTTCCTCTTGAATTGTCCCCTTTACAAGAATGTAGTAGTGGCCTTCTTTGTCTCTCTTAATGAGTTTTGGTTTGAAATTTACTTTGTCTGCGAATAAGATTGCTACCCCTGCTTTTTCCTGGGCTCCTGTCATGTGCAGAATTATTTTCTATCCTTTCACTTTCAGTCTATGGGCTTCTTTTTGCACTAGGTGTGTTTCTTGTATACAACATATTGTTGGATTTTGCTTCTTAATCCATTCTGCTAGTTTATTTCTCCTGATTGGTGAGTTGAGGCCATTGACACTGATGGTTATAACTGATATGTGCTGACTTATTATTATCATGTTATTGTCCTTTTGTTGACTCATTTTACTTTTTCTCCCTTTCCTTTTAGTTTCTTGCCTTGCGTATTCAATTTGATCTGTTGGGCCTCATGGTATTGTGACCTTCATTGTCTTTTTCTAGGATATTGTTTAGAATTCCTTGTAGTGCTGGTTTGGTGTTCATGAAGTTTCTCAGGTGTTCCTTGTCATGGAAGTATCTTATTTCCCCATCCATTTTGAAAGAGAATTTTTCAGGATACATCAGTCTAGGTTGGAGGTTGTTTTCTTTTAGGACTTGAAATACTTCACTCCAGGCTCTCCTTGACCTGAGAGTTTGTTGTTGAAAAGTCTGCTGTGATTCTGATGGGATTTCCTTTGCATGTGATTTGTTTCTTTTCTTCTGTTGGGTTTCTGGGATCTTGATTATTATATATCTAGGTGTACTAGGTGTAAATTTTTTTTTATAGTGGCTAGTTTGAGTCCTATATGCCTCACTTGTCTGTATGAGCAATTCTCCCCTTCTGTTTGGGAAGTTTTCTGCCATTAATTCTGTGAACAGCTTTTTAAAATCATTTGTATTTTCTCCTGCTACTTCATAGATTCCTATCAGTCTTAGTCTTCTTTGCATCATCTAGAAGTTGTTGGATCTATTTCTCATGATCCCTTACTGTTTTTAAGAGACCTCTCTTTTCACAGTCACTGACTGCAATCCTATATTCTATATCTGAGATTCTATCTTCACATTCTTTTATTATGTTTTGTACACTTTCAATAGAGTTGTTAATCTCCTGGATATCTGTTTGAATCTGTTTTATGGATTCCATTTCTTTCCTCTGTTGGGCATTCATTGTTTCCATTTCTTTCTTATGCTGGGCCTTCATGACTTCTATCATGGTCCTGAGATCATCTATTTTTTTCTCAGTTTCTGTTCTAGAGTCTCGAATCATGACTTCCATTTTGCTCACCATCTCTATGGTTATCTGGGACATTATTTCTGTTTGGAATTTTTCTAGAGCCTGATTGATCTGTTTTGTTACTTCCTGTGCTGTGGCTTGAGGGTGTCCTGCTGGTTCACTATCAGATTTTTCATCCTCATTTGACCTACTGTTTGCCATTGGTGAACTGGAAGTCTGTCTTTGTGTCTTAAGTGTTTTCTCATTTTAATTTTTGTTGTTGGATTGTCCTTGGTTTAATTTCTGGGTTATTACTTAAATCTTCCTGATATAGTTGTGCTTTAGCTTTTGAGTCTCTAATGACTCATAGACATTCTCATTTTTATAATATCAGAGAAAACAACTCATTAAATCAATGACAATCCTTTATCCCAGTTGATACAATCAGCAGGACAATAGGATCAAGCACAACTTGCAAAGTTACTACTTGTGGTAGTCATTAATCTATCACCCTTAAACCATGTGAATTGAATTAAAATTAAAAAGCAGCCCAAAATATGTTTGCAGTGAATACACTTCTCAATATAGCATCTTTACCATTTAGGATGGGACCTTAGACAGAGTTAGGATGAGTGGAGTACATAAGTGAAAGAATTGGAGAAGGTTTCAAGTGAAGCTAGAGGACATAGAATGACCATACAATCTTTATGAAACTATTAAATTCAAAAGCAATAGACAGAATGCAAGAATAAGGACAAGAATATATCCCCTTAACAGTAATAGGGGCTCACTTTCCCTTGAAACTATTGACCCATGAGTGAGGTAAAATGACAGAAGAAAAAAACATAAAGAAAAAGGAAAAAATGATAAAAGAAGAAGTCTGAATTAGGGCAGGAGCAGGAAGAGGAAGGGAGATGAGGGATAACATGGTGGAGCAAGAGACTGAGTTGGGGAAAGAGGACAGAAAAGAGAAAGAATTTGCAGAGTGGAATGAGAAAGAAAAAAATGAATATGAAGGGCCTCTTTCAGACTATATCTCTGCTGTCATAATATACCTCGTGAACAGCCATTGCAGAACCAAGTCCCCTGATCTCAGCTAGCCAATGGCAGATCCCCATGACTCAGATTCACCTCAGGTCGCAAGGCCCAGATTGAGTTCCCCGACCTACAGGGTTGAACTCCACACAGTTCTATTACAGGTTTCCCCCACCCTTTCCTTAAAGATGCTCAAAGTTGGGAGCTAACAGAAATACCCTTTATGACCACCTATACCTCTGTAGAGTGGGTCCAAGGACTGGCTCAGTCAGGATTTCTGAGAGCAGGGGGTGGGGGTGGGGGTGTGTGGGGGTGTTTCAGGGGTGCCCACATGGCTACCTTCCTTGCTGGAGCTGTTGGTAGAGCAGGCAGGGGAGAGTGCAGCTACCTGGTCCCACCGAATGGGCCCAAGCAGGCCAGAGGGCGAACAGATCTCAGAGTGGCCTTCCCAAATCTTGCCTTCCTCGCTGGGGCTGGTGGAGCACAGAGCATTCCTTTTTTTAACAAGGCTGACATTACTTGATTTAATAGTGTTCACTCGTAGCATCTGTTGTCTTCATCCATGCCAGGCCCCAAACTGGAGGTTCTGTAGCTCCTGCCAGCTTGCCTTTGGTAGCCCCTCAAGGAGACCATTTGGGAAGTATTCTATCAAAAATTCTGTGAGAATTTTTTTTTATGTCATTTGTACGTTCTTCTGCTTTTTTATGGACTCCTATCAATCTTGTATTATTCTTCTTTGCACAGTCCAGAAGATGTTGGATCCATTTATCATGATCCCTTACTATTTTAACGAGGTCTTTCTTTTCATGGTCACTGACCACCATTCTGTCTTCTATACCTGATATTCTGTCTTCAGATTGGCTCAGTCTGCTGTGTATACTTTCAATAGAGTTTTTAATCTCTTAGATATCTGTTTAAATCTATTTCATGCATTCTATTTCTTTCCCTTGTTGGGTATTCATGGTTTCCATCTCTTTCCTATGCTGAGCATTCATGGCTTCCATCTTGGTCCTGAATGCATTTTAAAAAATCTGTTTCTCTAATAGAGACTCTAATCATTTATTTTACTCTGTTCATCATCTATGCAGTTATCTGGGAAATTATTTCTGTTCTGAATTTCCCAGGATCTCACTCATGTGTTTTGTTACTTCCTGTGATATCAGTTCAGGGTGTCCAGGTGGTTGATTATCAGACTTTTCCACCTAATTTCCCCCATAATTTGCCTTGGGTAAGATGGAAGACTGGGTTTGTGTCTTGCTTAAATGGCTTTTCATTTCTATTATTGTTGTTGGTACAGTCCTAGGTAATTCCTGGGTCAATACTTCAATATTGCTTGTTGTAAGTGTCTTTGTTCCTTATATTTAGAACCCTTATGAATGATTGCTTCTTAGATGTGTCTTCTCCAGGAGGCCAGAAGTGGGGTTGAGGGGGGGACACTGGGGTGATGCTGGACGCACCCACATTGCTCTAGCTCTCACACATCCAGGAGTGGCTGGGATTCTGGATAGGGTAGGGGCCATGCACATGACCTAGGCAGCTCTCTTCCTCACATGTCCAGTGGTGGCTGGGAGGCCTGGATGAGGGAGGGGCCGCACTGGTGGCCTAGGCAGATCTGGTCCTCACCCATTTGGTGGTGGCTGGGGGAGGCCTTTGTTGGGTAGGAGGTGGTTTCCTTTTCTTTTGTTCCTATTTTGAATAATACTGCTACAGATAAAGAGGACTTCTATAAATAATCTGAAACCTACAAAATGTTAAAAATATACATGGAATAACTGCTATCTTTTGCTTCTGTAATTTGCTTTGCTTTGCTTGTTTAACAAAATACCCAAGGTTTCACCATTAAAGCATAAAGGCATGTAGCCCCAGTTTAAAATTAATAGATGCCAGAGGTGCTTAGCTGCATCCCAGGATGAGACCAGATGTTCAAGCTAAGATAACAGTCACCAGGCCCTAGGCCATAAAATTTTCTGCAAATCATATGACTATAAAGGAGTTAAGATGAAAGGAATGTCACCAGTCCTGCTTTCCTAACTCTGACCCCCACTCTTGTGGGTTGGAATAGCTAAAGATAAACATCCTGAAAGAAAATGCTACATTTGGGTTAACACTGATCTGTCTTGTGACCATGATTTGTGATAGGAACTGGGGAACTGGAATGCCTTATCAAACTAACAAAAATGAGGTCATAATTATAAAATTCCTATAAAAGGAAGATTGTAACCCAGGTCAGGGTTGGCCATTTGGCACAGCCCTTCGTGTAGGCTGACTCTTTGATAGCAAAGTAACCATTGGTTTGTTTGTTTTATCCACTTCTGCATCTCTGTGTGTCATTTACCAGTTCCTTCTGGAACAATATAAAGAACTAATAAAATAGACCCTCCAAATTTAAAGACTCAATCCAAAAATGGACATCTGAAATGAATAGACACTTCTTAGATGAAGAAGTAGATATAGCAAATAAATATTTTAAAAGATGTCCAATATCACTGACCATTTGAGAGATGTGAATTAAAGCAATTCTGAGATTTCATTTCACTCCAAAAAAAAAAAAAAAAGACTGTTGTCAAGAGATCAGCCAGTAACAAATGCTGGTGGGGCAAAATGAAACTTTCTCTACTGTTGAAGGGAATGGATACAGGTACAACTACTGTGGAAATCAGTGTAGAGATTCCTAAAAAATCTAAAACTAGACGTTCCATTGACCCAGTTATTCCTTTGCTTGGTATAGTCCCAAAAGAATTAAAAGCATCATACCACAGCAATATATGCACACCCATGTTTATAGCAGTGCAATTTGTAATAGTTAAATTCTTGGAAACAGCCTAAATGCCCATCAACTGATGAAGGGATAAAGAAGAGTTTTTTTTTTCTTCATATAGTTGAGTACTACTCTACCATAAAGAAGGATAAGTAGGTACATGGATGCAACTTGAGACAATATTCTTAAGTGAAATAAATTAGACTTACCTGTTTAAATATCTCATTGTTTTTCTGATGTGAGAAACTGAAAGTGTAAATAAAGACCAAAATGTATAATAGATTTTGAAAAACAGGAAGAAAGTTTCCAAATGGGAAGGGGAACTAAAGAAGGGAGTGGGGGAAAGGAAGGAAGGGACAAGAAAAAAAAGAGAATCAAAGGGAAAAAATGGAAACATGGTTTTATAAATAAAAAAGGGAAGCGGGATTGAAGAGAGGATAGGAGGACAGGAAAAAAAGTATGTATTATGTGCAGGCACAAATTCCCTATGGTGAATGTTACCATTATGTATATCTGTAATGTACCAATAAAAATTTTAGAAATTTAAGTAAAGAAAGTTTATGAAGGCTGAAACTTGTGAGAGAAAATTTCTAAGCATAAGACTGGATAATTTCAAAACTTATTTAAAGAGCTTTTTAAAATCTCTTTGTAACATTAGTGTGAAACCAAATTTTATGCATAAATCACTATTTTCTTAAAATATTGATCCACTCTTAGTTAAAATTTAGAGAAACTTCCCTAAAAAACAAAGTTTTGTGTTTTATCAGCACAATTACTTGTATATCAGGTAATAAGTCTATTTGTGGGAATTAACAGTTTCCTAAGCTTGTAAGCAATCCAAAGCAATTGATTTTTTTTGTCACTACTATTGTTTTCAAGACATCTTAAGTTAAAAAATCTTGTGATTATATCTATGCTACTGAGCCAAAGATTAAAAGTTTTACCTTAAAAGTGAAAAGCTAAGTTGATATGTAAAAATTTCTCTGTGGTTGGGATACTAATTATGAATAACTTCTTTGCATGTCAAATATTGTCACTCCCCAAGTTTGCAAGCTTTCCAAAGCAGAGAGCTTGAGCAAAATACCTTGGCATATTGATTAGCCCTCCAAAACCAACATTGTAAAGATAGACATTTATTAGTTTATGTTCCTAATTTATTAGAATAATTAGATATAACTAAACTTGAGCAATGTAAAATTAGTGATCCAAAAGTCATGTTTTCAAGCAAATGTATTCTTACAAGGACCCTAACTGTGACACAACTAGACTCATTCATTATGTTTCTTAAACTATTATGCTCTCATCTTTGTTTTGCATTTTCTGTGTAATAGTTTGGAAGTGTGGCCTATTCACAATCTGCAGAGTTATGGCTTCTAACAGAAAATGTGAACAGGATTTTGGCAAGATTGGCCATTCCCCGTGAGATGGATGGGATCTGACACAGGCTTCTCATATCCAGAGAGAATTACAACAGGATTAGAGTTACTGCCCCACATGGAGACTGGTATAACTGACCTTCTGGCTGTTCAACAACTGAGGCTTGGTGACCAAATCAAAGAGAGATAAAAGGACAAAGAAGACAGCTAATTTGGTCCTTCAAGTTCATCCAGAATGCAGGTTATGACAGGTCCCCTCTGCCGGGGCCCTGCATCTGCAGTGAGTCACCCAACCTCCTGAGCAGGGGGATTTTTGGGCCCCAGAGGACAGGAATCCTCCAATGTGCATTGTGCTAAAGGAGGGTCACTACAGAGGGGAGTGTCCCCATACTTCCAAAGCAGTCATATGGTCATACAAAGCCACAATCCATCTGGACAGATTACACAGCTGGTAAGGATCTGAGAGACCCAAAATGTTTTGGTCTTCATGCATCCCCAAAAGTAACACTTGAGAAGCCTTAACTGACTTTAACAGGAAAGGGAAGCTAGTTTAGTAGTATAGTGGGTCTCGAGTACTCGATGAGAAAGTATGACCAGAGAGTTAAGTAGTTATTAACACTAAAAAATATGAGAAAGCTTTTGTTTCCTCTTCCTTACAATTAAGAGGATAAACTCAGAAGGGAGAGAGTCAGCTGCCACTGTCGAGATGAAGGACAGGCAGATCCCTGGTTCTTGCTACCTGCTCATTACCAAGATGATTTGCATTTTCTTCTGGGACAGGCAGGGACTTATATGCCATTTTTACTCTTCACTCAGGCTGCCAATGCCAGATAGGTGACTAACAGCAGATCAGAGCTTGACCATCATTTGCATCCTTGTTACTGTAAATCCTGGGTCAGATCTCTCCCCAGATCAGTACAAGGCCTGTTGGTCACTTAGAATCTGACTGGACAGAGCTCATCAGCACTGAATTCAGAAGGTCTCATTCCCTTCAAGATTGAGGACACAAGATGAGAGGTTTACAGGGACATTAAGCTATGCCCAGAAGTCTTCAGCCACTGCCCTGAGCCTCTGATCACCTGGATTCCAGACAAGAAATAGCCCCACATGACTGAGTCCCCCACAGAGTCACAGTTCTCTTCTGGAAAGAAAACCATCCCTCAGCCATTATGATCCCAGAACCAAGTTTGAGACTAGGAGACATTGATCACTGGGACCCCAGCCCACCAGCTAATCCTTGACAGCTGCCTCCTGCCTCTGCAGTGGACCGGTCTCAACTCCTGTATCAGAATGACCCCCTTCAGCCACCTAAGCTGTCCTCCCTCTGATCTTCCAATTAAAACTCTCTTTATGATAAAAAGTGAAACTATAACAATTACCTTCAGACTATGTGTACAAGGTGCACATGAATCCTGAGTGTGTTTCTTTTTCAGTTGTGGGTGTAGAGTCACAGGGGAGATGGCTGCAAGGTCATAGCCCTTGTTATCTTAGGGACTCCCTCACACCCACATTCATCTTTGCCAGGATTCTCCTTCCCAGTCCCCCATGTGGCTCAGAACTGTGCACCCAGCCAATGTCCTTGGCACTGAGCAGTTGCTCTAGGGAAGAGTCAGGATGGGCTGCAGGGCCTGGGAGTATCTTCAGTGTGCATTGGCCACACTGGGTGAGGCTCTGTGGGCATCTGAGTGTGAGTGTGGCTTTCTGAGGTCAGCGTGGTCCAGGACATGGAGAGAAGGTCCTCATAGGCGAGCAGTGTACACTACAGGGTGCATCCCACAGAATCAGGAGAATCCACACATCCACACACAGCTCCATGTGCTATGGGGAGTCAGGGGCAGGGCCCACGTGGCCAAGGGTAAACATGGGAGGGACAGGGAAGGGCCCAGGATACCCTCTGCTCCTGCTGCCCCTGCCCTGAAGCTCTGAGGTCGTACCAGAGCTGAGAGCTAAAGGGCAGGGAGATGGAAGTTGTGGGAGGAAGGAACAAGTGTGAGGGCTCTGTTTCTGCTTTATAGTCACTTGGTTCACAGTTGACATGAACCCTGGCCCAGAAGGTTTGCTCTCTGAGCCTGGTGCCCAGTGCTTCTGCTACCTGGAGTTAGAACTGGGTCTAAGGGCAAGGTGTTACTTACAGTATCCATCAGTGTCCAGGCCCAAATGCAAATGGGATGCTCTTAGGGTTGCAGGGACAGAATTGGGTGAGAGGCACAGGTGTGTCCATCTTGGGATTGGTCCCCTGGACAGGGCACAGGCTGAAGATCACAGAGAGTACCCAGAATGGGGAGGGAAGTAGAAAGCATCAGGAAGGGAATACCAAGGTTTGCCGAAGAACAATATCTCCTTCACAGCACTCCTCAGCCCCAGTGACCATGCACCTGCTACTGGGCACACACTGCCCACACAGAAGGAAGATATATGGATCATTGTTGTCCCTGTTGTACCAGCCAAGGGCAAAATCCAAATCCTGCTGCACACCCTCATCATTAGGGTCTACATTGTGTATAGCACTAGTTACAGGAAGCTCATCAGCAGAGTCCTCAAAGTCTGCAAAATCTGAAGCCAGGCCCCAGACCAGGGCAGCCAGGAAGACCAGAGGGACATACACGAACAGGTGCATGTCTTCAAGTCGCAGAGGGCAGTGATCCAGTGACCACAGTGCTGGCCTCGTGAGGCCCTGATTTCTTTTCCTGGTGGCCCCTCCCCTTTGCTGTCCCTTCCAGTTCCAGGTCCTCCTCCTCCTCCTCTGTCCCTCTCTCTCTCATCCCTGCCTCCTCCTATACTCTGCCCTCAATCCTGCTCCCCTAACCCCTTTACCTGGTGTGGGTCTCCAGAGCTCTCTGGTCCCTTAAGTCCCTGAAACTTAGAACTCCATTTCTGAGGAAAATGGGAAAGATCAGTCCTGGTTTCTCAGGGTTCTGTAAGGTCAGGGGCCTTCTGGGTGAAGGTCAGGGAATACTGGGAGGAGGGTGATTCCGAGGTTCCAGGAAGACCCAGGCCCTGCCGTGTCCCGAGGAACTTCTCTGTCAAACAGAAGTGAGCTCGCCTTTACTTGGGAAAGGGAAAGAAGCTCTCTTTAAGGACTCGTAATCAGTTAACCAACAGATGTTCCAAGAACTACTCCCAGCCAGGTGGTCCTGGCCAGAGATGGGGCACAGGTGCCTGAGCCTAGAGGGGACACCTGGCAGGCCCCCCAGCATAGTTATGATACTGAACATGTGTGGCTCTAAAGTTCCAGTAGACACATTAGGAAAAGTAAGAACAACCAAGACCATTTTAATTACCTGTCTATTTAACACCAACAGATGTTCCAAGAACTACTCCCAGCCAGGTGGTCCTGGCCAGAGATGGGGCACAGGTGCCTGAGCCTAGAGGGGACACCTGGCAGGCCCCCCAGCATAGTTATGATACTGAACATGTGTGGCTCTAAAGTTCCAGTAGACACATTAGGAAAAGTAAGAACAACCAAGACCATTTTAATTACCTGTCTATTTAACTTTTACACCAAATGTTATGTCATGATACAGGACAATTCTGTGTGTGTGTGTGTGTGTGTGTGTGTACTGGGGATTGAACTCGGGACCTTGCACTTGCAAGTCAGGTGGCAGAACCACTGAGCTAAATCCCCAGCCCTGCAGGACAGTTCTTAATGAGGTGATTTGCACTAAGTGTGTTTTCACATATGCCGAATTCCTGAATTATATTTTTAATTTTGTTTTGGTTTTTCGAGACAAGGTCTTGGTATGTAGTTCAGGCTGGCCTTGAACTCACTATGTAGCCCAGGCTGGCCTGGCACTAGCAATGATTCTCCCTCCTCAGCCTCCCAAGAGCTGGGATTTCAAGCATGTGGCACAATCTGGCACCAAATTTCTAAGTCTTAAAAAGTAGCATAAGACACAGAGAAGGAAATGTTTTCAAAATGCACATCTTGAAAAGTACTGTTGTTCAAAACAAAGAATCCTTAAAACTCCACATGAAGGAAATGAGCTCATTTAAACAATGGGTCACAGACCTTAACAGACACCTCAGCAAAGAAGACCTCCAGGTGGTGATAACACCTGAGAACAGGGTGCGTGCCCACTGTTATCAGGAGACAGACGGCGAACAACAGTGATGGTAATGTGAGACATCACTGCATATCTGCTACCGTGCCCCAAATACAGATGGGGATACCTCCAAGTCCAGATGCTGGAGTGGATGTGGAGCAGCAGAGAATCTCACTTGGGGCTGGGGGAATGGGAAAGGAAGGCGCTGCTGTGAAAGAGGGTGATGGCTAAACAAACCCTTACCCAGGGGCCAGGGTTTAGCTCAGTGGCACCGCGCCTGCCTTGCAAACACAAGGTCCTGAGACAACAAATGAATGAATGAATGGAAAAGACCATTATAAAAAACATTTAAAAAACCTTTACCCTGAGGCCCAGCAATTCTATTCCTTGACATTTCATGAAAGGAACAACAAAAATATGTTCACTTAAACACCTGTGTACAGAGCTTCATTCAAAATGGGCACAAGGGGCAAGAGGCCAATGTGCCCTTCACTCAGGGCTGCCATACAGCTGCTGGGACTCTCCCTTTATGGTCCAGGGAACTGCCTCCCTTCACCTGCTGGTGATTCTGGTGAAAGCACGCAGCAGGACTACATTGGGAGTGATGGGGCTATGTCCAGCCAGCAGCACCCAGGCCTGCTGGCCATTTGGTTGGGATGGGAGGGTGGGATCCACCAGAATCACCAGCAGGTGAAGGAAAGCAGTTCCCTGGACCATAAAGGGAGAGTCCCAGGAGCTGATGAAGTTAAGAAGACTCCATGCTCCTTCACCATGCTGAAAATCACCTTTGCACTCCGTCCTTACCTTCCTGTCTTTCCATTCCACTTGCTGTCTTTTCCTCTCAGTTTGTCTTCACGCAGTTTTGTGCCTCGGTAGAGGCAATTCTACTTGCCTGATATTGAGGAGAATGGTTTTTGAAACAACAAACAACTCCAATGTGTGCTTGGATTCTGAATGTTTCCTATGAGACTCCTTTTCACTGGGTTTGAAGTGTGCTTCTTGATGATAGGAATGGGGGTGACATTTTCTTGTAGGATTTATTCATGTTCCAAGGGATGCAGAGCTCATTTTGGGTTTCTCCAAACTGTGAAACACATATCTTCCTTTGGGGTCTTCCCACCACCCACTCAGAGGTCAGAAGGTGAGCAGGGGACCTCCAGATCTCAGCATGTCACAAGCCTCCACCTACCTGGCACAGTCATGCTAATATGAGTCAACCCAGCTCCCCCTTGAGGGGTGACACTTTCAATTAAAAGGACAGCAGAGCAATCTGGACCTTGATAGTACACACCCTGCTTCAGGGGGCTGCCCCTCTCATCGTCTGACCCAAGTGATGAGCAGATGGACACACACCTGTGTCCTATCATGTGCCACTATGGGAAGCTCCTGTGCCCATCTCCATGTGCTTCTCATGGGCGGCTGTGGTGTGTGAGAAGCCCTCACACAGGGAGAGGCTCTGCACTTATCTGGGCACTCACCTCCCTGGTTCTGGTGGGCAAGGAGTGTGCTGATAGAGGACAGCAAGCTGTTCACCAACATTGCTCGCAGTGGAGTTCTACCTGACATTTAAGTTCATAGAGCTTCCTGCCAAATGTGAGAATGAACTGTTCAGCAACTTTGGTTTCTATGTTTCTTGCTTGTATCTGTCCTCCATCACTAATTTGAAGAAAAATGTTCTCAGGGGCCACGACTTAACCCATGGAAAATCCAGCAATCATGGCAATCAAAGTGAAAATTCCTTACTTTGTTATAATCTGAGGGAAATTCCGAGAATGTCATCAGAAGCTCAAGTGTGTAGGTTTCTCCTGTCTCTCAGCTATGCGCTCTCTATCTATAATATGGATCACTCATCCCCCTTTGCCCAGCACCAGCCCAATGTAGACCATGTGAGAAGCTAGATGTGTTACCAATGTTGGTGGATACTAGGAAGGAAAGAAGGGACCCACCGATCATGGATGGATGGGTAGTTATTGTATAAATGAATGAATAGTCAGTTGATCTATAAAATCAAGGAACATTCCCATTTGCAAGTGACAATTCCATGATTCAGATCCAAGAGGTTTCTCCCCAAGCACAGAGTAGAAACCACTGATAACTCAAGCAGAGAGCATGAGATAATAGAAGAGGAAGAAGTTGTTAGACAATAGTCCCCCTGCAGCAGAGTCCAGACCAATTTATCCTGAAAGTCAGAGAGTCATAGAATGCAGGATTGTGATGTTTTCTGAACTGAAGAAGAAAACAAGACCACATCAGCAGCTGCTACATAAAATTCACACTTTAAAACAGTACCAATCTTTGAAGCATATTCTACATTGGCCAAAGCACTGCTCATACTTAAAAAGCCTATCAGCCTCCCTTGAATTCTCTGCACAGTGTACAGAAACAACCTTGAGCAGAGAGAAGACTGCAGTCCCCCTGCTGTGCTTTATGGATGCATCCCAGCTCTCCTCACAGGAGCAAGCCCAGACATAGACCGTGCTCAGATCCTCACAGATCTCCAGGGACCCTGGGTAGGAGAGCAGCATTTCCCTGTGTGGTTGGCTGGTGACTTCAGGGCAGAATCCTGGAGAATCTCATGGATGTGGACAACAAGGAAATGCTACTGACTCTTCCCAGCACAAACACAATTCTGAGAGCCCTTGACACAGATCAGTGCATGGCCTAATGTATTTGAGTTCCTGGAAACCCAGGCTTCAGGCGGCCCTTGGCCTCTTCCTAATACACTTGCCATTTTCCTAGCCAACACTTCACTCTTTCCATCTACACTTCAGCTTTGACCTCTGATTCTTGACCTTTCTAGGGTCTCAGCCTTTGGTCTTCTCTCCTCTGACACACTCACTGCCTTGGGATCTTCCAGTCTTTCTTCCATGAACACCTGCTTGGTGGTGACACCAAAACAGGTAACCTCAGGCTCAACTTGCTCCTCATGCCAGGCTCATGTTTCTGAAGAAACTGCTTGGCATTTCTGTTTTCATATTTAACACACATCTCCCACTCTCTCAGTCCCCAGCCCATCCCCAAGCACTGCTCCTCCCACTGTCTCTCCCTGAGGGCATGCAAAGGTCCTATGGCAAGGACACTGTGTTTTCTTTTAGCTGTCTCAAGAATCCAAGGGCCAGAAGATAGAATTCAAGGAGTCTTTATAGTAATTTACGGACTATGAATTTCATGGTTCAGACATGCCAGTCTCCTGTGGTCTGGAGTCTTTCCTACAGGTGAGGATGGATAGATCCCCCCAAATTCGGGAAAGCTTCACTTGGCCTTTGGACTACCTGTGAAGATATGGATGCTGCCTAGATCTCAGGATGTGGAGCAAGAATTTTTCAGAACTCTGTATCCAGACATTCTCTCACCACTTATCCTAGAGAGGCCTAAGTCTATTTTCATTGCTGTGAGCTCTGCCTTATAAGAACTTTTGAATTCCCTTTCCTGGGAGCCTGGAAAATAGGAGACAGAGGACATGGAAGACAACTCGCCATTACAAGGAAAAACAGCTTTGAACCTCTGTAGCCAAGCACTACTGGGTATATGGAAGAGCAGCATTATTGCCAGAGATGGTGCCTATCATGAGGATAATTAGGATTACACACTACAGTCAGTGAAACAAGAAAACCACCTGCCAGACAGACAAGGTGAGTTGGGTGAGGGAAACAATTCTAAGTGCACAGGTGGAAACTTGGCTTTCCATGGTGAGAATCCTCCCTTTTCTCCTCTGAAAGGACTTCCTAATTATGAGAAACACAGCATCCTCTGAGAGCAAAGCTTAGAGAAACAAAGCATCTCTCTGGACACATTGGAGACATAGAAAGCATGAGGCTGATGATCATTGCTAGAGCTCTCCTGACCTCCAGGGACAGAAGCAGAAAGCACCGTGAGGACTTGGGCACTAGACACCACCATGGCCTCTATATTGGTGAGCTTTCCTGTCACCGAGACACAATACTCCAACCCACAACTCAAAGGAGGAGTGGTTTAATTTGGCTCATAGTTTCAAGGATTCAGTCCAGGTTTGATCTGGCTCAGGCCAGAAATGGTATGGCAGAGGCCCTGGTGGAGGAAAGCTGCTCAACACATAACACCCAGGAAGCAGGCAGAGAGGAAGAAGGGAGTTGCCAGGATCAAAAATAACCCTTCCAGGTCCGGGGATTTAGCTCAGTGGCACCGAACCTGCCTCACAAGTACAAGGTCCTGAGTTCGATCTTCAGTAACAAACAAACAAACACCTTTCCAGGTCATGCCCCAGGGATCCACACCAAACCAGGCCTCGTCTCCTAGTGGTGGGTTAGTCCACTGATGACCCATGACCCAGTCACCTTCTATAATCTCTATCTCTGAACACAGGAGATGTTGGGGGATATTTTAGATCCAAACCATAATAGCCTCCTTCTTCCACTCTGAGATGGACTTTAACCAACAGCCTGTTGGGTCCCAGGAAATAGGCTGGTCCCCACAGCCCAACACCACAGTGAGTCCTATACATCTACAGAACAAAATTTAACTGATGGCCCATGGTTTTCCCCACAGTTGTCTTAGTATGACATTACATTTCTAAATTCTTGGGGAAGCACTGTGTCTGCTCAGCTTGGCATCTCCTGAACTAAGGTACCTAAAACAGAGCTCAGCACACAGCAGGCACTTGGCAAAGGCTCAGCTGCCTGTGGGTGACAATGGGGAACATGGGCCCACTTGGTCCCAGAGGGAAGAATCCAGGTTAAGGTGCCAGGAGCAGACAATGCCTTGTTTCCCACCTGTTATGCAGTGACACACTTTCTGGCCCAGGAGTCTCAGCCCTAAAAGATAGGAAAGGTGACTCTGGCTCCTGTGGTCCAGATTTCTGTATCAGGAATCTGTGTAAGGCTCGGACTAAACATCACTCCCACTGCACTCTCCTCCTGCACCACACAACTCAAACAGCCCTCATTTTCTCTCCTCCAGCTTCATCTCTATTCTCCTTCCTGAAGCAATCTATTTAGAGAGGTGACACTTTCTTGGACAGGATGCACTAGGAGCAAACTAGGCAAGCAAAAGAAGAAAACAAAAATAGCAGGGTTGGGACAAGCTCTCCTTTCTCTGAGCATTGGCTGAGAGACATTTGAGCACAGAGAGCCCTCTGTTTCTTTTCCCTGTGATGTTGCATAGAAGGTTGGGCTGAATATCACAGGACAAGCGACGTCCTGGCCACAGCCAAGCTGAAGGGTCACACACCATTTAACCTGTTTCCTGCAGTCCCAAAGGTCAGCTGCCTGGGACTGTGTTCACATGAGTGAGCCACTTAGCGAGGGCACGGACCTGAACGGGGCCTCAATCACATCTCTTGGGAACGATCAGCAGCTTCGGAAGCTGGGGACTCCTTTGGGAAACACCCCTGTGCTTTCAGAAAGTCCAGGTGCAGCCTGAAGTTCAGAGACAAGACCTCTGCTCAATCTGTGGGCTTCCAGGGGATTCCTGTTGTGGGAAAGTGAAGCATAAAGTAGGCAGTGAAGGACTGACCAACAACTTAGCACGTACAGGGTCATGTAATGGGTGGGATCTTAAAGCACAGGAGGACACAGATAACAGATGTCAGGGACATTTCAGGACCTAGGGTCTTTTTCTGTTTCTCTCTTTCTTGATCTCATTCTCAATACACATGTTGTAAACACACACCCACCCTGCTGGATATTTTATAAATGTTAATTCAGCAAAGCTGTTATGGTGTACTCCATGCTACCTACCTGGATACTTCTAAGACCATAAACAACTAAAATGTACTTTGCATCTCCATTTCTCCATTGTGAAATAAACATAGCGATCGAGAAACTTTTGTGGTACTGAGGACCGATCCTCACTTCTAGTTTATTTTTTATTTTGAGACAACTTCTCACTAAGTTGCCAGGTTGCCCAAGAGAGGCCCAGTCTTTGAGTCCTCTCGCCTTAGCCTTCCAGACTGCCATCATTACAGGCGTGAGCTGCCATGCCCCAGCGAGAAAATCTTTTGTGTTTAAAACGTCTTATTCATCTGCTTAACAACCAGAGAGAGGATAGTTCCTCTGTGCCAGCCTTTCTCTAGGAATTAAGGGTAAAACATTAAAGAGAATAGACATAGTTCCTGCTTTTAGGGTACTTAGAATCTAGTGTTAATAATATTAAAATATAAAGGATTAGTCAGCCAACTGGAAAGACTTAAATGTGAATGTACCAAACAAACAAACAAACAAACAAACACAGGGTTAGAAATGAGATGAGAAATGCACAAACCTCTGTTATAAGTGAGGATTTAAATAACTTCCCATTAGGAACGGACAGGCGTAGTGAATAGAAAGACGCAATGCTATAGAAGACCGGGACAGCCTGATCCACCAGTGGGATCTGAGTGACCTGGATGATACCTTCAGTGAAACACTTGAAGCTCACACAATGTTTTTAAGCAGTCATGGAATATCCACTACCATGGTAGAACCTAAATGGCCAAGAAATTTAATTTCACCAAGTGTGCATTCATCAAAATCATATAGGATATATCTTGTCTGGAGAGAACAGAATGAAACTAGAAATCATTAACACAGGGGTAATGGGAAAATATCCAAACTTTGTGATAATCCATGAGTCAAAGAGAAAAAATTTCACAGA
>NW_022900919.1:25524152-25549575 GCF_012274545.1 Fukomys damarensis | reverse complement strand
ACACAAAAAAAAAAAAAAAAGAGAGAGAGAGAGAGAAAATTTCAGAAATTAAAAGAACAAAAAATAAAATAGAATAAAATTAAAGTACAACCTATCACAATCCAGTATTGAGAGTGAATTTTATACTTCAAAATGTTTATATTTGACAATAATTAAGACCTTGACTCAGTAATATAAATTTCCATCTGAAGAAACTAGAAAAGTGCTAGCAAAAGTAATACAAACCAAGGAGAAAAGTATTAATAAAAAATTAAATCAAAATAGGAAAACAAAGTCTAGCCAGTGGGTTAAAGACACCCGCTTAAATTGCTCTGTGAGTATCTTTTCCTGTCCCAGTTGTTAGGAGCCATTGACAAAGTAGAGGTATGCGGGCTGGTGTACCAAGCCTTCCCAGTGCTTGTCCATCCTAGTTATAGAGCAGGCAAGGCCATCTGTGGACATCACACACAGATGACCATGCCCGAGGCAAGTGGTCTGTGCCTGGACATCCTGTCTGGCCTTCCCATCCTAGCAATTAGCATTTTTAAGTACAAGGATTAGATAGCTTTGATGGCATCCAGTCTTATTGACAGAGGGTAGAGAGAAGCTTCTGCCATTGTTCTTCTAACGTAGAGAGAGAGAAGCTTTCCCTCTCACTTTTTTCTGTATTGCCCCCACCAGGCCATCAACACAGTGCAACCCAGCTAGGCTTAGCCACATTCATGTGTTCCCACAATAAATGAAAAGCACTTGGTGTCATTACAGAAGGGTAAAAGTGCAGTTGCCCAGCTGTGCCCATGAGGAATTATTGCAGCTTAATGTTGGTTCTATAGGGAAAATTGAGGCCTTTAAGTAGGGTTAGATTAGGGAGCTCGACCTAACCTAAGAAATAGAAAGGAAGTATCTTCTGCATTGCAGCCAGCAGCTGACAGCCTGTGGTTTGACACCTTCTGTGTAGCTGACACTGACCTGCCTAAGCTCCCCTTAAGTAGGTCACTTCTTCCCCCCAAATCCCCCCGCTAGCCCACCAAACCTGGCTCCCTAGCAACAAGTCCAACAGCCAATCAAGTAGTGACCCTCAGAGGGGATGGAGATGGGCCCCCTTCTCCATAAAACAGGGCCTGGCCACAGCTCTGGACCCCCACTCCTCCAGGGTGGCTTTATACCATTTTCTCTTGCAATTCCCGTAATAAAGTTTCTTTGCACTGGTCTTCCATCTCCTCTGCCTCCTTCTACATCAGTGAGAGAAACAAACCTGGATAGGGTGGGTCTGGGGATCCCTAGACCCCACACCCACCAGACACAACAGTTCAACTACATCAAGGATGCTGATGTGAGAGGGATTCATAGGGAGGTCACAGGTAGCTCACTGCACACCCATGATCTTTATTTTACTTTAGCTATGGGGGAATCTTGTTTTGTTTTGGTGTTGTTGTTGTTGTTGTTTCTCCACTACCATCATATACCCAGCTTCCCATGTCCTCAGTCCATAAACTTGCTCCCACCTGTCAACATCTGAAGGTCTGGACTCTTCAATGGCAGATGTATTACATGGGCTCACATAGGCTGAGGACAAACTTGGTATTCTGACAGTCCTTTGTGACGGCTGTCATCAGGCAGTCAGCTGTGAGAGCCCACCTTCCCAGCCTCAGAGTTTATTTCTCTTTCTTTTTCTTTTGTTTTTTGAGACACGGTCTTGCTAAATAGTTCAGGCTGGCCTTGAACTTTTTTTTTTTTTTTTTTTTTTTTTTGAGACAGGGTCTCACTATGTAATTGAGACTGACCTGGAATTCACTATGTAGTCCAAGCTGGTCTCGAACTCACAGCGGTATTCCTGCCTCAGCCTCCTGAGTGCTGGGATTACAGGTGTGAGCCACCATGCCCGGCTCAAGTTTATTTCTTGGAAGTGCTGACACAAGTGATCCTGTATGGACAGCTCTCTAGCTTTCCTTCACTTCACCCTGTCTTTTCAAAGCTCCTCAGAAGAACTCACTGCCCAGCCCTACTGTATTTATATTTTTCATTGTCCTTTGCTCTGGAATGCTGTCCTGGCACTGGACTTCATTGGTTTCATGTAGGAAGGGACTGACTGTTGAGAATACCACAGCTCCTATGGCCTCATTTCAACACAGCAATGAGCAGTAGCTCTTAGTTGAAACTTACCTGGAGCCTGGTGTTAGGTTAACTGTTATCTATTTTATAGGTAATGAGTGAATTTCAAAACATCAGACCAGATCTCTTCATTAGAAGTTACAGTTCTATGCAAGAGACAACAGTTTCAATGGTTTAAAACAATATGAAACAAAACCAACAGGAGCAAAACAAATTCCATTTTCTCAGTTGTTTTGAACCAAGAAACACAGTTTTTTACATGCCAATTTTTTTTACCATGATAATCAAAAAAGGACCCATGTGCCTGTAGTATTTATTTGAGGCTTTTACAAGAAACTGATTGCAAATGTTCAGAAAATAATCAAATGTGTGGCTGACAAAACAAATAAAACAACCATGGTCTGAGGTTTGATGGGAGTTTTGTGACTGACCAGAGCACTAAGTTATTTGTCATATATGGCACTTTAAAATAACAAACATGACCGACATTATTATGTCAGGACCAGGGGCTACAGATATATGCTATATGTGATTATTGTCCAGTCCTTTACACTACCAGGACAGCACTGCCTTTAACAGCTATACAGGCTAACAGCACTGGCAAAAATCAAATAACGGATTCAGTCCTTTTACAAGTTTAGGAGACAGTGCCAACCACCCATAGACTTAATCCCCCATGTACAACATCATCTCATATACACACTAAAAAAACAATTATTAGCAGTGAAAGCAAACAAATGAAGGCCAGGGTTTAAATGGCAGGGCTAATTAAATGTCAGCATTTTCCCTTCTGAATGGAACTATCTGAGTTACTTTTCTCATCACTGAGATAAAATACCTGACACCCACAAGTTAAGGGAGAACAGGTTTATTTCATTGTTCATAGAGATTCCAGTCCATAGTTGGCTGGCTCCAAGGCAGGGTGCCATAGCAGAGAGACATCACAGTGGAGAAACAGTTCATGGCATGCAGAAGACAGCAAAATCAACAAGGGACCTTAACAGCATCTTTCTACCCCTTTTATTTTATGCAGACTACTTAGGGCAAATAGTACTCACGCCCTTAATCCTAGTGCCTTTGAGCCTTGCACTGCATCATGAAACACCTCAGGTGTCACATACTCTACATCAAGTCACCTCTAAAAAAGCCCCACCTATGTCCACATGAGATTTGGGAGGGACATCTAGACACAAGCACTACCAGGCACTGGGTACAAACAGTAGAAATGTCAAAAGTTTTATTGACCAAACTTTTTTTTCATATTGTATATTCTAAATTTATACTGTTTTTCTTTCTTTTTTTGTGAGTGTGACCAGACTTTTCTTTTCCTCATTGAGTTTATCGGTACTTTTTAGGTATACAGTACAGTTACATTCATCATTTGGATCTTGACCAGACTTTTAAATTGGTCACATAACAGACTTTAAAACAAAAGACATGCAAACAAATCTCAATTTTTTTATGACTTGGTTTTCTCTGTAATGGAAAACCTAATAAAGGGAGTAGAAATAATCTTGATAAAATCTTTGTTTCCTAGACCAGTTCTTGTACATTTTACTAAAATTTATTATTAAAAATCACTCACTAAAAGTACTAAATTTTTTACCAAAAGGAGATCAATGTCTTAAGAAAATCTTATTATTTTAAGCATAAGAAATAAGTTTTACATGAGTGCATCATGTTTATTTTTAGAAAAGTATTTAAATAACTTTAAATTAAATAACTTAATCACTATAAATTTCTTCTCATAAATTTTATCCTCCATAAACCTCTGTGACTTATTCAGACTTTTTTTGATTTGCTTAAGGTTTGAGGTTTCGCATTTACCTTTCCTCTATGAACCAATCCATTCATTTTACTTTAGAACAGAATCTTATTTTACCATGCAAAATTCTTCTTTACCCACCCCTCTATCCCTCCCTGCCTCCCTCCCTTCTTCCTTTCCTCCCTCCTTCCATCCACATACAGGGTTCTTGCTACTGTAAGCCTAGAGGCATATGCCCGATAACAGCCCTATCCAGCTCCGTTGTTTGGATGGTAACTGTTCGGTCAGGACCAGCCACCTTGCCCAGCATTGGTACTTTGACAGGTTTAATTCCATTGACTTCCATCCTATAATGGCCCAACGTGGGACTGGGCTTGGAGTCAGCCTCTGCTGTTGTTTGCACTGTCATGCAAAGGGCCACCCCTCCAAAATTGTGATCTTATGGATATCTTTATTTTTCTGTAAACCCTATTTCTCCTTATGAAATGAGAATATTTCACTTAATCCTTGGTTTGTTGGGCAGGGGGTCCCCATGCTACACAGTGGTCACAAATCCATAATATTCAGCACTCTTTCCCCCATAGAAAGGATTGATTAGACTTTTCTCTTTATGAGTAAAATGTCAATATACACATAGACATTGCCAGGCTGTGGGCATCCTAGCAGGTGATCATGTTCATGGATGACACAACCATAAGCCCAGGAGTGCTGAGAGGACTCATATCAACAACACAGTGGCATCAGCAATGAAGGACTAAAGTCAGTCTGTGTTCATTAGCTTTGAGGTTCACCAACATCACATGTGTGTGAATGGGTCACACACGAGCACATGCAAACTGCACAGACCTGAAAGAATGGTGCTACCTGCTATGGTCCAGGCTTTGGTGTGCTATTTGCAGAGCACAAGCAGAGTGATGTCTTCTAATTCTTGAGAGGTATAGAATTTTCAGCATGGTGAAGGAGCATGGATTCATCTTAGTCTTTGGCTATGTTAAGCCCTTAATGAGAAAACCTGTCCTTCAAAGCAGTGGAGCCAGGCATTGACTTTTCTAGCTCTGAAAATTCTACATGGCCTCTTCTGACATAAGCCATTTCATCTACATTGACGATTTGTTGTTTATTTTAACCACCTTCATGAAGCTGGGTGTTATGGGCAATTTGTGGCAGCTTGCACATCAGGTCTTTTTGGATTATCTTCCACTTTAATGGTCCAGCGGGCTTCTTTTCTTCACTTTGCTGTTGATTCTGACTGATGCTACCCTTCTCAGCCACCCAGGACCACAGCAGGTCTGAGCTGCTGCTGGCTAAACATCGTCTCGGTCATTCCCAAGACAGCCTGTCTAGGTCACTTTCTATTGCTGGAATATAATACTGGACACCCACAACTTCAAGGAGGAGAGGCTTCTTTTGGTCTATGTTTATAGTCTATTGTTGGCAGGCTCCACTACAGAGGGGCATGATGGAAGACTGGGGAAACAGAGAGAGCCAAGAGAGGAACCAGGAGAAGAGATACTCACTTTGGTGCCGTACCCATAGTGACTTGCCTTCTCTGATAAAATCCTACCTCCTGACAGCAGCTCAGCTAAAAACCCCTGCAATCTACTTACCTTCTAACATCAGGCTTTGGAGGCCATTTTAGATCTGAACCCCTGAACCTCCAAAGACTCCTATACATCACTTTATGTGTTCCATCTCTAAGAGTTGCCAAAGTTTTAACAATTCCAGCACTCCAAAGTCTCCTTTGAAACTCAAAGCAAACTCTTAGTCATGAGCCCCTGTACTTTTACAAAAAAGAAAGTTAGGCGTGGCTGACATACAATGGCATCCAATAAACATTCTGATTCCCAAAGGGATAAATGGGTGATGGAACCTGATGGAACAAAAGTAAGACTGAAACCCAGCAGGGCAGACATTAAATATTGTAACTCTATGGCCAGTAACCAGGGTGAGTTACTGCCATGAGGTGTGGATGTTGAAAGGGTTGGGTGGTCCTGACCCTATGGCATTGTTGGTGATTACAGCCCTCACGGTGGCTTATCTCTAGGAGTAAATCTGCTCACTGCCTGTGGCTTTCCTTAGACATTCCATATTCCTGGCTTCTACTTCCTGATTTCTCCACTGCATGTTAGGCTTTACTCTCAGTTTCACTCACTGGCCTCTCGAGAGGCACACTGCCTGGCCTCCCAGCCTCCTGGGACTTCTTCTGAAATCTGAGTGGAATCCTCATGACTCCACAAATCTTGCATTCTTCATGGCAAAAGCAGCACCACATGGATGATGCCAAGGTCTGCAGCCAGCTCAAAAGTAGCCAGGCCCCTTTAACTGCAGCTGGAGAGTTCTCTAAGTGCCTGCTGGATGAGCACTGTGAATGGGATCTGGAGAACCATTTCCCCAGGAGGCCATTTGGAGCAGGTGCCTTGGGGCTCTCTTCTCAAAACAAAATCTGATAGCCTTGCATCCCCAAGCCTTTGGAGAAAGGGTTATTGCTGATTTCTTTTTTTTCCTTTTTTTTTTTAATCTCTGTGGTATGATGCTTTTATATTTTTTTAAATCTTTATTAAGTTTTATTAGTACATTTAAGGTATAAAATACAGTTATATTCATCATTGGGATCTTGTACCTATATGTGACTTATCTGGTTCTTATTTTTCCCATTTCCCAACCCTTTCTTCAATGCCTCCACCCTTCCCTGTTTATAAAGACATTGTTTCCATGTTTTTCCCTTTCACAAATTTTTTTCTTTTCCCCTTTTCCCTACCCTCCCACTTCCTCTATTATTTTATACTTTTCTTCCTATTACACAATATCAATTATACATTTTAGTCCTTCTTTACACTTTTACTTTTTCACACTAGAGAAATCATTTGATATTTACACGTGTGACTTATTAATTTCACTTAAGAGTATGGCCTCAATGTGCATCCACCTAGCTATAAATCTCTCTTGTTTCTCATTCTTTATCGCTGAGTAGTACTCCATTTTACATATATATATGTATATATATATTAGGCCCACGTCTTCTTTATCCAGTCTCCATTTTATGGGCAATTGGACTGTTTCCAAATTTTAGCTATTACAAACTGTGCCACTATAAACATGGGTGTGCATATATCGCTGTAGTATGATTCTTTTAATTCTTTGGGAAAGTACCCAGCACAGGAATATTTGGGTCAAATGGTACTTTTAAACCTACTTGTTTGAGATATCTCCATATTGATTTCCACAGTGGTTGCACCAGTCTGCACTCCCACCAACAATGAAAAAGGGTTCCTATCTCCCCACAACCCCGCCAGCATTTGTTATTGGTTGATTTCTTTATAACAGATATTCTTTCTGGGGTGAGGTGGAATCTCAGTGTTGTTTTCATCTGCATTTCTTGAATGACCAGTGATATTGAACATTGTTTTTCATATGTTTACTTGCTGCCTTTACTTCTTGGTCTGAGAAATGTCTGATCATTTCAGATGCCCATTTTCGAATCGGGTCTTTATATTTGTGTGGTCTGATTTTTTGGGGATTCTTTATATATTCTGGATAGTAGACCTTTGTCTGAGGAACAGCTGGTAAAAATTTTTTCCCACATTGTGGGTTGTCTCTTAGCTTGCTCATGATTTCTCTGGCAGTGCAGAAGCTTTTTAAAAAGATGAAATTTCAATCATTGATTCTATGTGCTAGTTCCTATGCTATGGAGGATTTGTTCATAAAGTCTTTTCCTATGCCGATATCTTCAAGAGTTCTACCTAAGTTTATCTTCCAGCAGGTTTACTGTTTCTGTTTTAATATTTATATCTTTAATCCTCTTGGATTTTAGTTTAGTGCATAGTGACAGATAGGGGTCTAGTTTTAATCTTTGGCAAGTTGAAAGCCAGTTTTTCCAACACTATTTATTAAAGAGGCTATCTTTCTTCCATAGAGGATTTTTGGCTCCTTTGTCAAAGATGAGGTAGCTGAGTATGTCAGGAGATGTTTCTGCCTCTTCAAATCTATTCCACTGATCCTTGGGTCTTTTTCTCTGCCAATATCATGCTGTTTTTTATCACAGTGGCTTTGTAGTATAGTTTCAAATTGGGGACTGTGACTTTCAATACTTTTCAATATAAGCCATTGTCACTGGCTTATATTCAAATAGAGAGGGTGGGATTGGAGAAGAAAAGATCCACTGTATGTCAAGAGCCCTGCACCAGCTCCTTATCTGAGCCATACTCTAGCCAGGCCTGCTCCATGCCCAGCCGGGGCTTTGGTAGCCATATGGCTGCCCACTGCCCACTTTCTGTCTGGTGAGAAACAGCACCAACTGTCAAGGGGAGGGGGGCACTCAGAAACGAAGCTGAGGAAAGGATCCAGACACAGGGGCTCACCATGCTGAGTCCATCCCCAAGAAGCTCAGTAATAGGAGCAAATCACAGCTCAGAATAGACCAGGGCCAGATGGCCATGAGCTGAGGCTGCAAGGCACCAGGGAGCTGGCTGGGTGATGACCTCTCTGGATCTTGATGGTGGGGGTTACTAAATCTGGGCACAGTTTACTAAATCTCAGTCTGGACAGAGACACAATGCATGTCGCTGTGTGCAACCCCCATTCAAGGTGTCTGTCGGGGACAGAGGAGCAGAGCTGCACTGTGGCTCCCTGAGGGGAGAAGCAGGAGCTAGCTGTGCGCTCTGAAGTGCATACTTTATCAGACCCACCCACCTGGTAGGGGCTCCGCACCTCCACTTTTGTCCCCACACTAGTTTCCTGTTCCCATCATCCAGGTGGAGACAGCAGATCATTCCTGGCCCTGCCAGAGAGCCCCTGGCTGCTTATTCCTAGGACAGGGGAGCCCCTGCCTCAGCCCTTTCCATGGCTGTGTCATCTGCTGGCTCATTGCCCTAGTCTAAGAAGGACCTTGTATCCTCTCAGCTTCCAAGAGACCTCCAGACAGCTTCCAGTGTCCCCACTGCTGTGACCTTGTCCTTCTATATCCTTCCAGTAGAGTTCCCATGATTCCATGACCTAAAGTGTTGGTCACCCCATCCCCAAATTCCCTCCCTGAAGCTGGGGCCCAGCCAACACCACATAAGGCCATGGGGCTGGATGCCTGTCCTGCAGATCACATACACCCACAGATTCCAAAGAGCTAGCATGTACACACACACACACACACACACACACACACACACACACACACAAGTATAAAGTACCTCATTACTAATTGTCCTGTGTTATGAAATGACATTGAGTGTAAAGGTTAAACGTATATTCTATTAACATGATCTCACAAGTTCTTTTTACTTTTCCTAATACTAATGTGTCTAATGGAACTTTAAAGCCACATGTGGTCAGTGTCACAGCTCTGCAGGGGCCTTCCAGGTGTCCCCTCCAGGCTCAGGCACCCGTGCCCCATCTCTGACCGGGACCACCTGGCTGGGAGTACTTCTTGGAAGATCTGTTGATTGACTGATCATGAGATCTTAAAGAGAACCCTTGCTCTTTCTCAAGTAAAGGGGAACTCCTGCTTGGCAGAGAAGTTCCCTAGGACTGGACAGGGTGTGGGTTTTTCCAGAACCACTGAAATAGTGATTCGCCAACTTTCACTTAAGAAGGCCCTGACCTCAGAGAGCCCCATGAAGCCAAGAGTGTTCTTTCCCCATTTCTGTAAGTGTAGAGTTGGAGGGTCACAGGCTTTTCATCCTATGGAGCTTGGTGCCCTTGTAGAGGCCAGGGGGACATAGGTTAGGAGAATAGGGTGGCAGGGACAGGTCTGGAGGAGAAGGAGAGGAGAGAGGGATGGAGAGGAGGGGTGGAGGCAGCCAGGAAGAGGAGGGCAGGGAAGGGGGGCAGAGCGGACCTTCATCTCTGGGATAAGAGCAGCACCCAGGAACAGGCAGCACTCCTGTCTGCTGCTCCCTGTAGCTCCATCTTCAGCTCTGTGTCCAGCAGACATGGCCTGCTCCCTGTGTGTCTCGCTGCTCCTGCTGTCTTCCTTGGCTGTTGCCCTGGCCCTCAGCCATGCAGCTGGCTCTAGACCCTGGTGAGAGACAGTGAGGGCCGCATGCAGAAGGTGGACATCAACAAGGATGGTGTACAGCAGATGGTGGCCTTTGACCTACACGTATAAAATGCAACCAACAATGACCAGCAGCTCAGTGGTACAGTGCAGTGCAGGTGGTCAGCACCCATCAGCAGGTGACTGTCCTCTGGGGCTCCAGTGACGGACTTGCCCTGGAGCCTTGTGTTTGAGCTAAAACTGATTGCCCTCCAGGTGCATCCAAAACTGCACTCTACAGACCCACTCCAGCTTCCTGTGCAGCAGGGATCCCTGCTCCCCACCACCCCAGCCTTATGGAGCTATCTCTAGATTGTCCCATCTGCATCAGGGCCTTGGTCCTGGCAGGCATAGTGGGAGGCTCCTGGCCCCTAGATGCAGTTCCAGTCCCAACTGGCAGAGGTACCAGGTACCAGGCCAGGGTCAGGGTCCCCTGGCTTAATGCTAAAACTACCACCTCTTGGGCCAGGGTCTATGAGAACTGTGAAGCAAGTGGCCATACAGAAGGGATAGAGACCTTGTGCCTGCTCCCTCCTCTCCCAACCTCTACCCACCTGTCCTTTAGTTCCTGGCTCTGACATGATATCAGAGCTGCAAAGCAGGTGCACCAGGAGGAGAAACCATCCTAGGCCATGCACTTATCCGTCTTGTGGTCACCCTTGGCCATGTGGGCCCTGCTCCCTGCTCTCCACAGTGCGTGAGCTTCATTGGATGTGTGGATTCTCCTGATCCTATGGAATGGATCGTGCAGTGTACACTGCTCACCCAAGAGGACCGTCTCTTCACTCCCAGGACCAGGCTGACCTCAGGAAGTCACACTCACACTCAGTCACCTACAAAGCCTTAAATGTTGTGGCCAATGCCCACTGAGGATACTCTTGGCCCGGCAGCCTGTCCTGACTCATTTTCACTGAAGCCGCTGCTTATTGCTCGGGACCTTGGCCTGTTGAGGTCCGGCCACCTGGGAGCACAGTCCTGAGCTGAGAGGGTTCTGGGCAAGATTGGATTGTGAAAGAGGTGTTTGTGCCAGGATCCGGTGCACTCAGACCTCGGCACAAGCCTGCACCGAGGGCTGGACTCAACCTGTATCCTGGACAGGAGCTAGGCCTCCCCAGCCCAGGCTGCTCCCCCTAGAAGTCTTCCTTCCAAAAATCCATTAAAGGCATTTAGTCCTTGCTTCTGCCTGCTCTTTCCCTGTTCCTGCTCTTACTCTGCTATTTGGGAGAAAACAAGTTGGAACCTGGTCCTGTGTCCGTCCCTCAGGAAGGAATGGCTGCGTCCCGTGGCGGTGGACTTGGCCATTCATGAGTGCAGGCCCAACCTGGGAAACAGTGACTCCCACACAGCAGGCAACTCCCACGGGAGGGGGACAGGATGCTGAGGGAGTCCTGCTCTTTCTCCCCTAGGTTGTGGCTGGCACCAACTACTACTTGAGCCTGGAGATTGGCAGAACCACATGCGCCAGGTCCCAGTCTACCCAGGCTGACTGTCTCTTCGAGCATCAAGATCTGCTGAAGGACTGGGTCTGAAGTGGCCCAGACCAATCACACATGTAGTGGGGGTGCTGAGCGTGTGTTCCTGGGAGCATACGGGGTGCACGAGTGTGTCGTGGAGGGCGTGTGTGCACACTTGTGGGTCATATGGGGAGGTGCATGTGTGAATGTGAGCGTGTGTACATGCATGTCAGCACACCCTGGGCAGTGGGGAAGGGATGTGCACATAGGATTGACTGAGTGCTGGGAAGTGGGTGCTGGGAGGTGACAGCTTGCCTCTGGGTGCTTCTGCTGGGCTGGAGAGGGCAGCAGCAGGGCTGTTGAGGAGGGAGAGCTCTGCTGAGTCCCAGCCTCACTCGGCCCAGAGCTAGGCTGAGCAAGTCAGGCCTGAGAGGCCCGAGAACCCCCTCACTGTCCTCAGCCCCAAGCCTCTCCTGACAGGTGGGTCCCTGGCTATGGGCATTGAGTCCTTGTCATCCCACCCGCCCCATCTCTCTCAGGGTCTCCAAGCCTGGTTCTCCCCTGGGTGCATCTCAGTACTGCACTGGGCTGAGGTTGAGGAGCTGGGGTGGCGAGCATCTGCCCAGCCCTGTGCCCTCTGGGCTCTGGCTCTCCATAGGGGCCTGTGTAGGTGTGGAGGATGTGGGATCCCTGAGCTGAGGGACAGCACAGGGTAGAGGCTTCCTCTCCTCTCCATCACTGCCACCCCTGAATTCTCATGGCCAAGCGCCTTCCCTTTCTCCCCAACTGGCACTGACCATCCCTCTTTCTTTCTTTCTCAGAATCACCACTGCCCCTTTGTGATCCACAGCAAGCCTTGAGAAGGCCACATCTCTCTGACCAGTTTTAGCCGTCACGATGCCTGAGGGTCTGCTTCAGGCCAGGCCGAACTAAGCAGCCCTTACCCCACCTCTCTCCTGAAGTATCCTTGACCCTGAGATGGAGCCATAACTACTGAGCAGTCTCCTCAGTGGCCCAGAGCCAGGGCCCAGGACAGCAGGCTCCTCTGGGCAGTGTGGACACGCATGTGCTCTCTCTTACTCCTATCTCCTGTGCTTTTCAACCACACCGCTGCATGGCCCCCCACGGCTGCCCCTGTCTTGCTCAATAAAAACCTTCACCAGCTCCTTCTGGGTCCTGTAGTCTTGGGAAGCAGAGGAAGGGTTGGAGAAAACATGAGCTGGACCCACTTGGCCAAGTGTGCAGGTCAGGGCCAAGGCTACCTCTTTGGGATCCCTGGGGGTCAGAGAAGATGAAGGACAGAGAGCAGGGACCCAGGCATCCAGCACTGTGGCTCCAATATGTGGATAGGATAAGAGGGGTCCAGGCTGCTGGTTTGACGTTGTCTTTGCCTTGGAACAGAAGCCAGGCTGTGTGCAGGGGTGGGCACCGGGCATGGCTTGGTGGGCTCACCAGTGGGTACAGAGGTATCACCTACAGGGCCACCTGCCCCTGTCACCTCCCCTGAAGACAAAATGAACAGAGGTTCTCATCTGGACCCTCTGTGAGACAGACAGAAAAAGCATCTGTGTGAGGAGCTGGTGAGGAATGCACCAGCCGGGATGCAGAGACCTTGGGTCATAGGGCGTACAGCACCTCCATCTCCAGGCAAGTGCATTTCAGTTCCCAACCGCGGGCATCTGGCAATGTCTCCGTGTGTGGTCAACCAGGTCCTCTTCCCCAATACCCAGGGGCACAAAGTGTAGAACAGCAACCGGTTGCTGTGTGCCAGGCTTGTTTCTCATTCCAGGAGGAGGTTGAGTTAATAAGGTCGTTTGGTGGCACCATGGCTGCACAGAACAGGGACATTGAGTCAAACCCTTGCTCTGTGACTTTTTTCTCCCCACCCTTCCCGATGCTTGGGGCAGAGGGGTGAAGCCCTGACATGCTGGCTATTCTCATCCAGGTCTCAAAGCCATGCACACAGCACTGGGAAGCACTGGTGGGCACTGCCAGGGACTCTGAGGGTGAGCAACAAAGGGTGGTGCTCATGGGCAGTGCTTCATAGACTTCTGGGGGCAAAGGCCAAGTTCTCAGGGAGGTAAGTTCCTTCCAAGGTGCCCAGGTCCTCTCTGCCTTGCCTTCATCCATCTAGGCCTGGAGTTACCCACACCATTTCCTGGCAAGGGAAGAAACAGTGCCAGTACCCAGCTCCCAACACTGGATCCAGAAAGACACTGGGATTGAAGGACTCCAGGTCCAGGCCTAGGCGGGCACAGGATGGTGGGCACAGCAGCAGGTGTGGCCGTGGATGGATGTCCCTGCAGGAGGGGCTCACACTTTCCCCCGTGAAGAGTGTCCTCAGCCCCCAGCCAGGTCTTTCTTCCTCAGTGGGTGGGCCGAGTTTCCCTGCTCCTTGTGTCTTCTCCTTTCTCCCTCAGTCTAGAGCCTTGGCCATGACTCCAGGGTGCAGGTTGGTCCCCAGTCCCTCGGGAGAAGGCACCTAGGACACCTGGATCTGGGCTGTGGGTGAGACATGAAGCCACTCAGACCTGGGGTCACAAGCCCACCTGTCCCAGAGGGGAGCCCAGAGTTTCTGCTTGTATGAGCAGGGTTTTACTCTTATGTCACAAATGCCAAGTGTTTCACATGTCAGTATTTTATGTAAGGTTTTTGCATAAAGAGCTGGAGTGCTGTGTGTGGCACAGGTTGAGCCCTGAAATATTTAGACCTCTCTCTCCAAGGCTAAGCTTCCAAGTCCAGGAGGTTAACACATGGCCCTGAAGTCCTCTGGCCCTCCTGGCATTGGGATGAGGCCATGTCTCTGACTCCTCACTAGGGGGAGAAGGGGAGGCTGTGATGTGGTGAACCTGGTGGCCAAGGAAGCCACAAGCATCGGCCCTCCTGGGCCCTCATCCTGGGGATTCCAGGTCCCTGTGAGCATCCAGATCCCCAAGGCCACTGTAACTGATAGGCCACCTGGAGGTACTCCCAGTGATAGCCACAGTTGAGCTCCCAGCCAAAGACAGCACAACCTTCTGCCAGCTGGTGGACCCTGGTGGGGTCCTGTCAGCCTGGACATGCAGGGGCCTCAGCTTCCACCTTCCTGATGAGGTCCCCAAGCAGGACCTGCTGGCTGGACCTTCCTGAGGCCAGCCTAAAGCTCTGATCAGGTTGACATCTTGCCCACTGAGCAAGAAAGGTCAGGGGGCTGATAACAAAAGGACACCCAGGACCTCATGCTGGGCATGTCTGTGTCCCGAAGGGGTGAAGCCCAGGGAACCCAGGCTGTGTGGGGGCTGGCAGGGAGGTCACCTTTGGACTCTAAGAGTTGGTGCATATCTGAGGGTCTGTGGAGAGGAGCAGCCCCCACCCCAAACAGGAGGGGCTGAGACACTGAGACATCAGATATGAGGATAAGGACACCAAGAACAGACTCATCACGGAGCACATGGATTCAGATCAGAGGGCACTGCAGACATCCACCCTTGCTGGAGGTCTCCCTGATCATTATGCGTTGGAATGGCCCAGGATGGGCTGTGTCCTGCACTGACAAAACTGAACAGCAGGGGGTAGCATGTACCCACTCAAGAGCTGCAGGACTGGGCTCCCAGTGTAGCCAACTGAGCAGCTGGGCTGGCTCCTGGAGGGATCAGCTCTGCCTGCAGGAGGAGCTATGCACCCTGATCACCCTGGGCTCCTTCCCTGCTCTTCGAAGCCGCTCTTCTTGGCCCTGTCCTGCAGCTCTGGAGCCCAGGAAACAACCAGCAACACTGAGAGGAGCAAACGCCAGCAGAGGGCAGCAGCCTCCTGTACTGCAGCTCCTCCCCTGCTCTTCCAAGTAAAGGATGCTTAGAGCTGCCCTTGCCAGGAAGAACAGAGGGGCCTGGAGGGGACCCACAGGGAAGACAGGGACCTTCTTGAAGCAGGTGACAGTGAACATGTGGAACCAGAGGACAGGTATGGCTTCTGCTTCACACGTCTCTCCCTCCCTCTGTCCTCTCTACTCTGATTCTCTTCTGCCTTTCTCATGCAGCTTTCTCCTACTCTGTGTCGTGGTTGGGGGACAGATGCAGGCAGTCAGGGGACACTACTCTCCTCATCCCAGTGGTTACTATTTGCATGGGATCCTTGTGTGATGGACAGAGTCTTCCTTGCAAGGCCACCGAGAAGATTCCCTGGAGTCTGTATTTCTGGATCTGTGGAGAGAGCATCCCCCTTCTTGTCACCCTGGTCTCACATCCTGTTCCAAAATCTTCTTAAGGAAAATGCCACCATGACCACCACCACAATGAACATTATAACCACCATCAGATTTACTCACATTTCCACCACCACCGTATTAGCCCCGTCGTTACTAACTCCTTCACGGCATGATGGCAGCTGTTACTCTACATTGGCAATTGTGCCTCACTCTGCAGACCTACTTGGTCTTATAACCACCATACAGGTGCTTACTGGGTTTGTACTCTCATATCAGAGTACAAGAACCTGCTTTTCCTTCTTGCAACTGTCTTGCAAACTGAAGAACGGAAGACACACATATTTCTCAGCCCTCATCCCTAACAGCTCTGACTTGGATATGCACAGTGTCATCCTCACTGGCTAACTGGTCCGTACCTGGCTCTGAGGTGTCAGAGAGCTGTGTTACCTGCCACATGTCTGGCCAACATGTCCTCTTCCATGTTTGCCCTCACAGCTGTCTCGTGCACATCCTGTCATCTACAGCATGTGGACTCCTTGCTGTTCTGTGCACACATGCTCAGCAGGCTCCCAGGGTCCTGTACTGCTGGAAGCTTGCTCACATCCCCCAAATCCCACCTTCTCTGAATGTTCAGAGCTCTGTGCACCTCCCTGTGAGTTCCTCCCCAGTCATGCAGCCAAGGGTGAGCCTGCTCCATGGGCCCTAAAGTGATCCCCTGCTCCCCAGTGGTATTTTCAGTCCTCCCAATGGGCCTTTCCCCTCAGGATTGCCTTCTGTCCTGCAGAAGGCCAGGGCCTCCAGGAGGGCCAGGACTGAGCCTCCTTCTCCATGGGGTTTGCCTCTCAGATATCACTGAGGTGAGATTAGGAAAAAAGTTAAGTCTTCACGGCGATGCTTTCAGGTTACAATGAATGCAACACACGGTAATGTGTTTATTTTTTGTGGTGCTGGGGTTTGTCAGGCAACTGTGTCCAGTATTAGCAGGCTATAATGGCACAAGCTTCTTGTCCCTCTATAATTTGGCTGTGTATTATCTCGGGAGTCTGACCAAAACTTTACATGACTCAAACGGACATGTCAGATAGTGGAGTTGGGGCAGTGTTGCTCCTTTGCTAATGGCTGCCACCGAGACTTAAGTCCTAGTCCATGAGGTTGGCTGAGATCACTTCTGGCCATGTTCAACTTGACTCCAACTAAATTCTTCCCTTCTGAATTAACTGTTTGTTTACTTCTGCAAGGGAAATGCTAGTGCCCCCATTCTACAGTCTTTTTTACTATACTTGTTATCAGCAGGTGTCCCAAGGTCTGCCTAGTTCCCCTCCTTCCCACGCTTGTGATGAATAAAAAACTGGATGTCCTTGGAGTCTTTTGTCTTTGCTGCCCAGAGCAGCTTGGATCAACCCAAGACCCAGCTTTTCTCAAGTCTCTGTCTCTGTGTCTTTATTCTCTATTTTCTATCTCTTGGACATTGTACTGTCTTGTAGAAGATTGAGACCCATGGCTGGGGTTTTCTATAATGTCTCATATTGGCATGTTAATCAGGGCCTCCATGCTGGACAGGTAGATGCTGGGCTAATGACCTCCACCACCAGCCAGCCATCAGTCATGATGACATCAAAATCACTAGGTTCTGTCACCATCTCTGTTTTACAGAGGAGGAAACTAAGTCACAGAGAGCAAGGCAATATCTCAAAGCTGCAGAGCTCACACATGGAAGAATCAGATTGTGTCCCATTGTATCAGTCAGCTATCCTGTCTCTGGGATAAAACACGAGAAACACGACTTACAGAAGAGAAGGATTGTTTTGTCTCCAGATGTCAGAGGAACCACCCAGGGTTATCTAGCTCCAACATAGGATCATGGGGAAGGAAATGGTGGGGAGAGCAGAATCATAGGGTAGGGCAGAATGCAGAGTGAGAGCCAGAGATCCAGAGAGAGAGGAGAGTCACACAAGGACTTCTTCTTGGGCCTCTTGTAACCTAGCTCCTTCAAGAGGGTCCCAGCTCCTGGCTCCCATCCAGTGCTCTCAGAATGCCCCACCCCAAACACATGATCTTTCAGGGACAGTTCAGATCTGAACCACAACACCCAGCACTGCTCCTGTTTCAGAGTCAGCTGTCCCACCATCGGCCATCTCCATAGGAGAGGCTGTGGTGTGTGGGCCATGGTGTAGCTGCTGTGGTGTCCATACTCCAGGCTGCTACTGTCTTGCAAGGAAAGAGGCTCTGATGTACAACCAGATGTCCCGATCCCCACCTCTTTCTGTCTTCAGTCCCTTCTCCTTGTGTCCCCCATGGGTTCCCCCACCTTTGTGGTGCTGCACACACTGCCTTCTCCCACACAGCTGACTGGCTCCTCTGAGGCTGCAGAGACAGAGCCTGAGGCAAGGATGCAGTGGTGCACAGCCTGTGTGGGAGGTCACCCAGGAAACACTGTTGGCAGTGGGGTGCAGCAGGAAGGGCTCCATGGACACAGGATGTGTGTACAGCTGGCTCCTGCCACGGGACCAGGGACTGTGGGTTCCCCTGCAGGAATCCACACCTGCTCAGCCGCTGGTGGGTGAGGCTGCAGGTGCTGAGTCCTCTCCACCTGATTGTGCCAGCTGTGTACCACGTGCATGATGCTGCTGCTGCTGTTGGAGAGGGTGCAGGCTCCAAAGTGAGGACCCAGGGGACGTGGGCAGCCATCTTCCTCCAGCCCTCTGCAAATTTTTGCATCCCTCTGTGCTCTTTGGTGCCCTGGTCCTCCCTTGACTTCTGCTGGCTGGTCTAGCACCACACTGTTCATCCTACAGTCTCCACTAGTTTCTCCAGCCCTGAGTGAGCACCTGGCACAGAGCACTGCCCAGTGAGGACAGAAGGAGGGGCAGCCTCAGGCTCGTTTTATGAGAAGACTGAAACCTCCCGGACTTACACTTGGAGACTAGTCTATGGAGGGAAAAGCTGGAGTGATGGAAACAGAAAAATATTTTATAGGAGCATGAAGCAACTGTTTCAGGCAATAAGAAAACCACACAGAAAAGAATAAAACACACAAAAGTAAATGAGTAGGAAGTAAATGAAATCAACAGCTTGGAGGCCCAGGGATAAAAAAAAAACATCAATAACTAAAACTGATCCTTTCCTGAGGAGGGATCTGGCAGAGGAAGCCAAGGTTTGAGAGGGAGATGTAATTGAGCATCCTATGAGGGCTGGCTCGCCATGCTGTGGCAGGTCTGGGGGTGGTGGGACCTTCATAAGGTGGGGCCAAGGGGACTAGGTGAAGTCATTTTATGTCATTGTGGTGTCTCCTGCAAGGCATTCTTGGGGCTCAGTCCTCCCTCTCCCTTTGCTTCCTGTTTCTGCTGGGAGGTGAACACCTTTCCCGCCCCGGCAAGGCTGTGACTTCCAGCTGCTTGGTGTCCTCATCTCTGGACCCAGTGCTTCTGATTAGAGCCAAGCTGGTGGATGGAGAATTGATTGTGTTTTTTTATTTCCCAGGCTTGCTTACTTCCCCTTCTGGTTTGTTTGTGTCTTCTCTTAGATTTCATTAATGCTGATGACCATGGTCATGTGCTCATTTCAAAAAGTAAGTCCCCAGTGGTCAGGAGCCTGAGGCATGGAGCCTGTGGGCCATGGCCTCATTGTGGTGTGACCTGGTCGTGCACTTCCCCTGTGATCCCTGCACGTCAGCGTCTTTAGCTGGGCATCTCCATGGCTTCCCATTGCTGCTCAGCAGTTCAGGGAAACATCTTCTAGCATCCTGCCTAGAAAAGAGGCCTGGCTGCTGGATAGGGTAGGGAGGGGTCCTGGGCAAGCCAGTGTCTCTACTCATTTGGCCTGGCCCTTCTATACATCCACACATCTCCTGCCTCCCAGAAAATGAGCTCTCAGGTTCTGGTCAGGACCTGTGGCTTAGTTATTTCCCATTCACCTTCCTCTCTACCACGCCTTGCATTATTTTCTTCACTCCCTCGCTCCAGAAGTTGAAGTGAATGTTGCAAGCCCTGCAGCTTTGCTATCTCATCAGTACCATCCAGACTAGGTGACTGTTTTCAATCTTTCATTTCAATGCAGAAGTTGTTTTCATTTCCTAAACACATAGCATAAGGTACCATCCAGAATTTGAAATCACTCATCCCTTGTCATGGGTCTCTGGGTGGTGGGGCTGGCTGGTCCTGGCTGGGCCCCACTGGGCCTGCAGGCATTGGTTCTGCTGCTGGCTGGGTCTGCATCCGCCTCCGTCTCTCTTTCTCCTTGTACCAGAGACTTTGCAGGTGTGTTCTGCGGTAATGGAGGAATATGAAAGTGTCTCCCAGCCTTCCCTTGTATGTCCAGACTTACACACTCTCTATCCACCAAACCACCATTTGCGGGATGGGGAGAGATGTCGCATCTCTGCTGGGAGCTCTGCAGTATAACAGCAAACTGCAGAACATCAGGAGGGGGTTATCTAGACCATGGCCCAGCCTGCTGTGGCTGAGCACACTGCAGTGGGATCCCCACCTCTGAAGGCTGCCTGCTGTTCCCTAGAGTATGACCCATTGGGTGCGTCCTTACTGTCCTTATTGTTTTGCTTAGTTCACAGAGGCCAATAACATTTTGTGTGACTAAAGCATCTAATGACTAGGCAAACTTGGGAAATGACTTGGTCAACAAATTCAAATGTATTTCATTCCTATAGATCACAGAGAGCTTCTAATCTCTTGGGGATGCCCTCCCAAAGGGCGTATTCAGTGTGCACCACTTCTTACCCTTTGACGTGGGTTTTCTGTGCATAGCATCAGTGTCTGTGAATTCCCCCGGGACATAGGGCATTGAGCAGAGGTTGAAAGCCATTACTGTGGAGTCAAAGACCATCATTCCATGAGCCTTATATTAGCACCTCTCCTGCGGCTGTCACCACACACCTCAGACTGGGCCATGCGTGAACACAGACATTTACTCTTCATGGTCCTGGAGGCCGGGAAATCCAAGATCACAGCATTGCTGAGGGGCTCGGTTCCTGTGTCACCCCAGGGAGGAAGGAAGAGCAAAGGGATGGAGGGGAGGATTGGGGAGGCAGGTGACTCATCCCTGTGTGAGGAGCCCACACCTGGATGGAGGCACAGCCCACTCACCAGCACCGAGTCTCACCACCCACCACTCTTAGGGTCCCACCTCAACACCCTTGCAGCGGGAATCAGGTTTCTGACACAAGCTCTGGGGCACCCTAGAGCACACTGCAGCACTCCAGGCCCACCCCATCTGCAGCTGGTTTTGCAACCCTACCTCTGCCTATGCTGTGTCTAATGCCATGGTTTCCTGCTACCTGCGGTGCCACTCTGTGCTTCCTGACCTTTGTCTTCTAACAAGCTGCCTTTCTACCCCTTCCTTAATCTACCTGACACTTGCCCATTTCCTTTTTCATGGAACAGTGGTGACCAAGGGTCTAGAAAGGACCCATGGGAGGAACAGTGGAACACTTGGACAGATGGGCAAGGTCCAGGAGTTTCTAGGTCTGGCTCCTTCTGCAGCATGATGTCGGTGCTGGGCACTGAGAGGATGCTGAGTTTTTTCTGCTTTGCCTTCATTCTTGCAGACTCTGTCCTTCCCAGAACACGGAACATCAAGGACCTCGTTCCCTGAAAGGGTACTGTCCCATTGCTATTTGTAGATTGCGCCCTCTGCATTCTAAAACAAGGCACTGAAGATGGAATTGTTCAGTTCTCAATGTGAAGCGAAGCATAGTGAGATCTGAATCCATGTCTTACTACTGAGGGCTGCAGTGACGTTTGTAAAAATTGAAGATTTGTCTCCAGAGGAGAAATCACCGAACAGTCTGTTTCTCAGGTGTGCTGCATTTCCGTGTGCAGCATTTGCATTTTTGAAGCTGTGGCAGGTGACCTCCTCACCACATTGTGGCTAGTGGCAGGCTGGCTTCAGCACAGATAGAAGCTTCGAAGCTGCTCCAAACACAGAAGTGAGACCAAGGTCTCCTAGTGTCTTATTCCTCATCCCCTTCTAATCCACTCTCCCCAGTGCTCACACATTTAATACTTTGCTTTTCTGCTTATAATTTGCATAAAGCTGGAACCCATGATCTAAGTGAGGCTATGCAAACAACCCGCTGCCCCCTGCCTGATACCTTCCACACCACAAGCCTTCAGAACTGAGTCTTTGAGTGCCCTGAGTAGCCTCCTTTGTGCCCTTGTGGTCTCCTTTGTGGTCCTTGGTCTGTAGCTCTGCCTCCTGTCCCTCCCCACCCAATCCCTTAAAGAGAGTCCCAGCACAGGTGAGGCCACTACCAAGAGCCCCCTCCTACCTCCTACTCTGCATCTCTTTCCTGGGGTGGGGATTCCTTCTGTGGGCCTTGTGCCTCATCACCCTGCAGCCCTGTGATTTCTGTCTGCAGCATCCAGGGTACCCAGCACCATGCTGAATGCACAGTAGAGAGAATTTCCTGAAACAGGGTGAACTGATGGTCAAACATGGGGTAAAACCAGACTTGGGTCCAGTGTTCATTTTGCATCATTATTACATTATTTTAATCTTTTTTTTTAGTGCTGAGATTGAGCCCAGTGTCTTTGGCCTTTCTCCTCTTACATCCCCATCCTTACTCGTCCCAGGTGGTGTGGGTGGACACAGGCATCCCTGGCATCTTGGAAGAGGAAGTCCACTTAGGGGTGTCTTTACCTTAGGGCCAGTGCTGCCAATTCCCATGGGTCTCTGTCACCTCTAGGGGTCCCAGGAAAGGAAAGGCTTCAAGACACAGCTGTGCACCCACCCAGGCTTTGACACTCAGGAGCAGGACAGAGGTTGCTCCTTGGCCACCACATGTCCTCTCAGTTCACACTGAAAGCCTCTGATCAAGAGGGAGGCTGTAATGCCTAGAGCTGGAAGATGGTCTGCAGGAAGCCATTCCTGTCACAATGACCAAGTGTGGATATTTTGTCACAGTAAAGGAAAGGCGGCCAGCACAATAAAAATAAAATACTAGAAGTAGAGGCTTTGGTTCATTTTGATACCTAGTCGGAAATGGATACTTTCTTTACTTGGAAATATGTCACCACCATGGTGTGTGCAACAGTGCATGCACAATGTGTGCATGAGTCTTTAGTTTTGTTGGAATTGGGTGAAATGGAGCTTCCTGACCTTCCACATTTGCAGGGCACACAGCTGCATTGTGTAAGCACCCAAAGCAAGGATGTGTGTGCATGTGTGTGAGTGCATATATGTGTGTGTGTGTGAAATCTGATGGGAGCTCTTCCAGGTTTGACACAACCTGGAAAATTCACATGACCTTACTAGTTTGGAGTTGGGAAGCAGAAAGAAGATGTTCTACGAAACTGATCAGTCCCTTGTATTTGTAGGAAGTGAAGTTGCGGCGTCAACATCACAGGATGAGGCAAATGGTGATGTGTTAGCGGAACATGAAAATAGAGTAGTTATGACAAGGTTGTGTCAAGTAATTGATTAATAAAATTGCTGTGGGAGTAAGTGAAAGTCATGTGGACAGAGGAAGGAGAAACCTGCCCTTCCATCTGCAAGATGGGGACAAATGGGCCTCCATCACCAACAGGAAAGAGCACTTCTGCTGAGCTGAAGCTCTGCAGTGCCAACACAGCCCTGGACTGGCTGCTGCTTCCGTGCTCAGTGAAAGGCCTTGCTCTCCAGGGCGTAGGAAGCTGCTTACAGTTGACAGCATCCCACTGCCTGGGGTCCTGGTCCCCGTTAGAATAGAAGGACAGGACTTGAGGAGGGGTTTCTCAACAGAGTGTCACATAGCTTCTATGGGTTTAGCGAGACAGGATCTGGGTACACTGGCCATCCAGACCTGGCCTTGGCTCCTGAACACTATGTTGAACAAATGTTTGTACTCATGTTTACTGCAGCCATATTCACAGCAGCCAGGAAGTGTAAAAAAAAAAAAAGTGTCCATTCATTGATGAATTGTTGGCAGCAATTCTACATAATTTTGGGAAAAAATCATTTGATTAAGCCTAGTTCTTCTGCCTATAGGCCAGCTATGGCATGTCGAGACATAACTCCATTTTGGGCCTTGCTCACAGCCAAGACCTCTGTGGTCCAGTGATGCTGTGATGCTCCAGGACAAGATGGTACCAGCTGAAGACGTCCTGGGAGGAACAAAATCTTCATCTGCATAGTTCCTCATTGTTCTAGTATTTTTGCCACTGACACTGCTGCCAGTGCCACCACTCCTGCCACCACTATCTTCGGAGTGATCTTTTACATGTTACTCTCCCAATGTACGGGACTCTCTGCCCTGAGTGACCTTTTACATTTGCTACTCTGATGTACTGAACTCTATGCCCTGAGTCCTCAGTTACATTTGTTTTCTCCAGATGTACTGAATAAAGATGTGGCAAGCTCAAGGATTTTCATCTTTGCAGCCCAGAGCAGCATTGATCAGGCCTAAAGCTCACCTTCTTCTCATTTTTCCTCTTTCCTGTATAATAAGTTAATTCACCTTGTGCTGTCATGGCTCACAGGAAAGTAGGACTTTCTGTAGAGGTTCTAGTAACATCCCCTTTCCCTGTTCCCTACGATAAGTGGATGAAGAAAACATGGCATATATGTGTGATCAGAATAAAAGAAACATGAAATTCTTGTAACAATGTAGAACTGGAAGTCATTGTTAAGTGAAATAAGCCAGGTACAGAAATGCAGGTACTGCCTTATCTCTTTCACATGTGGGACCCTAAAATTTGATCTCATAGTGGTGGAAGCAGAATAGTGCTGACCAGAGACTAAGGGCATGGAGGAGGATGGAGGGATGGGGAAAGTTTAATCAGTTGCACGGTGAGTTATAGTTAGTCCTTGTAGGTAATTAATGGTGCTATAAGTTACAGTTAGATAGCTAAAAGTTCTGGCATGCTATTACATATTGCAATGACTATAGATAATTACTCTATACTGTATATTCAAGAAGCTAGAAAAAGAATTTTGAATGTTCTCACTATAAAGAAATGATAAGTTGTTTTTGTCAGTGTGTGTTTTAAATTGATGTACACTAATTTTACATATTTATAGGAAACAGTGTGAAACTTGAAACATAAAATGTGTGCTGGTCAAATTGGAATGATTGGTAAATCTGTCATTTCAAACATTCCTTATTGCTTTGCACAGGGAACATTCCCATTCTCTCTTCTGGCTACTTCTACATGTGCAATTGGTCTTCCCAATACTTGCAAGTGTCCTTAGTTCATTCACATCAGGCTACTGAACTCATGAGCCATGAGTAGGGATGAGCGCTTCTCTCTTAGGAAGAATCTACTTGCAACTTTGTAATGGTGCTTTTGCTTTTCATTGTAGTGCCTGGGTGGTACAGACTCTTCACCTTGAAGACTTCCCAGGAATGTGTGAGTAATGGTTTTGGGGATCACATGAGGGTATCTACTGAGAGGGTTTCACTAATGGATGACTCCATGAAAACCAAAGCTGGTGGGATTCTACCCTTGATCTTAGCCAAAAGGCAGAGAAGTGATGCCAGTGGATTCCAGAAAATTTTCCACCATTGTTGATAAAATGAACTGTGTTGAGTGACAAGAAAGACCCAGAAGATATCTTTTAGTCTGGTTTTGGATTCCCCTGAGAAAGTGGTTTCTTCAAGGAATATTCACAAAGTTGCAAAAATGGGTACCTGTGGTTAGAGAATTTATGGTTCATAGAGCAACAATCTGTTATCTTATTGTTATAATGGCTGTGGTTACACTTCGGGTTTTGATTTTCTGGGTCAGTCCTGAACAGGTAGATCATTTCTTCCTGGCTGCTGGACCTCTAATTAGATGGCCACCTCAGAAGAAATCTGTCCCTTGTATGCATGGGCAAGTTAGGTGGACGGATGTATGTATGGACAACCAGACTGGTGTGTGCCATGCCTGGTTCAATTTTGCTCTCTCTCTCTCTCTCTCTCTCTCTCTCTC
>NW_022900919.1:25499131-25523586 GCF_012274545.1 Fukomys damarensis | reverse complement strand
ACATATATATATATATATCACTGATGATAATAATATGAATAAACTTCTTCAGTTCAAGTCTTATATACTTTGGAATAGTGTTAGGAAATGTCAACAACCAGGTTCTCTACAGCACTTTTTTTAAAACCCCAGCTGCAGTCACTGCTTAGTCTGGCCCTGGCCTTGACAATTCTACATGCTTTGTTAACCATCCTTTGCCTGCATCAACATGACCACTCTACTCTCTACATTCACCAGCTCTACTCTTGATGCTGCACGAAAACTGCCTGAGTGCTACACAGAAGACACACAGATTCCTAGAACCTGCCCAGGCCTGCTGTCCCCATCCCAGGGAGCATAGGCTTTTACTGATTGTTTTTGAGCAATGCACAATTTGATGGAGGAAAAACTAAAAGTCATTCTTCCTGATTCAAATACATTCTTCAAGTTGTTCAGGCTGAAAAGGAACAGGTGTGTGTGTGTGTGTGTGTGTGTGTGTGTGTGTGTGTGTGTGTGGTTGTTCTAGTAATTTCCTAAATTATCTATTCTGCTGTATAAAAATATTTTAATATATATGTTAATTGTTTCATTTATATTACTAGTTCCTCTTAGTTCATTGAAAAGAAATTTTTGCCATTATCTATTTGTTTCTTCTTTGTTAATCTTTTTTTTGTCTCTGAGTAACTACTTCAAAGAAAATTATACAATGTATTAACTATTGTTATTCTCACATTATTTTGTTATGAAATTTTATTTTTTCATAAAATAAAAATGGATTTCAGGTTAATTTGCGGGTCCTCCTACTTTCCCATGCCAACAACTTGAAGTCTAACAACACATTTGCCTGGTGACACTCAGCATGAGCTTCTTGTGCATTTTAATTGTTCTCCCTTTTGAAATATACTGGCAAGGAGCACTGCTGATATATTTGGTGAAAACATTATAGAAAAGAAACTTTCTCTGATTCAGGCCTGATTTGCTCATCCCATGGCATCATCCCAATTGTCATCACCCCAATCACTAAAACAAACTTGCCAGAGAAAGGGCTTATTCCTAAGGCAGCTAAGAGGAAAGTAAGTCTTGCACTTACACACTTATGGGCAAGGATTAGGGATATTTGTGGGATAAAGAGGCAAAGTGTTCTAAGATATGTGGAAGGACGATGGAGGTAAAGAAAGGTAAAGTAGTTTATAGTTTGAACATGCACTTTACTCACAGCTCTTCACACTGAACGTGTTCAGAAAGTACTGGCATTAGTGTGACTCAAGGGAGGAATTTTCAACATTTTTGGTGTCAGAGAAGCCACCCAAGGGACACCTCTGCAGACTCAAGTGAAGTCTCAGTGATTTTTAACCCATTTGAACACCTTCCTCCAAGTAGCTAAGAAAGAACTTCGTCTACCTGGGCGATCATGATTCTTTCATCAGAACTGAGACATTATGAGAAGTGTAATATTATATTAACCACATGGTATCTCAGATTGTTGCGTTTAGAAGTCAGCTACAAGCAAATGAAGGCAGAGGGTTTATTCAGGATTTCAAAGGCCAGCACTACAGCAAAATTGGAGTCATATACGTGACTGTGATCTCTTTCTGATGATCAGGAAAACAAATATTCATGAACATCACCCTGACAACCTTTCGGAGGAGGATGAACGTCCTACATTATCATGCCTCGCTCTAGAAGGACATTTTGAAATGTTCATCATAGGAGATTTCTAATTTTTTCCTTAAATCACTTATTGAAGTAACATTTACAGATAGATTGTAATATGTCAAGTCTTGCTCTTCACTTCCACATCAGTTTATTTTCTACTTGAATAATTTGAAACATGTATTTGAATGAAGCACAAAACAGCATAACTTTACAAATGAAACACAGCCTTTTTTCACTGTCAATTTACACATTGCTCATAAAGCAATAAATAAAAACAACACCCTTAGTAATTCTCAGGTTCTTCTTGAACTGTGGGATTTAAAATGAAATTACATGGACAGACAACTGTATAGGAAGACATACCTCCATGCCAGATCTGGTTGCAGTATGCAGTACAAAGGTGTGGAACTAAATTGGCTCTGTGCTGAGTATCACTGAGGAGCCAGCGTTTGGACTTGTGCTGCAGAAGGGGAAACCTGCAGGCATTGTGGGGCTGGCTGTCCAACAACAATAGCAACACTAGTGAGGGCGTGGAGTCTCCCCAACTTCTCACAGCACCTGAGGCTGGCAGCAGGCCCAGGGCATCGTGGCATCCTTTAAGGCAGCAGCCAGGTGACAGCGGATGGAGGTGGCATACCGGTAAGCAGTTATTGTTGGACTGGATTGGGGAGAGGGTCTGGCAGCTGCTCAGAACAACACAGGAAGGAATAAAACCTGTTTGCCACTGGAGGAGGAACCTCTTCAGACTGGTCTGTCAATGAAAGGGAAATGTATTTGCAATGAAAAGATGGCAGTGGTGTGTATGTCCCTGAGTCAGATTATTTAAAGCTGGCAAGTGGGCCAAAAGGCTTCCAAAACAGTCTTGTCCTAGGTACCTCTAATGTATGAAAATGACTTGAATGACTTACCCTTGGTGAAAGTGTTCCAGTAAGTCCTTGTTTACTGTAATACTTGGGGGATGGTTGTATAAGTGAGGTAGACATTCTGTACAGCAGGGCATTACTCCATAAATAAAGAAATAAATTTATTTCATCAGTTATTTAGGTTGCTCTACTGAGTAGCAATTCATCATTTCTGATTGGGTAATTATGATATTTATGGTAATTTCAGTGAAACATTTAGGATCCATTCCATAATGCGACTCTTAAGCATGAGCACTCCCTTTGGCAAAAAAATAAAAAATAATAATAATAATATTTTCTAGTTCTGTTTTTTCCGGAAGGACTTCAGAATTGTTTGGATCCTGAAAATATTCAGCAACATCGTGTTTCCTCCCTTGTGCTCTAGGAATTATTCTCAGGGTGTGCATGAGAATGCAGGAAGATATCTGGGTGTTACCTGTGGCACAGTTATCACAGACTGCGGCAGTCCCTGCTTCTGGCTGATGGGAACCTTAGGCAGGGCTGGAGAAGGTCTGGAGTGTAGCTCAGGGTGGTCTTGCTGGCATGCATAAGGCCCTAGGTTCCACCCCTGCATGGAAAAAATAGATGAAGAGAAGCACCTCCTGGTAACAGTCCCAGAGATGCTGTCTTTAGAGAATCGCAATCATAGATGACATGTTTCTAACTATTTAGTCCTTGCAGCAGCCACAGGTTGGCTCTATCATCACCCCCTCCTCTACTTTCTGCCCCACTACCCAGCACAGAGGATTCAGGGATGGCTGCCCTGGGAATGGGAGGAGCCTGCATGGACCCTCAGCCTCCCGACTCTAGGGAATATGCTACAAAAATCATATACTTGTATATCTCTCTCAATTCAGTGTTTTTAAGACTTAACTTTTGTGTTGAAGAGAGAAAAATATTTTTCTCAATCCTCATAAGTTTTTATCAGGGACAGATTCCTGTGAACAATAGGCAGATTAGCAAGAGAAAAAACAAGCAACTGAAAAACCACATGTACATTCATCATCTGGAGGAGAAACAACTCTCTCTGGATGGTAAGGCTCTCTCAAATTGAGGCCTATGACTCTGACTTCAGTAGTCTTTGAACAAAGAGCCATAAGTCTTAGAGTAACGGCACACAAGAGTGAGAAACTTCATATATCTGAGGTGGAAAACCCACATGAAGGTAATGAAATATGCTGACTGCTGCTGCCATGCAGGAGGTACTTGGTGTCTCCTCCTCGGGAGGCTGAGGATTTTGGCTCTGGTGGGAGAGGATGGAGAGTATGCAAGTCAATTCTTCTGATTGAATCTCCATTCTGCCTTTGGAAAACCAGAGAGAAAGCCACCAGAAACTGCCTGCTTCAGACTGCATTTCAGCTCAAACTCCTCACCACTGTAGGGAGCAGTATTTGGGTTTCTTCTGTAGCAGACATCTCTGCCCAGTATTAGCAGACTCTGGGTAATCGCAACCCAGTCTCAGCATAAGCAGTGCCTCCCCACTGTACATACCCATGTGCATATCAGCTATTCCTACCTGCATATCAGCCATCTCCAGATGCTTCCAGCCAGATGCTTCTGGATGCGTCACACTGTTGTTAGATGTCTTCAAAGCATGCCCTGCTCACTTTCCCATGCTCATAATCAATAAAATATTGGGCACCCTTTGTCTGCTTCCCAGAGCAGCATTGGTCAGCCCCAAGACCTGGTTCTCTCTAAGTCATTTTTCTTTCTTTACTCTTACCAGCTTGTGTTGTAGTGACTCATAGGAGGCTGTAGACTCACTGCGGGGGTCTACAGTAATGTTCCCATTGCCATTCCCTATATTCTTCAGTATCACAACTCCCTGGACTCACATCTTTATCCAGGCCTGGATCCCTCTTCGGTGTGAACTGAAGCCATCCAGGCATCATGGAAATTAGTCTGTGCGTCCATGATTGGGAGACCTCAAATTTCTGATTTTCTTGTTGCATGCCAGTGTTGTTCTTTTCTTTTCTTTCCTTTAAACAGATCAAAATGTACAGCTGACACAATCTTAGAAGGATCCATTCTTTCATTTATTAAAAAATATGTTTCCTCTCTCTTCTGAGTTTGGTGCTACTGAAGGTGGAAGTTAAAGGTGGCTGGAGCCAAGTACACACTCACAGAGGAAGAAGGGAGAAGGTAGGGAAGGCACTCCAGCAGCATAGGGTGTGTACAGGTTGTGAAATCTGAGAGACAGAAGGTGGACAGTAATGAACGCCTTCCCCAGGTGAACCCACAGCTCCACCATCATCCTGACACAGTGTTGGAATCTGGGAGTTTTGGTAAACACTTCTTCATCCCACTTTCCCTAAACTGTTCATTTGTCTCATAGACATTAACTGTGTCCATTTGTTCCAATTTCACTTGCAGCGGACTCACTCGAGACTCCCATAGTCCTTGGCCCCCACATCTGGGGTTTTTATCCATTCTATGTTAACTCCAGCCTTCTGCTGTCAGCATCCAGAACAGGCTTGAAACCAGCTCTTCTCAAACCATCTGCTCTGCTTCTGTCACAACAGGGTAAGTGCTCCTACCCTGCAGTCCTGGATGGCCAACCCCTCCTGCTGTCCCCAGGAGTCCAGGTCTGACTCATGCTTTGTTCAGCCACATGGCCCAATTTAGGTGGTACTCTTCCCACCTGGGCCTCCATCCACCCAACCTGGGTTCCTCAACAGTTGATGCTCTGCATAGGCTGTTGTTCCTCAGTGGGCCTCAGCCTGCACGTGGTTTCTTCACAGAAGTGTCTCCTGCTCTGAACACCTACATCAAGGTCTTCTAATTCTATTTCTTATAATCCCCTCTTTCTTTTCTCATCAACTTTTAAGTGATTATTTAGGAAGTAATTTTAAGATATTTTAAGATAAGATCAACCCATTACCCGTAATGAGGAGGGATCTCCAGTGATGACATGACTAGGAGATTGTGTGCTTCATGGTGATGTTCATGGCCTTCTGGGGATGCTGAAAGTACAGGAGGACACAACCAGGGGCCCAGGGAGTTTGGGGTGGGGTGGGCCAGTTGATCGCAAAGTAGCTGAGGGAATGTCAGAGGAGGAGGGATTATTTTTCATGAATTCCTTAGTCTTATGTTATTTTTCTTTGTATCGTCTAGGAGTTGTTGGATTGATTTCTCGTGATCCCTTACTGTTTTTAATAGACCTCTTTTTTCACAGTCACTGACTGCTATCCTATCTTCTATATCTGAAATTCTATCTTCACAATCTTTTATTCTGTTGCATACACTTTCAGTAGAATTTTTAATCTCCTGGATATCTGTTTGAATCTGTTTTATGGATTCCATTTCTTTCCTCTGTTGGGCATTCATTGTTTCCATTTCTTTCTTATGCTGAGTCTTCATGGCTTCTATCATAGTCTTGAGCTCAACTATTTTTTTGTCAGTTTCTGCTCTAGAGTCTCGAATCATGACTTCTATTTTGCTCATCATCTCTCTGGTTAGCTGGGAAATTATTTCTGATTTGAATTTTTCTAGAGCCTGATTGATCCGTTTTGTTACCTCCTGTGCTATGGGTCCAGGGAGTCCTGTTGGTTCACTATCAGACTTTTCATCCTCATTTGTCCTACTATTTGCTATTGGTGAACTGGAAATCTGTTTTTGTGTGTTGCTTAAGTGTTTTCTCATTTTTATTTTTATTGTTAGGTTGTCCTTCCTTAATTTCTGGGTATTACTTAAATCTTCCTAATATAGTTGCGTTTTAACTTTTGAGCTTCTAATGACTCATAGACATCCTCATTTTCATAATATCAGAGAAAACAACTCTTTAAATCAATCGCCACTCTTTGTCCCAATTGATACATTCAGCAGCCCAATAGGATCAGGCACAGCTTGCCAACTGACCACTTGTGGTAGTCATTAATGTATCACCTTTAACTCATGTGAATTAAATTAATTTCAAGAAGCAGCCCATAGTATGTTTGCAGTGAATATGCTTTTCAATATGGCATCTTTACCATTTAGGATGGGGGGTTCGACTTAGAACGAGAGGATTAGATAAGTGAAAGAATTAGAGCAGGTTTGAAGTGAATCCAGAGGTTGTAGAATTACCTTACTATCTTTACAAAGCTATTAACTTCAGGGGGGATAGAGAGAGTGCAGGAATAAGGACAGGAATATATCCCCTTAGCAGTAACAGGCGCTTGCCTTCCCTTGAAGGTACAGAGCCATGAGTGAGGTAAAATGACTGGAGAAAAGAACATAAAGAGAAACCCAAGGAGGGATTATTTTTACATAGTCCAGTTTTCTAAGTTTTCACTTTATGGATTGTGTATTTTTCATCTAAGAGGTCACTGACTGACTCTGATTTCTGGACACATAATTTTATATTTTCCTAAAACTTCTATGATTTTTATGCTTAAATCTGTCATCTATTTTGAGTTTGTGTGTGTGTGTGTCTTAAGAAGTGAGGTTCATATCAATTTTTTTTCTTCTAGATGTCCAATTCCAGCATCTTTGGTTGCCCATCAACTGATGAATACATGAATAGAATATGGTTCCTCCATTTAATGGAATATTTTTCAGAAGTAAAAGAGGAAGGAAGCTCTGATCCATGCTTGGGTGAGACTTGGAGACATTATGTTAAGGTAACAGAAGATCATGTATGAGTTCATATAGATGGAATATACAGAATAAGCAAATTCCGACAGATAAGAAGTATATTTGTATATACTTGGTGTCTTAGTTACTTTTCTTGTCCTTGAGATACAATATCAGGCACCAACAAGTTAAAGGACTAGAGGATTATTTCAGCTTATAGATTTTAGAGGTTTTAGTCCACAGTTAAGTGGCTCCATGACAGGGTGGCATGGAAGAGGGGCATCAGAGAGGGGGAGCAGGTAGAAGACAGCAGCCTGCCTTCCACCTTTCCCTTCATATTCCATCCAGGATACAAGCCTGTTCATGGGTGCCACCCACATCCAGGATGGGCCTTTCCATTATCCACACCCAAAACTATGCTAAACCAATCAGTGGACTAATTTAGTTATCATATACCCTTAATCCATATTCACACACACTAGATAAAGCTACCTCAGAAAAGTCCCACCTATAAGCACATGAGGCTTTGAAGGGGACATCTAAATACAAGCCATAACACTTGGGTTTGGGAGTGAGTTATTGGGAATGGAGAGTGACTGCTAGTGGACACTAGGGTCCTTTTTGGGGGAATTAAATTTTTTTTAATTAGGTGTTTTAACGGTGGTACAACTCTTTGCTCGTACTATAGACCATTGACACACTACACTTTAAATGGGAAGACTGTGTACTAATTGGATTTTATCTCAATTAAGCTGTTGAAAACTTACAGAGATTTTGGTAGAAACTTCCTTAAAACTACACATGAATTTGGTGACATTTGACATTGTTACCATATTGAATCTTCCAATCTATAAACATGGCATAGTTCACTATTTCTTTAAGTCCTATTTAATTCTTTCATAATGCTTGTTCTGAACAAATTTTAAGTTTATACTACTGTATTTCACTATCTTTTTCATGCATTAGTTGACATGACCATGGTACTTTAATTTGTTGGCCTGTTAATATTATTTGTCATATTGACCGATTTTAAAATGTGGAGTCACACCTACACAATATCAGTGAGAGAAGTTCATAGTGTAGCTATTTTTAGCTATGTGTTACTACTTTACAGAGGATTTTTGTATATAGATCATGGAAGATACTGATTTGTGTTTTCTCCTCATAATTTTGTTTTATTTTGGCCTCATTAAATCTGTAAAGAAGAGATGGTGTAAAATTTCTTTCAACACATTTTAAAATTTTTGGTAGAATTCTACAATGTCTTAGTCACTTTTCTCGTTATTGGGACATAATACCTGACACTTACAAATAAAGTAGGAGAAGTTGTTTTGACTCTTGTTTTTAGTCCACAGGCAGGACAGCCTGGTTGAAGAGCCTGGGCAGAGGAGAACTATTCATGGCATGGTGGCTGGAAAATAGAGAATCAGATAGGACTCAAGAAGAGAGATATGACCTTCCTGGTCACGATGACCTCCCTCCTCACCAGGCCCCACCTCCTACCAGCAGGTCAGCTATAAGCCCCTAGAATCCAGACACCTCTCAAAAGCCCCACCTATGATTGCACAAGGCTTTAGAGACATCTAGATAGAAACAGAGCAGTGAGAGAAACAATGTTGAGATTTTTAGGAGGCTTTACAGTTGTGAATTCAGTTGTAATTGTATAAGATGATTGTGATTTTCTGTTTCATGGTAGTTAAGCTTTGTCAGTTTGTGGCACTGGAAAAATTGGTCCATTACTTTTAAACTCATAATCTTATGAGCATAAAGTCACTTGCAGAATTTAGTTATTATCCTGGCTATGGCTGCAGATCCTCAGCCATCTCCTCTTTCAGTTCTGGTATTGATAATGTGTCAACCAATTATGTGTCTTTATTAGTCTTCCTAGAAGTTTATCAGTTTTATTATTTTTCTGAAGTAGGCTTTTGTTTTATTGACTTTCTCCATTGTTTTCCTATTTTAAATGTTTTATTATTTCTTTTCTTCATTTATATTAATTTTATTCTTGCTTTTCTAGTTTTCAGATAAGAATGTATATTATTATTGATCCTAGATCTTAATTATTGCCTACTATAAATATTTAAAAGTATAAAATTCCTCTTCTGCACTGCTTTCATTGCATTTCATATATTTGATATGCTATGTTTTAATTTTATTCTGTTTTGTGGACTTTTGATTTCCAATAGTATTTTGTCTTTGACTCATGGATTGTCACAAGGTTTATTATTTAATGTTCAGATTTTTGGAGGTTTACCTATTTCCCTGACATTATTTTTGAGTTTCATTCTATTATGGCAGGACAAGACATGTCCTATGATTTTAATGAGTGCACACTTGCTGAGGTTGGTTTCTTGGCCATTCAAGTTCTGTCATAGTGGTGAATATTCTATTAATGCTTAAAAACATTGTATGAGCTTCACATGCTTCACTGAAAGTTCCATCCTGGTCACTCAGAGCCTGTTGGTGGATCATGCTGTTCAGGCCTTGTGACTTTCTGTCCCCCGTGCCTGTTGTTCACTAACAGGCAGTTATTTAAAAGCTCACTTATAACTGAGGGTTGTGCATTTCTCATCTCACTTTTCACACTTTGTTTTCTTGTTCTGAGGTACTGTTTTTAGGTGCATTGACATTTAAGATTAGGCCTTTCTGGTGGGTTGATTGTTTGTATTTTAATATTCTTGTTATGTCCCTGGAATCTATTATTTGTGTCCTCCTGTACTGCAAAGTCCAACCCAGTACATGACTTTTCACACAGCAAATAATTAATCCTTCACTGCCTACTTTATACCTCAATTTCCACAGCAGGAATCCTCTGGAAGCCCACAGATTGAACAGCGGTCTTGTCCCTGAGCTCCAGGCTGCATCTGAATGTTCCGAGAGCACAAAGATGTTTCCCACCAGAGCCCCTGGCTTCAGAAGCTGCCAATCATTCCTTTCCTCCCAAGAGATGTGACTGAAACCCTACTTAAGTCTGAACCCTTGCTAAGTGGCTCACTCATGTGAACACAGTCCTAGGTAGTTAGCCTTTGAGACTGCAAACAGTCTCAAATGGTGTGTGTCCCCTTCAGCTGGGCTACGGCCAGGATGTTGCCTGTCCCAAGACATTGAGCCCAACCTTCTATGCAACATTGCAGGGAAATCAACAGAGGGCCCTTTGTGTTCAAATGTCTTTCAGCCAATGCACAAAGAGAGGAGAGCTTCTTTTATTCTGACTCCTGCTCTCTTGCTTTCTTCCCTTGATTACCTAGTTTGCTCTTCCAGGATGTATCCCACCCAACTAAGTGTCACTTCCCTAAATTGGGTGCTTCAGGATGAAGGACAAGATGAGGATGGAGGAGAGAAAATTAGAGCTGTTCTGAGCTGTGGGGTATAGGAAGTTAGTGCAGAGGGCTTGGTGTTTAGTCATATAAATTCCTGATAGAACAATCTGGAGGCCCAGATCCTGACCACAGGAGTCACCTTTGCTATCATTTAGGGCTGAGACTTCTGGGCCAGAAAGTGCCTCACCACTAATGGATAAGGAACACTGGTCATTTGAGAGATGCAGATGAAAACAGCACTGAGATTCTACCTCATCCCAGAAAGAATGGCTGCTAGCAAGAAATCACACAATAACAAATGTTGGTGGGGTTATGGGGAGAAAGGAACCCTTCTTCATTGTTGGTGGGAGTGCAGACTGGTGCAACCACTGTCAAAATCAATATGGAGATACCTCAAACAACTAGGAGTAGAATAGCCATTTGATCCAGCTATTCCTCTGCTGGGTATCTTCCCAAAAGAAATAAAAGAATACCACAGCGATATATGCTCACCCATGTTTATAGCAGCACAGTTTGTAATAGCTAAAACTTGGAAACAGCCCAATTGCCCAACAACTGGGAACTGGATAAAGATTTTTTTTTTTGCTTTTTGCTTGTTTTAAAAAGGGGAGTACTACTCAGCCATAAAGAATGAGAAACTAGAGACATTTATAGCTAAGTGAATGCATGTTGAGACCATGCTCTTAAGCGAAATTAATAAGACACACTTGTATAAATACTGGATAGTTTCTCTGGTGTGAAAAACTAAAAGTGTAAATAAGGATCAAAATATATCACTGATATTGTGTAACAGAAATAAAAGGTCTAAATTAGTAGGGGAAATAGGAAGGGTGGAGAAAGGTAAGAAGGGAAAAGAAAAAAACATGCAAACAGTCTTTGTAAATAGAGAAGGGTGGAGGGGGTAAAAGGAGGGCAGGAGAATGGGGAAAAATAAAAACCAAGATATGCCATGTAAAGGTACAACATCCCAATGATGAATGTAATAGAACTGTATACCTAAATTTTACCAATAAACATAATGGGGTGGGGGCAAAACAAGGCACAGTCTGCTCCACCTTACCCTGGATTCTTCTCTCTAGGGCAGGATCCTTCTGGCTGAGTGTAGTGTTGAGCTGAGACCCTGGAAAGGTCAAGAATCAGAAGTCATAGTAAACAAGATCCTAATGAGATAATTAACAATGTGAAATAGGAAGAAAAGGGCTAAAGTTGTAGAGAAAGGGGAAAGGGAATAACAGAAAAATTATGAAAAATGAAAAAATGGAAATAAAGTGTTTGTAAATGGGGAGGAGAAGAAGGGGTGAAGGGAGGGCAGGGACAAAGGGAAAAAATAAGAACCAAGACCTGTCATGTAAAGGTACAAGATCCCAGTAATGAATGTAACCATACTGTATACCTAGAATACACCAATAAACTCAATAAAAAGGAAAACAAAAGAATCAGAAGTCAAAGCTGAAATGTAGATGGAGAGAGGCAAGTGTTGGCTAGGAGAATGGCAAGTGTGTTAGGAAAGGGCTGAGGGTGGCTCAGAAACCTTGAGCTTCCAGGAACTCAAGCTCATTAGGCCATGCACTGATCCAAGTCAAGGGCTCTCAGAATTGTGTTTGTGTTAGGAGGATTCAGTAGCATTTCCTTGCTGTCCGCATCTAGGATGTTCTCCTGGCTTCTACCCTGAGGTCACCACTCAATTACCCAGGGAAATGCTGCTTTCCTGACTCAAGGTCTCTGGAGATCTGTGAGGATTTGAGTACTTTCAGCATCTGGGCTTTCTCCTGTGAGGAGATCTGGTTGTAGGTAAAGGTTAAATCTGTATATTATGCAGAGAAATCAATGGAAACAGGTATATATTTCAAGTACTTTTACCACTGTAGAATATGTTTTAAAGATTGGTATTATCTTAGTGTAAATTGTAGGTAGCAACTGAAGAAGTTATCCTGTTTTGTTCCTCAATTTAGGAAAGATCATAATCACAGGTCCTATGATTTGCTGGCTTGGAGGGTAAAGTGGTCTGAACTCTGCTGCATGGGGTTGTTGCCTGAAGGCTTCTTCACCCAGCATCTCATATCCCTGCACAAGTGACCAACAGTTTCTACTCTGTGCCTGGGGAAAAAAATCTTGAATCTAAATCCTAGAATTGATGATCTTTGATTTTAGAAGTCAACTTACTATCCATCCATTTATCAAATAATCATCCATCTATCCTTCCCTATATCATTCCTCCCTGTATCCAAGGATGGACACATCCATCCATGTGTCCCTTCCTTCCTTCTGACTCTCCTTCCCTCCTTCCCTCCCTGCTTCCATCCATATTGGTTATGCATCTACCACATGCTGTGGTCTCCACTGACCTGATCATGTGAGGACATGGATGAGGCAACTGTCATGTAAACCTGTGCCAATTTTTCCTAACTGCAGGTGATTTTTTGCTCCCTGGATGACATGTAGAAATATCTAACAAATTTTTGGTTGTTCCAAGTAAAGGAGTGGAATCAACAGTCACATCCTCTAACACACATGGCAATTCCTACAACTAATGATGGTCCAGCCTCCCTTATGGAAGCCCTGACCTGGAGTGATGTGGGCATAGCTGGCCTAGGAAAGAGAAGAGTGGGTCCAGTGAAATCAGTGGGCAGGGTATGTGGGTGCTGCCCTGAGCAGCCCCTGCAGTCAGGTGGGGAAGGAGGCCCTGAGTCAATTAAGACAGTGTAGTGTCTAAGGGATCCAGGCAGGAGAGTATGAAGAGGTACATGTGCCCAAGTGTGACCACCTCAGCTAAAATATGAATGAGACTGAAGGGGTGATGGGCCAGTGCTGAAGTCATGAGGAGGATGGGAGCACATAAGGGTCCCTGACACTACTGCACCCCATGCTGGACCAGGAACCCAGCACTCCTTAATATATATCAATGCCAAAGAAGTAGAAGCTGGGCCATGTAGGCAGAAACTTCACATCTTCAATAAATTGAAGAGGTAGGATTGTGCAACAGACTCAAAACCCAAAAGGTAGCTGTACCTGAAGACACTTCTGAGAAGTAGTGATTTCCTACTAGAATACTGGCAATACTCACCATAAGCAATTTGTGAACATTAACCCAGGAATTAAACATTTAATAACCAGAAAATGAGAAGACATTTAAACAAGAAACAACCTCCCCCCAGACATCCAGCTCACTTTAGGAAAATCTATAGATCAATGAGGTGAAATAATCCAAAAGTCACCCACACAGACTCTCTGAAACTGTAGCAGTGGGAGTAACAAAGCAGGTGAACAAGATTCTAGAAAAATTTAAAGCCAAAATAATTTCTCAGATAACTACAGAGATGGTGACCAGAATGAAAGATATGCTTAGTGACTCTAAAGCAGATACAGATAAAAATAGAAGAACTAAGGAAAATAATGGAAAACATGAACACCCACCATGGAAAAGAAATGGCATCCATAGAACAGATTCAAACAGTATCCAGGAAATTTAAAAGTCTATTGAAAGTCTACACAGCAGAATGAGCCAATGTGAGGAAAGAATATCAGATATAGAACACAGGATTGTGGTTAATGATCGTGAAAAGCGAGCTCTCTTAAAAATAGCTAGGGACCATAAGAAATCAATCCAGGACCTGCTAAATGATGCAAAGAAGAAGAACATAGGACTGGTCAGAGTCAATGAAAAAGCAGGAGATGGCACAAATGACATAAAAAGCCTGTTCATGGAAGTAATGGCAGAAAACTTCCCAAACAGGGAAAAAGACTGACATACAGATAAGTGAGGCATATAGGACTCCAATTAGCCATGATCAAAAAAAAAAAATCTTCCCCAAGCCATCTGATAGTTAAGATTACAGAAATTTAACACAGGAACAGAACATTAAAAGCTGTCAGAGAAAAGAAACAAAAAGGAAAGCCTACCATATTAGCAGCAGCCCTCTCGACACAAACCCTCAAGTCAAGGAGAATTTCGAGTAAAGTATTTCAAGCCCTAAAGGAATACAACCTCCAACCATATTATTGTACCCTGCAAAACTATCCTTCAAAACTGGTGAATAAATAAGATACTTTCATGACAAAGAACACCTGAAGAAATTAATAACCACCAATCCAGAACTCCAAAGTGTTCAGAAGGAAAGTTCAGAAAGAGACAAGGATTACAATGCCATGAACCCCCACAGAATGAATCCACCAGGCAAGGCAAGAAATTAAACAGAAAAGGAAAGGAAGACAACAACAGGAAAATAACATGACAGAGATAAAGACAATACATATCAGGTATAACCATTAATATAAGTAGTCTCAATTTACCAATCAAAAGAAACAAACTAGGGCTGGGGATTTAGTTCAGTGGTTCCACCACCTGCCTTTCAAGCACAAGATCCTGAGTTCAATCTCTGGTACCAAAAAAGAAAAAAGAAACAGACTGGCAGAATGGATCAAGAGACCAAGATGCAACAATATGCTGCACAGAAGAAATGCATAAATTCAAAAAGAAATTCATAGCCTGAAATTCAAAGGATGGAAAACAATATTCCATAAAAAACATGAAAAGATGAAAATAAAGTGTTTGTAGATGGGGAGGGGAGGAGGGGGTGAAGGGAGGGCAGAGGTAAGGGGAAAAAATGAGAATCAAGACTTGCCATGTAAAGGTACATGATCCCAACAATGAATGTAACTGTACTGTATCCCTAAAATGTACCAATAAACTCAATAAAATTAAAAAAAAACATTCCATGCAAAAGGAATCCAGAAGAAAGCAGGGTAGCTATTCTATTTGCAGGCAAAGTAGATTTCAAGCCAAGACTGATTAAGAGAGACAAAGGAGTTTACTCACTATATCCTTGTAAAGGGAACAATCCTAGAGGAAGAGATAACAATCAAAAAATACATATGCACAAAACAGCAGTGCACCCAACTATATAAAAATATTAACAGACATGAAAAATCATTAATACAGTTGTAATGGAGGACCTTGATACCCCACTGTCAGAAATAGGCATATCAACTGGATGAAAAAATCAACAAAGAAATATCAACAAAGGACTGAGCCAATCTTTTGAACAAATGGACTTAGTAGATGTATACAGAGTGTTCTACCTCACAACATCAGAACATAAATTCTTCTCAGCTTCACACTGAACATTCTCCAAAATAGAACACATACTAATTCATAGAACATGCTTAAGTAAATGCAAACAAAGTGAAATTATCCCATGTATATTATCAGACAAAGTGCAATGAAATTGGAAATCAATGGCAAAAAAAAGTGTGGGGTGAAATATGAGGAGAAATATGGTAAGTCCATACACTATACTAGGAGGGAGAGGAATCCACAGACACATATTCTCTTTTGGTGTGGGTAAAGAAGTGTAATTGAACACTGAAGGAAGAATGTAAATGGGAAGAAGCAAGAGTTAAAACAAGAGGAAAGAAGGTGAGGTGCTTCTCATGTTGGTTCCCATCCTGGGGAAAAGAACAAACACAGGAGAGCATGTAGTACATGCAATAAGGCTGGACTTCACCTTAAAAGGGGCACAAATTTCCAAACTTCATTAAGCACCAGTCCCTATCTGTAGCTTACCACATTCTAAAATAACATGCCATAGACAACATATAAACACTAACATATATCAGAGATATAGAATGACAACATGAGTGGCAATATTGTTTCCAAAGCAGTAAAACTCAAGGCAGAAAACATTATGACAACTGAGAAAAACATCACAGCAGGTACATAAAAGTCATATACTCTCATGTACTTATTAAAACTGCATCAAAGTATATAGAGCAAAATATATCAAAATAAAATTAGAGGGCCAGGTATTTAGCTCAGTGGTGCCATTGCCTACCTCACAAATGTAGGGTTCTGAGTTTCACCCCTGGAGTGCTACCCCTGGTAGCAATACATAAAAGAATAAATAAATTCAGAAATTCATAGGTGATATTTATGGGAGTTAGAAATACAACTATTTGAGCCCTGGACAAGTTAAAACACACACACACACACAAAAATAAGGGCACAGCAAATGAAAGTAGGATTTAAAAATCATTAGCTTTTGCAACAAGAAACATCCTTGGATTATTTACAAAACATTTAAGAAACTCATTAAGTGTAATGTCCAAAAGTTAGTAAATAAGAAGCACTGGTCATATTTCTTATTGAATTAAAATAAAACAACACATAAATGTGCAGAAAGATGCAAACATTAACCAAATACATAAAAGTACTTATACAAAATTGGTAGACCTAAGCAGAAATAAAAGCCTACTTCTGGAATACTAAGTAGGTTAAGCAGAGCCCGTGAGTGTGATGTTGCCCAGTGCTCTTGACACTGATTAACTGTCCCAGTCTGCAGAACACTGAGCTTCATTATTCTCTCCACTTAACAGAGGGAGAGATCCAGGAATGGACAGAGTGAAGCCTTCTCCCAAGATAGGTGTTAACAGGTCAGCCCTCAGGGCTGTGTGCACAGCTCATGGGCTTAGTTTACCACAGGGTCAGAAATCAGTGTCTTCACCTGTTTTCTCTGGAATCTGTTCAAATCAGGCTTAGGGCTCCATTCACAGCATCAGGGTCACTGTGACCTCTGCATTGCTAAGCCTGGGGTTCACTTCTTGGCCTTTACCCTCCAACTCAGCAACATCCCACCAGATGATTTCCTGAATCTTTACTTGCTTCTGGGCCCAAGGCCTCCTTTCAGTCGCTCCATTTAGTGTCTTCCTCCCTCCCTGTCCACTTGATTCTGAACCTTGGTACCCAGGCATTCCTCTTGGCCTCTGTTCCTCCGCATTTAGGCCACTCCATCCATGAACTCCTAGTGTCATGGCTTCAAGGAAATAAATTTATATTAGTCATGGTGGCAACTTCTTTACCTTGAGTTTTCAACCCTCCTTTACCCCTAGAGGATGGGAAATGCAAACTGTATGCTCAGCATTTCCATTTCTCTGTCCAGCAGAACACTTCCTGTGTGATATGTCTGCAGCACAGGCCCCTCAACCCGACTTGCACTACCACACTGACCTGTTTTTTCCCCTCACATCTTTGTCTTATTTACAGTGAATTTGTCTACTCAGCTGTCCAGGCCAAGGTATTCAAAGTCATCATTCATGGCCGTATTAGTCAGTTTTTCTGCTGCTGAGACAAAATAGCTGATATGCACAACTTACAGGAAGAAAGATTTGTTTTGGCTCACAGTTTTAGTGGGTTCACTCTGTGGTCAGCTGAGTCTCAAACATAAAAAGCCTGGTGAAGAGGATGGTGGAGAAAAGCTACATATTTCATAGAAGCCAGGATGCAGAAAGAGAAAGGAGGAGCCAGGAATGAGAATACAGTCTTCCCGTGACCCACCTCTTCCAACCAGGCCCTTCCTTTGAATGTGAGAATTTGGGGAGAAATTCTTGGTCTAAACCATAACATTCTGCCCTTTCTTCCTGAATGGCTCATACCTATCTCATTATGAAATATGCACTTGGTCCATCTCTCTCTAACATATGGCAACATTTTAACAGCTCCAATATTACTGAAAAGTCTAAGACTAAACAAGACAGAGAAGTGCTTAACTTGTTTATTCTTACCATGAAGGTCAGAGAAGGTAATGGTTTGGCCAAGAGCTTTCTACTCTTCCCCTTGCCCTCTCTTTGCTCCTCCTTGCACCCCAGCGGGCTGGATAGTTTACCAGTGCCCTCCTTTGTCATCAAACTGCCACTCTTCACTCAAACACAAGTGCACCCAGGCAGGCAATGTGGCTCCCTCCCCAATCTTTGCCACTTCAGAGGACATCATTGCCTAGAAGAAAGAAGGGGTCACCCTGGCAGTGGTTTTGATCAGGAAGGGAGGGATCTGGGCCTCTTGTTTGCATACCCAGCATTCTTAGGGAGCTTTCAGCCATGCCTCTCAATAACCCAGGCCTGCAGTTTCTATATAGGCAGTACTCTCTCTCCAGACACTTCTTGTGTTAGTCTAGGAGTGTTGCCTTCTACGTTCTGACCCCTGTGCTTCAGCACAGGTCCTTTTAGACTACTTACTTTGGTGTTCCTGTAAGCCTGTTCATAATTTAGTTCTTGAGTAATGTGGGCTTCAAAAGTTCTGTAAATTTGTTTGAGATTTTTAACAATACTGAATAGCTTTTAACAATACTGAATACTGAATAGCATGGACAGAGTAATAAACAGGGCTGTTAACACTGAACTCCAAAGACCAGCAGCCAACAAAGATCAGACCAGAGACCAGGACAAGTTAGCCTTGGATGGTGATGGCCAGTAGTAGCAGTGACCAGCACCTGCCTGTCTCACCTATTAGTATCCAGCATTGCCTGGTGTTATCTGATGCTATTAGGACTGCTAGCAGAGTTGCTGATTCACGATTTCCTTCTGAATCAAACCAAAGTATCCTAGGCTGACTGCCAACACAAAGTCTCCCCTGAGACTCAAGGCAAATTCTTAGCTGTGAGCCCCAGTGATAAATAAAAAAGAAAGTCAGAAACTACCAACAGATAATGTCACAAGGTAAACATTCCCATTCCAAGAGCAAAGAATAGGGGAATAGACAAAAATAGGACCAAGCAAGATTGAAACTCAGAAGGGCAAACATTTAGTCCTGTACCTCCCTGTCCAGCACACAGGGGCTGTTGTGGTGAGATATTAGCTCCAAAGGGCTTCTGTAGTACCACCCTTATGGCCTTGTAAGTTACAACCCATACCTCTCTTAGGGTGTCTTAGCTGAGTGACTGCAGCTCTCTTTAGCTGAGAGTTCCTGCTTCTCCAAATTTCTGGGATCTACACTGCACTTTTAGCTTTACTCTCACAGCTTTACACACCAAGCTTTCATGGGCTCTTGGCAGGGTCTGTGTTACATTTTTGTCAGGCTTCCCAGGCTTTCAGAAATCTGATTGGAAGACTCCATGATCCCACAATTTGCATTCTTCATGCCTGAAAATTCAGCACCACATGGATGACACCAAGATTGGCTGCAAACTTTAACAGCACCTGGGCCTTCTTGAACTATGACTGCCATACCTTCTGTATGCCTGACTGGCTGACCACAGGGAAACACTTCCCTAGGAAGATCTGAATGAGAATTCACCCCTGAGAATCTCTTCTCAAGTGAAGGACTTACAGTTTTATATCCTTGTACCTATGACTGTTTGTGTCTTGCTGATTTCTTAGATACCTTCAAGGTATCTTTCTTCTTGTATCTTTAGAAAGTAGGTGGCTTCTTTTTAATGCAAATCTTTTAAAAAACCATTTTCTCTTTTGCCCAAACTTTTCAGGAGATTCCATTCTGGCCAAACTTCAAATTTTCCAAATCATTCAACTTTGCTGTTTTCTCCTGATTCTGACAATATATCTGGCTAAAAGCAGCCAGCAGTACCCATCCACCTCCTGAAGGTTGTGCTGCCTTGAAATTTCCTCCACCAAGTTAGTCTCACTTTCCTCAAAGACTCAGGAGCAGTTAGAATGATGTTTCACACACAGTAGGCACTTTGTTATGCATGTTGGGCAAATGACTAAATGATCTATGAAAACAGCTTCTTCATTGGGTGCTAACCATCTTGTGTGTTTCATACCCATAATTACACTGTAGTCAGGGCCCTGCTCTTAGGTTCTTCACTTTGCAGATGAAGACAGTGAGGTTGGGTGTGGCTGGTTGCCCAGGGCCAAGATCCCAGTCTCACATCTGTGTCCCTTCTGACTCTGAGTGGCTGTGGCTTGTCTTGGAGGGTGCACTTGCTTCCTCTAACCTCCACAAGCTGAAAAGGTCAGAGCCTTGGCACAAGGTTGGTAGGACTGTAGAACTGAACTTTTAAGTTGGTTCAATTTTAATTCATTTAAATGTAAATAGTCACATGTGGCTGATGGCTATCATGTTGGGCAGTGTAGTTCGGCATGACCACTTACAAACCAAATCCTCTACTGGTTTGTACCAACATTTAAAAGAAAATAGATGCTTTCTGTAATCTGAATATTTACATCTTCCCAAATTTGCATGTTTAAATCTAATTTCTGGTATGCTAGTGTTAAGAGATGAGGCTTAGGCAGATGACCAGGTCATGAAAACAGAACCTTGTGAATGAGACAAGTGCCCTGAATCACTGGCTGGGGGAGTTGCTTTGGCATGTGGAGAAACATGGTAACAGATAGAACAGAGGTACAGGGTGGGTGCCTGTTTATTGCTGGTTTCCAGGGTGAGGGGTTCAGAGTGTGTCCATTGGAACACAAAGGCTCTGTCCACCACAGATCTCAGGTCACCTGACTGCTCACCTGCAGGGAGTGAGCAACCTGAGTACTCAAACAGGTTATGCCTCCTCAGGCTTCTGATTTGAGGCCAACTCTCCCAGTGCTGCACCCTGGGTACCTGAGGAAGCAGCTCCGCAGGGCATGCAATCATCACTCCACAGCACCACTATCCTGGAGATTTGGAGAAGCGTTGCCAGGGCTCTGGGTCCTTCAGGCCACCTCTGTGGAGGCTTCGCACAAGATACAGCTACAGGGCAGGGACTCTACTCATATCACCTAGGGACACAGAGATCCAGGTGGAGAGTGTGCAACATCTGCTGCAGCCCAGGTCTCCTGGAACCTCTTCCTAGTTAGCCCAATCCTCTTATTTACTGTGGTTTATACTCTAATGCCAAAAATGAGCCAGGAAAACCAAAGGAATCCAGTGTTTGCCTTCTCCTCCCTGGGTTCCCCACATGGCTCACTTGTCATTGCCACGTCGCTCAAGGCATGGTACAGAGGTCTCTCCACACCCATGGACCACATTGTCTATGCATACACTGTGCTTTCCTCTGCTTGGGGTGATGGACATGTGATGCCTGAGGCAGGGCTGGTGATGAGTATGCTCCATGACATGCTGTAAGTGGAATCATTAGTGTACTATGTGCAAGGATAAGCACAGTGATGAGGATGCACTTGCTGAATTTCTTCTTGGGCCTTCCCACTACTGCATGCCCATGCCAAGGAGCTCCAATAACCCTAAGCCATTTCACTGAGAGTGCAGAAGACTTTACAGCAAGTGAAAGATCCTTGGCTCAAGCTCTGAGGATTCAGAGATCATCCAGCTGAGTCAGTTCAGAGTCACCTACTCTGGGCCCCTGCTTTATCTGCTGCTGGTCATTTGTGTCCCTTCAACTCCCCTCAGGGACCTAGATAAGGGTCACTCTGGCCACCAACCCCCTCCACCACCCTCATAGGACAGAGACGCCAAGGAGGGGGCCTTCTCCTGTAGAACAGCTGTGCCTGTGTGAATGCTGGTCACACTTCTGTCAGATGTTCAGGGTGTCACAGCAGGGAAAGACATTGCTTGGATTGAGTGGGGGACTTCCTCCCAGGACACATACAGGGGCCTAGAGCTGTGGGTGCAGAGGCTGAGAAAGCTAGGAGCCTTTCTTCAGGGAGAGACTCACTTTGGGTAATCAACAAAGTTGTGACTTCGCTTATCCTGAATTCATAACCCAAGGCCAAGCAGGTCTACCTGTGAAGCCAAGTTCAATCCAGCATCAAAATTTTGAGGCACAAGCTGTCCATGTAAGCAGACATATCTGTACCCCAGCCTGTGTGGGTGGTGCAAACTGAGCATCCCCGGGCCAAGAGTGAGGAGCTCCTTCTGCCTGGCAGAGCAGGGTGGACAGGTACTGGGATGTGCTTAGTGGAACTGAGAAGGCAGGTGGGGCTCAGGGACAGATAGGAGGAACCATATATCCTGGGGATTGGGGAGAGGATTAGGGCACAGAAGAGTGGACAAATGCATAGGTACAGAGTCACAGAAGCCCTCAGAGCCACTGTAAGAAGGCTGGGAGAAGGATCAACCGAGCAAGAAAAGGCTGCTGCCCAGCAGACCCCACAGGAGGATGAGAGGGACCATGACTGGGCAGGGACAGCCTCAGACCCAGTGCTGTCTGGCAACCCCAACAGCCCTGTGAAGCATCAGTCAGGGAATGGCTAGGTCCAACAGGCAGTGGACCAGCACCTTGCTGTGTGTAGGTATCTGAACATTGCTGGGAGTGTGGGCCTAAGCCAGAGCAGAGGGGGCCCTCAAGGTGTCCACAGGGGCTGCCAGGCACCTGTCCTCCTGAAGCCCAGAAGCAGACAAGCACTCAGTTCACTCTAATGGCTGTCATCTGCACATATATGCACCCTCAACAGGAATCTTGAAGCTCAGTTAATAATGAGGCTATCATCCACACAAATGCTCAGATTTGCTCACAGGCTCTCAAGGCTGTGCAACATGCCTGTCCTTCTGTTTGGAGGCCAAGCATAGTGAAGCTATTACCTTGCCTGTATCTCATCATCCCAGGTTTGAAAGTAACTTCCCTTACGGCATCAGTGCACAATGAGCATCTACTCAGAAGGCCTGGCTTTCAAGGTGGTAAGAAGTTTAGGAGCTCCAAGTCTCATGCACATTGCAGCAGCAGCTAGGAAACTCCAGGGCCTGCATTAGTTATCTTGTAGTTAGGAAACTGGGGGACTTGCTGTGTCCTTGGGTGCAGATAGCGAGGGAAGCATCTCTCTCACTTTCCCCCTTGTCCTTTGGGTTTCACCCAAGCACCTGGATACTGAGGATTCCTGGGCAGTGGGGATTTCAGGTAGGCAGGGTGGGGATCCTGCAGGTCCAGGGCAGAGAACCCACTAAGCTGTGACCCAGAGATCACCATTCAGGGAGACCCTCTTCACCCTTGCTGCCCAGCTGCCTCCTTCCACCAGCAGAGATGTCCAGCTTACTTCCTGTGTCCCCTGGAGTAGCAGGACAGGGGACAATGGAGCAGGAGCATGGGTCTCCAAGAGAACTGATCTGAGAGCAAGACAAGCAAAAGATCCAGAAAGAAAGAGACAGGAGGAGAGGAGGGGAGGGGAGGACACAAGACCCTCTGTTCACAGTGCCAGAGGCACATTCCCTTCCATCTCCTTGCCAGGCCTCAAAATAGAAGTGTTCTTGACTGTAATTTGAGGAATCCATTCCCCACAATAAATGCAGCAATTGGCCTTCACACAGTGTCTCATTTTCTCTGACATATTTCTGGTGTATTTTATAATTTCAGTGCTGAAGATACTTTCCTGTGGGTCCCCAGGATCTTTGAGATACACCGGAGACCCCGAGAAAACCATACACCCTGAGAATGATGTGAACAAGGAGGATTCCTGGGCACTGTGGAGTGAGGGACTTGAGGACTGTTCGTGCACAGTGACTGACCCCACAGGGAACAGCTCACAGCTCCATCGATGGCACTCAGCTTCCCAGGTATCCAGCAGACTGTGTGGCTGCTCTTGGCTATTGTCCATCTCTGCTGCACTCAACCTAGGGCCACTGCTGTTACCTGGAGGGTCACCAGGAGGCTCCCTCTGGCCTGGCCCAATGCATACAGTTTGTACTGTCCAGCTGGCTCTCCAGTGTGAGGACCCAAGGACTTTGTTGTGTGGGTCTCTGGCTCCCAAAGCACAAGCACCACAAAAGCACCAAGTGACAAGGCACCCACCTTCCACCCTGCATCTGTCTGCTACCTTCTGGGCTCTGCACTTAATCGCTATGCTGTCCACCTTCTGGGATGGCTCAACAGCCCCACTTCTCCATGGAGCATCACGCATCACTGCCATGTTTTACAGCAGCACACTATCTTCACAGTGAACAGTAAAGAACATTGGCCCCAGACCAGCCCCTCTCAGACTAGAACCTCAGGAGCCTGCTACAGTGGAGTACATACCCCTAATGCCCAAATCAGAGCCTTAATTTCTCCCTGCAGGCTGAGAGGTGGGGCCTGGGGGAACTGATCACTAACAGGGGCCCTGGGAGAAGATAGCACCATGATGGTGAGCAATGAGCTCCTGTTGTCCAGGTCCTGCTTTCATTATGCTGCAGGAAGTTGTTATAAAGCAAGTTTACCTCCCCTGATTCCCACCTTCTGTTCTCGTCCACCACTTTCCCCTCTCCACCATGAGAGGAAGCAGCAGAGGGCCTTGCTGGACACCATTGCCATGCTGGTGGAGTTCAAGCTTCAAGAACCCTGTGGGGCTGGGGATTTAGCTCAGTGGTTCTGGCAACTGCCTTGAAAGTGCAAGGGCCTGAGTT
>NW_022900919.1:25470824-25498927 GCF_012274545.1 Fukomys damarensis | reverse complement strand
AAAAAAAAAAAAAAAAAAAAAAAAAAAAAAAAGCCCTGTGCAAAATGAGAAACTCTCTTGTTTATAATTTCCTGGGCTCAGGTGTCTGGTTACAGAGAGAGTGGATATTTAACAGCATTGTCAGCATTCCAGGCTTGACCTGCCACCTCTTGTGACGTTTCTGCCTCATTATTACAGTAATGGAACCCAGTCAATCTGTGATGAGAGCCTAGGAGCAGAGGGGACAGTGCAGCCTCCCCTGGACTGTGGGCAGGGCTCAGGCACTCCAAGGCCCCAGTTTCCCAACTCCAGACCCCTGCTGCACACCATCTTTATCCCAAAGCCATACCGAAAGCATATAGAGCAGACTGGGGCCTCCAGAAAGATACACAGCTTGCTACTCTGATGACAGCCTGGGTTGTGAGTGTGGTGATTTGTTTTTTTTTTATTTGTCTTAAAAGTAATAATCCTTTTCAGCTTCACCTTTTGAAAGAGCAGTTCCACGTTAGAAGCAAACTTGGGGAAATACAGAGCCTGCCCATCTCCTGCTGCCCCCCACATTGACAGTTGCCCCACCCTGACCTCCTTCTACAGCTGGGCTCTTGCTCAACAGCTGCTGCCCCTGCATCCCTGCACCATCCTCACCAGAGCTGCTTCACACCAGGGTGCCCTGAGTGCAGCCTGCGCTTAGGACAAATGCACAGTAGCTGTGTCTAGCACAACACTGTCACACAGAGCAGTCTATGCCCCAGTGATGTCCTTCCAGGTGACAGCCCCTGTTCTTTCTGTTATCTCCACTGTGTTTCCTTTCCTTGAGGTCATGGAGCTGGAATGACAGGATGCAACCTTTGAGATTGATTGATTTTCCTCCCTTGGAGATGGAAATTTAAGTTTCCTCCAAGTCTCTCCATGGCTTGAAAGTTCATTTCCTTTTGCACTCAGCCATGCTGCACTCTCTGGATGCACCCGGTGCACTGCATCCCTGAGTGAAGGGCACTTTGGCTGCTTGCCTGTTGTGGCCCTTTTGAAAGAAGCTCTGTATATAGTTAATTAAGTGAATATAAGTTTACTGGTCATCTCAGTAAACATCAAAGAGCTGGACTGCTGGACCTTAGGGCGAGGATTTGTTTAGCTTTTTAGAAACCATCAAACTCTCTTCCTACCCCTAGCACTAATGAGTTTTTGCTGCTCCACATCCTCTCCAGCACTGGTGGTGTCAGCATCTAGATTTTAGCCACACTAGCAGATGTGCATTGATGTCTCACATTATGGATCATAGATGTTTACTGTCCATTTCCTGATGACAATGGGTTTGGGCCCTGTTCACAGATATTATCATCACCTTGACATTTTCCTTGCAGAAGGATCTGTTAAGGTCTGTGACTCATGGTTTAATTGAGTTCATTTCCTCCATGTTGAGTTTTAAAGGTTCTTTGTTTTAAACAATAGTTCTCTGTAAGATGTGCATTTTTCAAACATATCCCCCTTGTGTCTCATCTCCCAGCTCTCTAGACCTTGTGTTCTGGAAAGAAGTTTCTCTTTTGAGTTGGACTCAGTTCATAGGTCCTGGATTTCCTAGGTCAGGCCTTCGAGGCTGAACCTAAGCCATACTTTAGCTCTGCCATACTTTAGCTCATCTCAGCTTCCCTCTGTTTTCTTCTAGGAGTTTTAGAGTTAGGCCCATGCCTATCTTGAATTAGATGAGTCAAGGGAGTCAGGTCTCGGTTCTGGGCTCCCTTTCCCAGCTGTCACAGCCCTGTGTATGGAGAAGATGGTCTCTCTGATTGAGTAGCCTCTGTTCCTATGCCACAGACCACTTGGCCACTTGAAATACTTGGCACCCTGTATCACCACAGCATCTTTCATGACTAAAATTCACAGCAATTGCAGAGAGTGGATCACTTGGCCCTGGATCAGAGGTTTATTTCTTTCTTCCCCATCTGCAAAGCCCTAATTGTCTTTTTTGTTTTACTGCATTAGGTAGGACTTGCAGTGTGATGTTGCTCACCATGGATTGAAGGGACATTCTTGCCTTGTGCTTGATCCTAGAGGGAAGCTTCTAATTCACCCCTAGGGAGTGTGATGGGACTATAGGTTTTCTGTAACTATTCTTCATGAGGGTAATCTTTAGCAAGGCCTGCTCTCTGCAATTTGCTGTGAGTTTTTGTCATGAAAGGTGTACCAAATAATCCAAATAAGCAAAACTAATCTGAACAAGGAAAATATAACTCTCAACCTGCTAGATAGCCAAAACTCCAATTTGTGTTCTCTAAAATCTAAGTATGATTTCTAGGAACAACAGAGGCTAAGAGTAGGGAAAACTTACTGAGAGAAAGATCACTTCTGTCTAAGAGGAAACAAAAGGGGGACCAGAAAGTGGGTTGCCTGACCACTCTGCTTTTCAAAAGTATTTTATAGGGGAAAGCCATGAGGTGAGGTGGGTACAAGGTGGGACAAAACTGTAAGATCCAATGGCAAATTATAAGGTGGGCATGAGGAGGGACAAAATTATGCTTACAAGTACAAAATAAGATTACAAGCACAATCACCCAAGTAATCTTGATTAAATAGGGATCAAATGGGAAAACAAGTCATGTACAGGGAATTTCACATATGGAAATAGACTAGGGAGATTGATGCATATTTAGAATACCAATCACTACTATTCATCTCTAGGGGAAGTAGGTAAATGAAATACCTTAATTGTTTCTTATGTTGAGGGCCCAGCTTTGTCTAACTGCCTTTTAATAATTTCTAACTAACTTAACAATAGTACTTTCTCAAATGTTCTTCCTGTGTCTATGGATATGGTCCTTTGAATTTTCCTTCTTTTGTTTTTTTTTAAAGTGATGGATTATATTAATTGATTTTAAAATACTGAACAGGCCTTTCACATCTGTGATAAGTGTTACTTTATGTCATTAGATAAGGAGTTGGTTTTCTGGCTTTTTAAAATTAAGCATCTTATAGCCACATTAGAAAAACAGAGCAAGCTCAAATAAACAACCTAACGATGACTCTTAGACTCCTAGAAAAACAAGAGCAAGAAAAACCCAAAGATCGAACAACAGAGGAAATTATAAAGATTAGAGCAGAAATGAATGCAATGGAAACTAAGAAAATGATACAAAAAATAAATGAATCAAAGAGTGGGTTTTTTGAAAGACTAAATAAAATTGAAAACCCCTTAGCAACCTTATCAAAAAAAGGAAAGAAAAGGCTCAGATCCATGCAATCAGGAATGAAAAAGGTGAAGTCACAACAGATCCCACAGAAATCCAGAGGATCATCAGTACATACTATGAGAACCTGTATTCTAATAAAGTGGAAAACATAGAAGAAAGGGACATATTTCTAGATACTTATGAATTACCAAAGTTGAACGAAGAAGATAAAAACATTTTAAACACCCCAATCACAATCAGTGAAATTGAAAATGTAATTAAAACTTACCAACAAAGAAAAGCCCAGGTCCTGATGGATTCACTGCTGAACTTTACAAGACATTTAGAGAAGATCTATTGCCATTACTCATCAGACTTTACAATGAAATTGAAAGAGAAGAAATACTTCCAAATTCATTCCTGGAAGCAAATATCACTTTGATTCCCAAACCTGGGAAAGATGTAACCAAAAAAGAGAACTGCAGGCCAATCTCTTTAATGAATATAGATGCAAAAATCCTCAATAAGATACTAGCAAACAGAATACAGAGGATCATCAAGAAGATCATTCATCCCGACCAAGTAGGATTTATTCCAGGGATACAAGGATGGTTCAACATATGTAAATCAATTAATGTAATACACTATATTAACAAAGTCAAGGACAAGAATGACATGATCCTCTCAATAGATGCAGAAAAAGCATTTGACAAAATTCAACACCCATTCATGATAAAAATTCTGCAAAAAATTGGAATAGGTGGTCTATGTCTCAAATTAATAAAGGCTATCTATGAAAAACCAACAGCCAACTCCATATTATATGGCCAAAAACTGAAAACCTTCACGTTAAAATCAGGAACAAGACCAGGATGCCCACTATCACCACTCCTCTTTGATATAGTTCTGGAAACATTAGCCATAGCAATTAGACAAGAGAAAGAAATTAAAGCAATAAATATAGGAAAGGAAGAAGTTAAACTGTCATTATTTGCTGATATGATTCCCTACATTGAAGACCCAAAAAACTCCACCAAAAGACTTCTAGACTTAATTGACACTTTTGGCAGAGTAGCTGGATACAAGGTCAACACCCAAAAATCAATAGCCTTCTTGTACACAAATAACAGACTCACTGAGAAAGAAATTAGGGAAACAATTCCTTTCAAAATAGCACCCAAAAATATAAAGTATCTGGGAATCAACCTAAAGAAAGAAGCAAAAGACCTCTACACTGAAAACTACAACACTCTGAAAAAAGAGACCAAGGAGGATTTAAGAAAGTGTAAAGATGTTCCCTGCTCCTGGATAGGAAGAATCAACATAGTGAAAATGGCCATACTACAAAAACTGCTATACAGATTCAATGAAATACCAATTGAAATCCTAAAACTATACTTCACAGAACTAGAAAGAAGAATCCAAAAATTCATTTGGAACCATAAGAGACCTAGAATAGCAAAAGCCATGCTAGGCAGCAGACACATGGCAGCGGGTATAACAATTCCCAATTTGAAACTATACTACAAAGCCACTGTGATAAAAACAGCATGGTACTGGCAAAGAAACAGACCTGAGGATGAGTGGAACAGATTGGAAGACACAAAAACAACTCCAGATGCACTCAGCTACCTCATCTTTGACAAAGGAGCTTCCAGTCCCCACTGGAGGAAAGATAGCCTCTTTAATAAATGGTGTTGGAAAAACGATCTCAACCTGCAGAAGATTAAAATTAGACCCTTATCTGTCACCATGCACTAAATTAAAATTCAAGTGGATTGAAGATCTAAACATAAAAACAACAACACTAAACTTGCTGGAAGATAAGTTAGGCAGAACTCTGGAAGACATTGGCATAGGAAAAGACTTTATGAACAAATCCTCAGTAGCACAGGAACTAGCAGAAAGAATCAACAACTGGGATCTCATCTTATTAAAAAGTTTCTGCACTGCAAAAGAAACCATCAACAGAACTAAGAGACAACCTACAATGTGGGAAAAAATTTTTACCAGCTGCTCCTCAGACAAAGGACTGTTATCTAAAACATATAAAGAACTCAAAACAACCATCCCCCCAAATATAAAGACCCGATTTGAAAATGGACACCTGAAATGAACAGATATTTCTCAGACAAAGAAATAAAAGCAGCAAGTAAATATGTGAAAAAATGCTCCACATCACTGGTCATTCAAGAGATGCAGATGAAGACAACACTGAGATTTCACCTCACCCCACAAAGAATGGCTACTATCAAGAAATCACACAATAACAAATGTTGGCTTAGTTGTGGGGAGAAAGGAACCCTTCTCCACTGTTGGTGGGAGTGCAGACTGGTGCAACTACTATGGAAGTCAATATGGAGATACCTGAAAGAACTAGGATTAGAGGTTCCATTTGACCCAGCCATCCCTCTGTTGGGTATCTTTCCAAAAGAAGTGAAAGAATCATACCACAGTGATATATGCACACCCATGTTTATAGCGGCACAGTTTGTAACAGCTAAAACTTGTAATCAGTCCATCTGTCCATCAGTTGGAAACTGGATAAAGAAGATGTGGTTTTTCTACAAAATGGAATACTACTCAGCCATAAAGAATGAGAAAGTAGATTCATTCATAGTTAAATGGGTACATTTTGCGGATATACTTCTTAGTGGAATAAATAAGGCACACATATGCAAATACCGAATAGTATCTCTGGTGTGAAAAACTAAAATAGTACTCAAGATCCTAATGGGACAATTAGCAAATAGGAAGAAAAGGACCAAAGGTGTAGGGACAGTGAGAAAGATAGGGAAGGGGGAATAAGGGAAAAGGAAAAAAATATGAGAAAATGTAAAAATTGAAGGGAGGGTGGGGACAAGGGGAAAAAATGAGAATCAAGACCTGGGCATGTAAAGGTACAAGATCCCAGTAATGAATGTAACTGTACTGTCTACCTAGAATGTACCAATAAATTAAATTTAAAAAAAATAAGCATTCTAGCACAGGTGGCAAAGGTGTCATTCTATTCATGGTGGTTCATCAGATTTTGCTCATTCTTAAGTAAAATGTCCACATACCCACAGACAGTACCAGGCTGTGATCGCCCTAGCAGATAATCCTCTTCATGGAGACATAGCCATAGGCCTATGAGTGCCTAGAGAATCCTCTCTGGCTGGGGAGGAAGGAAACCAACAGTCAGGCTAAGGTTGAACATGAGGGGAGCTCAGAAATGAAGCCAAGGAAAGGATCCAGGAAGAGGAGCTCCCTGGTAAGTTCATCCTGGGAAGCTCAGTAACAGGAGCAGATCACAGCCCAGGACAGACCAGGATCCACGGCTGGGTGGCCATGAGCTGGGGCCAAAGGGCTGGGTGGTGACCACTCTAGATCTTGATGGAGGGGTTGCTCAGAGAATGGCTTACTAAATCCCATTGAAGGTGTCATTTGGATACACAGGAGAAGAGCTGTAGGGTGGCTCTCTGAGGGGAGAAGCAGGAGCAGCTGGTGTGCTCTGATATGCACCCTTCATCAGCTCCACCCACCTTGTAGGGTCTCCCCACCATAACGTTTGTACCCCAGCCTCGGTGTCCTGTTCCCACCATCCAGGCAGTGACAGCAGATCATTCCATTTTCTGCCAGAGACCCCCTGACTTCTTGCTCCTAGAATATCGAGGCCCTGCCCCAGGCCTGTCCCTGGCTGTGACCAGTACTGGCTCTGCATTCTGGTCTAAACAGGACCTTGTGTCATCTCAGGAACCAAGACCTCCAGCCAGTGTCCAGTGGACCTGCCTCTGTCAACAGTCCTTCCATCTCCTTCCCACAGAGTTCCAGTGATTCCCTGATCTGAAGTGTTGGTCACTCCATCCCCAATTTCTCTCCATGAAGCTGGGGCTCAGCTACCACCACACAGGGCCATGGGGGTTAATGGGGACAGTCTCCATGGACACCTTCCCCGTGGGTCACAAACACCCACAGATCGTGGGTCGTGGGTCACAAACACCCACAGATTCCAAAGAACTCTCTCTCTCTCTCTCTCTCTCTCTCTCTCTCTCTCTCTCTCTCTCTCCTCTCTCTCTCTCCTCTCCTCTCTCTCTCCTCTCCCCTCCTCTTTCCTCTCTCCTCTCCTCCTCTCTCTCCTCTCTCTCTCTAATAGATAGATCATTAAAATGATCTCACCTGTTCTTTTACCTTTCATAATGTGTCTACTGAAACTTTAAAGCCACACATTGTCAGTGTCACAGCTCTGCTGGGGGCCTGCCAAGTGTCCCCTCCAGGCTCAGGCACCTGTGCTCCATCTCTGGCTGGGACCATCTGGCTGGGAGTAGTTCTTGGAAGATTTGTTGATTGACTGGTGATGGGTCCTTAAAGAGAATCCCTTGCCCTTTCTCAAGTAAAGGGAACTTGCTTCTATTTGGCAGAGCAGTTCCCCATGGGACCAGGTTCTCCTCAGAACCTCTGGAGGCACACAGAACGATATGCCCACTTGAACAATAGTGCCAAAGACAGATCTCAGCTTCAAGTATTGTGGTAACCAAATGGAAATTCAAGACAGACAACTAGGTGAGGATGGGCAGACCTTGATCCCAGCTCTGGGCTCTGCCGTGTCACCATGGCTTTATTTCTAGGCCAGTGAGCAGCCATCTCTGGTAGGAGAAGGACAGTGGGCATCTGTGGAAGGCAGTTCTTAGATCACATGACCAGTGTCAAAATTCATCATGTAGAACTGACCCACCTGAGTCCTCAGCAATGGGAAACATGACCATCAGCCCTCTAAAGCTCAGGAACCTCTTCCTGTGATTCCTCTGACTTCCTCCTCCAACCTCTTAAGATGCTTCTCCCAAATACCTAGCATCTTCCTTACTCAGGAAATAAGGAGTTCAAAATTGATGAAATATCATTGCTTTGTTATCAGGAATTTGTTTATGACTTCTGATGCTGCCATGCTGTGAGGGGCAAATCATTCTGACATAGCTGTAGTCACTGAGAGAGGGACCCTGGTCTGTCGCCAGCATCCACAATCTTCTCCAACCCAATTTTGCAGTTGTGGACACAGATTTCCCTCCTGAGGATCCTTACTTTTCAGACCTCCTATTATTCAGAGAAATGGGACAGCTGGAGTGGTGGGAAGGGAGAGCGACACCCCAGGTGACAGCCTAGCTATGCCTCCTGTCAGAGTGACCCCAGGACAGGGGCTACAAAAGAGCCAGTGAGGACACTGAGAACAGTTGTCCCAATCTATTTAGGGGTGAGGGTGAGGAATGTGGACAAGGACAAGGGAGAGTCCTCTGCTTCTCATTCAGGGTCCCTTTCCAAACTAATAAAGCAAAATATCTTGGAAAGATACTCCATCCTCCATATTGTCTTTCTTAGGGGACTTCCCACTTCACTGACCTCCACTGGGGGTAAAAGAAGACAGAAGACAGGGGGATTTGGCTCAGTGGTTCTGCTGCCTGCCTTGCAAGCAAAAAGTCCCGAGTTCTATCCCCGGTACCAAAAACAAACAAACAAAGAAGAGAGTTCACTTCAGGCATCCAGGATCCCAGCTCTTAACCTTGCTGCAGCTTCGTTTTGTGAACCAATCAGTTCCCTGTTTTGAGTAAGTCAGATTTAATTAAAATTCTATCACTTGCCATTAAATCAGTTGTGGTCATGAGACTCAATATATTGCTTGGGAAGAGTTTCCTGCCCGCTGTCAGCACCTGATTGAGCAGACAAGGTTTACAGCTGATGTGTCAGTTACTTTGGCTGCATAACAGATAAATCTATAAGGAAGCATTTATCATTGTGCATAAGTCTCTAAGTTGCTGGGCATCTCTCTATGTGGGGTTGCTGATCTCAGCTGGATGATCTGGCTTCTCATGTGTCTGAGGGCAACAGACAACGTGGTACTATGGAATGATCTCAACTGGACCTCAGACACCTATCTGGTGTGCAGGGCATCCTCAGCTGAGCTGTGGAAGTCTTTGTCTTATTGTGTAGCAGGCTCACCTGGGCTGGGTCACGAGATGGTGCAGCAGATTTCCAAAAGGTTTGGGGGAGCATGCAGCCTCCTACAGGCTCCTGTCATTTCTGCTGAGTCCTATTGGCCAAAGCTGGTCACAGGCCAAGCCAGGGCACAGAATGGGGACAAAGGTGCTGCTCTCACTGGGAGGAGGTAGGAGAATGAGAAGCCTTCCTGTGTCTTCCACAGTGACACAAGTTACATGAAGGAAGAGCTTCTGGTTTCCCCTGGTGATGAGCTACCTTGACAAACTAGAAACTATGCCTCAGTGGCCCTCAGAGAGACCTCTCCTCTTCCTCCAGTACCTGATGATTGGTCCTGCAGAGTCTTTGTCTCACACCCAAGTCACAAAATCGCCTTTCCTGGACCCAAGTGTGTAAGGAAGGGCAGCTACACTGCACAGGGTGAGGGCCCCTCAGCCAACACGCTGGGGTCCAAAGGTGTTTCCAATTTTAGTTTTGGAGACTTGGATTATTTGTATAAACATTGCCAGTTGAGCTTCTCTAATTTGAAAATCTGAGATACAGAGCCCAAAATGTAAAACTTTGTAATCATCATGTTGATTCTCAAGAAGTCTCAGTTTTGGATTTCAGATTTTTGATTGGGGTTCTCAATCTGCATCTAAATTGCATGTAAAAAATATAAGGGCTAAAAAGCTAGGAAAGAAAAAAGAAGAAAGGAAACCTTAGGCCTAACTAGGAGGGCAACATAAAAACACAAAGTAGTGCCAGAGCTGCCATCCTCCATCGACCGGAAGGTAGCCTGGGCCCCCAATCCACTGTGGGAAGGAGAGCCATGCCCTCTCCCACCTGGAGCCACCATCGCTCCAGAACCAGGAAGGTAGCCACGCAGGGGCCCCTGAACCCCCATAGCTCCCACCCCGCACGTACTCTTAGACCTCCTGATTGTGCCAGCCTTTGGACCCACTCTGCAGAGGCAGAGGTGGTCATAAAGGGTATTTTTATGAGTTCCCAATTGTGAACATCTTTAAAGAAAGGGCATGGGAAACCTGTAGTAGAATGGTGTGGAGTTCAACCATTCAGAACGTAGGGGAATTCAATCTGGGTCTTGCAGCCTGAGGTCAGTCTGCATCATGGGGTTCAGCCATCAGCTAACTGAGATCAGGGGTCTTGCATCCTAGCTCTGTCTGAGCCATTAAATGGTAAATATACTATATTGAAAAGTTCGTTCACTACAGACATGTTCTGGACTGCTTCTTGATTTCAATTTAATTCAAATGGTTTAAGGGTGATAGACTAGTGACTACCACAGGTGGTCAGTTTCCAAGTTGTGCTTGATCTTAATGTGTTGCTGATTGTATCAGTTGGGATAAAGGATTGTGGTTGATTTGATGAGCTGTTTTCTCTGATGTTATGAAGATGAGAATGTCTGTGAGTCATTAGAGACCCAGAATCTAGGGTGCAACTATATCAAGAAGGTTTGGGTGATAACCCAGAGATTAAACCAAGGACAGTCCAACAACAAAAATAAAAATGAGAAAACACTTAAGCAAGACACAAAGACAGACTTCCAGTTCACCAATGGCAAACAGTAGGGCAAATGAGGATGAAAAGGCTGATAGAGAACCACCAGGACACCCTGAACTCAAAGCACAGGAAGTAACAAAACAGATCGATCAAGCTCTAGAATAATTTAAAACAAAGAATTTCCCAGATAACCATAGAGATAGTGAGCAAAATGGAAGTCGTGATTTGAGACTCTAGAGCAGAAACTGACAAAAAAACAGAAGAGCTCAGGACCACAACAGAAGCCATGAAGGCCCAGCATAAGAAAGAAATGGAAAAAATAAACGCCCAACATAGGAAAGAAAGGGAATCTATAAAGCAGATTCAAACAGATATCCAGGAGATTAAACACTCCATTGAAAGTGTACGCAACAGAATAAAAGAATGCGAAGATGGACTCTCAGATATAAAAGATTGCAGTCAGTGACCATGAAAAGAGAGGTCTCTTAAAAACAGTAGGGGATCATGAGAAATCAATTCAACAACTCCTAGATGATGCAAAGAAGAATAATATAAGACTGATAGAAATCCATGAAGTAGCAGGAGAAAATATAAATGAATTAAAAAATCTGTTCGCAGAATTAATGACCAAAAACTTCCCAAACAAAGGGGAAGAATTTGACATTCAAATAACTGAGGCATATAGGACCCCAACTAGCCACAATCACAAAAAATCTACACCTAGACATATAATAATCAAGATCCCAGAAACCCAACAGAAGAACAAAATACTACAAGCAGTAAGAGAAAAGAAACAAATCACATGCAAAGGAAAGCCCATCAGAATCACAGAAGACTTTTCAACACAAGCTCTTGGGGCAAGGAGAGCCTGGAATGAGATATCTCAAGTGCTAAAAGAAAACAACCTCCAACCTAGACTGATGTATCCTGCAAAACTGTCTTTCAAAATGGAAGGGGAAATAAGACACTTCCACAACAAAGAACACCTGAGAAACTACATGAATACCAAACCAGCACTACAAGCAATTCTAAACAAGATCCTAGAAAAAGACAATGAAGGCAACAACACCATGAGGCCCAACAGAGCAAATCAAATAGGCAAGGCAAGAAACTAAAAGGAGAAGGTGAAAAAGTAAAAAGAGTCAACAAAAGGCCAATAACATGTCAATAATAAGTCAGTACATATAAGTTATAACCAGCAATGTCAATGGCCTCAACTCGCCAATCAAGAGAAATAGACTGGCAAATGGAATAAGAAGCAAAATCCAACAATATGTTGTATACAAGAAACACACCTAGTGCAAAAAGAAGCCCATAGACTGAAAGTGAAAGGATGGAAAACAATTCTCCATGTGACAGGAGCCCAGAAAAACGCAGGTGTAGCAATCTTATTTGCAGACAAAGCAAATTTCAAACCAAAACTGATTCTAGTATTATTGATGTAGGATGGTACTGTATCATACCTCTGTGAATGTAAATACCTTTCACCTGCTTCATGATACATAATAGTGACTGTACTTTATCAGAGCTATATTTAATGATATTACTCTAGAATGTTCTCTTTCCAGATGATGATTAAGATGCTAATTTTAAAAAATGGTGCCAGGTACTACAACAGCAATAGAGCTTTGCTGTTTTCTGGACAGTATTCTTTTCTTTGTTTGTTTTTTTGTGGTTTTTTTTTTTAATGCAATGTGTCGAATGTCTATAATTTTGTTCAGATGACTGCAGAACCTGGAAAAGCTGTTGCTGATATTGATGCATAAAATACTGCTATTAGTGGTCTTTTTATATAAATAGAAATATATATATGTGTATATATATGTATATATATATATATATATATACATATATATATAATTTGAATTTTTGGAAACTTTAACGGTGCTGTCAATTTTGGAAAAAGTTATCCCAACTTACTGTGTTGAGTTGGCATTGTACAGAAATGGACAGCCATATTGGTCTAGAAATGTTGATTTTTAAAAAATTATTATTTTTTTCCATTTGTACAGAGATAATGCACTTTATTAAATATGTAAGGTCATATCTACGTGGGTTTGATTATAGAAGCTAATAAAGTATTCTCTAAATAATGAAAAAAAGAATAAGATAAGACTACAAGAGCAAGAAGCAATTTAAATATGTTAAGGGACCATTTTCATCTTCAGAATTAAGGATTATTTTAATCTTACATCATTGCCTTTTCTCTTTTACTTTCCTTTTTAGTTTTATTTTAGGATTCCCTATTTTTAATGTTCATACAGAGATTTCTTTAACTGAAATACTGAATAGTTTCTCTGGGGTGAAAAACTATAACAGTACACAGGATCCTAAAGAGATAATTAATAATGTGAAATAGGAAGTAAAGGGCTAAAGGTGTAGGGAAAGTGGGAAGGGTGGGGGAAAGGTAATAAGGGAGAGAAAAAAATATGAGAAATTGAAAAAATGAAAATAAAGTGTTTGTAAGTGGGGAGGAGAGGAGGGGGTGAAGGGAGGGCAGGGACAAGAGGAAAAAATGAGAATCAAGACCTATTATGTAAAGGTACAGGATCCCAATGATGAATGTAGTTGTATTGTATACCTAGATTGTACCAATAAACTCAATAAAAAGAAAAAAAATTAAAAACACACAAAGTAGTGTTGGAAGGTTTTCCTGAAATTGTACATAGTTTGAGATCTTTATTGTTCTCATGCTGCCTCCTGAAATCACAGTCTTTATGCAGGAGAGGACAGATGAGCTTGACTGAGGTGGGAAGATTCTGGGCAGGTGGTGTCAATTCTGAATTTGCTTAGTGAAAATAAGGCATTTCAACCCAAGATGATGCCCACCATCTGCTTCTCCTTCTTCCCACCCATCTCCATGAGGTCAGCTGTGTGGGAACTGCTGCTGTAAGACAGAGATAAGGAGCAGCCCTGGGAAATGTACCTGATCCAGGCCTGATCCTCATTCTGTGCTGATGGCCAGCTTGGACTGAGATGTCTCTCCAGGACCCAGGTTGCCACTCACACTTCCAGCTCTCTCTGCCTGTGCCTAGGGAGACTGGGTTCAAAAAGTCAGCCCTCCCAAATATAAAGAACCAATTCAAAAATGGGCATCTGAACTGAATACACATATTTCTCCGACAAAAAATTAAAAGCAGCAAATAATCATACGAAAAAATGTTCCACATCACTGGTCATTTGAGAGATGCAGATGAAAACAACACTGAGATGCCACCTCATCCCAGAAAGAATGGCTACTAGCAAGAAATTAACCAATGAGAAATGCTGGCAGGGTTGTGGGGAGATAGGAACACTTCATTGTTGGTGGGAGTGCGGTGCAAGCACTATGGAAATCAATGTGGAGATACCTCAAACAATTAAGGTTAGAAGACCCATTTGACCCAGTTATTCTTCTGCTGGGTATTTCCCCAAAAGAATTAAAAGAATCATACCACAGCAATATATGCTCACCCATGTTTATAGTGGCACAGTTAGTAATAGCTAAAATTTGGAAACAGCCTAGTTGCACATCAACTGGACACAGGGTAAAGAAATTATGTTTTTTTTTTAATGGAGTACTACTCAGTCACAAAGAATGAGAAACTAGAGATATGTATAGCTAAGTGGATGCACATTGAGCCCATATACTTCAATGAAATTAATAAGTCACACATGTAAATACTGAATAGTTTCTCTAGTGTGAAAAACTAAAAATGTAAATATGGTTCAAAATGCATAATTGATATTATGTAATAGGAAGAACGTTTTAAAAGAGTAGAAAAAATGAGAGGGGTAAGAGAAAGGGAAAAAGGGAAAAGAAAAAATATGAGAAAAGGAAATACTTGGAAACAATGTCTTGGGAAACATGGAAGGGTAGAGGGGGTGAAGGGAAGGCTGGGGAATGGGGAAAAATATAAACCGAGATTAGTCATATAAAGGTACAAGATCCCAGTGATAACTATAACTGTACTGTATACCTAAAATGTACCAATAAACTTAATTTTTTTTTAAAGAGAGAAAAAAGCCTAGGTGAGAACTTCAGCTCTCTGCTGTTCCACCTTCCTGACCTGCACTGCATGGGATCACAGGACTCAGGGATCAGAGCAGCTTATGAAGCTGTTCTCCTCCCCTTCAGTGTTCTCTTCTGCATCACCATGCATCTTCTTTATGACAAGTCAAAGAAAACTGAATTTGTGATTAGAAACTGCTGAGATTTCCCTGAGAAACTGCCAAGCTTATTTCTCCTGATGTGAATGTCCACTGACTCAACATTGTTCCCACTGTGTTGTTTACCAGAAAGTTGGAATCGCATATTTACCCTGTGTGTCCACAATGGAAAGGACCTCGAGCTAGTATGAACCCCCTCTTAACTGGGTTTAGATCTGTCTTTTCTGATCCTATGTTTGTCTGGATGTGATCAGTTTGGTTTCCTCAGGAGGATGAATCTGATGTCATAAAGTTGGACTTTATGTTAGATTTTATTTTTTCTTTCTCTTTCCTCCTTCAGGCTCTGGCACCAACTGTTCCATGTCTTTCCAGGCTCTTGATGCTTCCTGAATCTCTTGGCTCATGGCCCCATCATGTGAGCCTGTGCTCCTGGTATTACATCTCCTGTGACACTGACTTTCTGCTTCTATCCCAGAATGACCTTGGTGATAACTTTAGCCCCAAATGTCCTAGCAGATGCTTAGTTGAATCATATCAGCAAATTCCTCTTTGGAGTCACAGGATGAGAAGAGTTAGAATGGGGACACCTCTGGTGACATTGTGCCCATTACCCTTGATCTGGGGCTCTTTTCCTCCTGCTTGGACAGCCATGGTTATTCCCTAGGCTCCCTGCAAGAGGCCACTTTTCATCCCAGTGACCAAATATCTGAGTACATCATAGGAGAAAGAAATGAGTCCTGGGCTCATGATCACAGAAGATACAGTCCATTCTGGGGTGAGCAAGGCAGACACAATGGTGAGAGAGCTGGTGAACCAGAGCCATGGACAGCAGGGTGCAGAGAGGGGCCAGAGAGAAAGGGGCCAGGACCAGACATCCTCTTTAAGGCTATCAAGTGTCCCCATAATCCCTTCTTGTCCCCAACTCTGGTCATATTCTCTCCTGTTGATGTGATCAACACTAACCTCATCAGTGGATTCATTCAGCAGAGCAGTTAGAGCCTCACAATGTGATCACCAGCCCAGGACATATCCAAGGGGCACAGGAGCTTCTTTTGGTGGGGACATTTTAGATACAAACAATGACAGTCCTTTCCTGGCCACTACATTTTGGGTCAGGGGACAGGGATGCAGCTGTGGCACACACACCCCTCTCAGACTTGTGGAGCTGGAAAAATACCCCTTGTTTGTCCATGCAGAGCTGAGCTGATTACTTACATGGAATCGGTCACAGAAAAGCCTGGTGAGTAGAGACTGCATCTTCAAGGGCACATCTGCAGAGTTTTGGAGGGGGAGAGGGTATAGGCAGAGGAGAGGTAGAAGCAGCATAGACCCATGTTCCCTGCCCTATGGTGCTGCTTTTCTGCCCCTCTGGACACTGTCCTAGGTCAACACCACTTTATAAAAGTTATAAAAGGACTTTTAAAGAAAATGATTCCCAGATTTACCCCGGTATATCCACAATGCAATGAGTCTACTTTCATTTCAAATGTAGGTGGTGGGGTTTCCTAAATTCCTGGAATACAATGGAGGTTACATGTAGCAGGGACCTCACGTTCATTAAAAATAGAGAGACCAATTGTACTTGTCAGGTCACCTTGGCCAAAGTGTGTCAAGAAGCTCACTAAAATTGACCAAAAATTTGCCAGTTTTTGTAACATGCCTCGAAGTTGCTCCCAGGCTCAGCTTCTCTGAAATGCTCAATCCCTTCCATGAGAAAGTACCTTCACCATGCACTCTGACATGAAAATGAGTTATCAATAAAACACATAATCAATACAAGGCAGGAGATGTCAGCCTTTACTAGGTTTGCAGATCTATAAATTCCTTCTCCTGCAGGGATCTAACTTCACCCCCATGTGCCAGAGAACTAGGTATATTAAAAGACCTGAAGCTAGGGTCTTCCCAGGACAAGCCTAACTCAATGTTGCCAGCACCCTATCTAATCCTACCCACCACTCATCCATGCCTTCAATTACGTGGCAAAACTTGCCTGATTCAACATGCCAGAGTGAAGTGGACTCAAGATTCAAAGGACTTGTGAGAGTCCCACAAGGGCCAAGGAGAGGCAGATAGGGAAGTAGAGCCAAGCAGTGAATACCTGCCTGTCCTGCTCACCTGCTTGGCCTGTGTGCCTGTAGGGTCCTGATCTCCCTTGATGCCCATTGGGTCTTACAGGAGTCCTGTGTCATGTCTGAAGCTGTTGTTATGTAACTAATGGGCCTGTACATGACCACAGGGGAAAGACAGCAAGTTAACCTTTGCTTATGCTTTGAGCCCACCTGTTGGCCGAAGTCTATGTTGTGAGATAGTCTGGAAAGATAAATAGACACTTCTGTCACTTTCTTGAAATCAAACCCTATGAATTCAGTTTATATTATATTTTCCTCTGTCCTTGTATTTGCTTGAAAAGATAACTCTATGAACATAGTCTCTCAAATCCTTGCTAAGGCAGAACATTTAACAGACTGATATGTCACCAAAAAATCCCTCTTCATCCATGGCTCTACTGATCCCTCAGTTTTACTAATAACTAAGCTTTCTAGGTCTCCTCTCATTACTCTCATTACTGTGAGATATGATCAAAGGTTCTGTGAATGCATAGTATGTAAGGATAACCATCCAAAGCCCCATGCAGCCCATCCTCTGGAGGAAGCTTCATAATATGACTACTATTCTACTTCAGAAAAATCTCAGGGGGAGTTTATTTTCCACTGCATGAGGCAGGTACCTTTAAGGCCAAACTCTGGTGCCTTCAAATTGTCTTCTCTGTTTCAGCCCAGAAGCATTCATACTCATTTGTGACATCTTCAAGACCCCAAACTGAGCATGCCCAAGAGCACAGATTTGAATCTTTGAGCATGTGCTTTGTGTCACTGAACCCAACATGCCCCCTACCTTCCCCATGTTTCTTTCTTGACTTGTGACCTAAAACCAAACATGCCACAGATGTGTGCCATCTCCACCTGCACCCCACCTGCTAACAGCACAATCAGCTCTGAAAACATCCATGGATGGATCCACTGATGACTACAGCCTCCCATGATACAGTGCCTTGCAAACACGTGACAGTATGGGGGACATTTTAGATCTAAGCCATAACAGACATGTATTTGCATCAAACTCCTAAATTACATATAAAGTATAAAATGAAATTATGGCAACGAAGTTAAAATAAATGGTATCTTCTCTAACAGAACTGGAGTTAATATGATTTGGGGAGTGAGTGCTCAAAGAGAAGAATCAGGAGATGTCGTACAAATTGACAGAAGACACACGCGTGTGATGATATTGTTGTGTTTACAGATTAATCAATAGGGCATTAACTCAGTTTAGAAGAGGTAAGACAGAAAAGAAAATGGTTCCAGTGTGCTAAATCTTGAAATTTCTCATCAGAAATTTTCTGCATAATTCCTGACAGTGTGTGGTAACAAATGAAACTACACACCAGACACATCTGTTAGGACTGTAATGGTGACTTCGAAATCAGGACCGTAGACAGAACCTCCAGGAGCAGTGTCTCATTACAATTTGTTAGTTGCCCAGAGCTCAGGAGAGTTGACAGCACCTAGGTGTTGGAGGCAGGGTCTCTTTTCCCTCGGGGGGGGGCATGACTATGAGCCCAGGGCCATGGAAAGTGCCTGGGGTAGCCGAAGACAGGGTCTCATTACAGTCTGGTGGTGACCTGGAGCTCAGGACTGTGGACAACATTTGGCTAGTGAGGGAAAGTGTCCCTTGTCCTCCTGGTAGTTACCCCGAGATTAGGACCGTGGGCAGTACCCGTTCCGCTGGTGGTGACCAGCGATCAGAACAGTGGACAGCATTTAAGTGAACAGGACACGGGTTTTCATGTCCCCAAGGCAGTGGCCCCGAACTCAGGACCGTGGACAGAGCTCGGGACCGCATTGAGCTGCTTCTCATGGCCTTCCTACACCCTTTTGCCCTTCTTTATCATTTGTGCATATATTAAGATTTCATGAATTTTAAAATTCTGTCTCACATAAAAATAGCTGTATTTCAATCCTAATTGTCAGTTCTCAACTTTTGGGCTTTCTGACCCAAACACTCTGTGGTCAGGCAAATCTCTGACACACTTGAGGTCACTTTGTGGCAACAACTTCAAACTTCCCTGACCTCAGATTCCTAGACTAATGACCAGACTCCTGGAAGAAATTTGTATCCTGGAAAGATCCCCTTCTCTCAGATCCTGGAAGAAATGACAAGCATCTTGCTTCGAATTTCTGCAGAGAGAACTCATGAAGGTAAGGGTACCAGTTTGGGTTCCTGTGATACTTGCCTAACAACAGTGCCTAACCACAATCTTTGTTCTTGTGAGGGGCAACAGCTGTTTCCACTGTGGGCTAAGGATTAGATAATTTAGTGTCACCTGCACACAGACCAAGCCCCTGCTAGGTGACCTCTCTTCAAGTGTCTGCCATGATACTCAACACTATCTGTGCTTATTGCTTGAGTGCTGGTGTTAACAACCACAGGAATGTCACTAAGGTCCGTCTGAGTCTTCTGCTCCGGTGCCACCAGCTGAGTCAGAACAGTTCTCAAGGACCTCCCAGGAAAGAATTGCAGTCTGTGAGCTGAGTAGGGTGGGAGGGAACTTGCTGCCTCACATTGTTCAAACCACACAGGAGAAGATGAGGCAGCACTTACTGACTGGAATCAAGGCAGGCCCTGAAGAAGCCTGATCCTTTAAATGCAGGAAGAAGTCTGTCTAGAAGTGCTGGGGACAGCCCTGTGTCCTGAACTAATGTGAAGAAATGAAGGTTGTGTGCATGCCTAGGGAAGACTCTGATGTGTGGGAAGGGATTTTGGATTTTGCAGCCTCAGAGGGTAGAGCAAGGACTAGTGGGAGGCAACTTGCCAGGAACCTAAACTCCTCACTAGCTAAGTCTGTCCTTGGCCACCCTGGGGAGCCCAGGGGAGCCAAGTTGACCTTAAGGAAAACACAAAGGTGAGACAGCCACAGGAATTCATGGTGGACCCCTGGATAGCTCCTGCTCACTGTCCTGACCTCACCTCTGCTGCCCGGGTTCTAGAACTGCTGTGTTTGGGGATGGTGGGGACTCTGCCTGGGACTAACAGCTACCATGGGACCTACAAGAACTATTTAGATGCCCAATACCTTGGCTTTTTTATTTCCTTTGCCTACTCATGCCAACACTTTTGCCCAAAGTTCTTCCTCCCTGAACTTTACCTATCCTACACACAATTGTGTGCTTTTGACAGGAGGTGAAGATGAAGTTGCACCTTCTTTAAAGAGTCATGAGAATAAGAAATATCCCCTATACTTTCAGAGAAAGACATCTGGTCAAGTAAGACCATAACCCCTCCTGGTGGCTGAAACTAACAAAAGAAGCTAAGAGAGGCTGTGTACATGGTTCCAAAAGTAATGCCTGAGGAACCTCAACTGACCTTGAAAGATAATACGAGCTTGATTTTGATTAACACAAGTCTCACTTTAACTTGGTCTTAAAAGCCTAGGAGAAAACTATGTCCAAAAGACATAAAAAATAATACCACAGTGATAAAGGCCAGATATAAAATGGGGTCTCCAAAAACTACACTGAACCCTGCTGGGAGTCTCTGGTTACACCTACAGTTAACTACCATTATGGTTCAGTGAGGCTACAAATCCACAGAAACAGCCATAGGAGATCACAAAAAAGTTGCAAATTCCATAGCTAAAATTGTTTTTCAAAACTGCAGAACTCACCATCTTCTTACAGCTAAAACTAGGGGGACTTAATGTGCTAATAAATTAAATGTATCTTTAGTTCACATTGATAGACAAGAGATATAACTCCCTAGGCTACTAGACATCAGATATGTTGACTTCATGTTCCATGAAATGGAAGAATGAATTCCAAGAAACAATGGGGAGTGGGAAAGATTCATTGAGAGAGATACAGGACACACTCAAGAGAGGAGCATAATCACCCAAAGGAATGATGCACACACGATTGGGAATGCAGGATATTTTTATGTGTTTCTGGAGGTGGAAATCTATGAAATTGAATAATCTGTAATCTCAGTCTTATCTTTAGTCTTAGTCTTAGTGGATGAGAGAGGGTGGTCCAACCCTAGTCAGATAATAGTCTATTTCTGTGGGAAATTCCCAAAGGGTGATACCAATTACAATGTAGTGCTAAGCTTCCATTCATCCCTAAGGGAAGTATGTAAGTATGGCCATTGTCACTTTAATCTTGAAGTCTTTTCTTCTCAGATGTACTTTCAACCACAGTTTTGCTGTGTTTTCATCTTCTGCACTGAGACCCTTGAGGGCCTGGACCTGTCTGACTGCCTATCAATTTCTGATTTAGATATGTATAATGACATCAGGTGAAATAAGAACTTAAACAATAAAATAAATAATAGACTTATAGATTACCTTCATAAACAGGCATGTCTAGGACCCAGCTGGTTACAATTCCTATTCTAACCCCTTATACATAATGTCTAACCTTGGCTCCTTCCCCAAGCTGGCATTTCAGTCTGGTTAGGTTTGAGCCATGCATTCTTAATTTCTTGTTTAATTGTATCTCTTCTTAACTAAATGCTGTCAAACTCCAAATGGTCATGGGAAATGAGCCAGTGATTAATGTTGATATCAGGGTCCACCAGTTCAATCCTCAGAAGAGACTCCATGAGTGTTGAACCCTAGCATAACCACTATCCAAGGCCTCTTAGATTAGCTCTCTGGAGAAAGTCCTGGCTGCTGTCTTCCCTACATTAATCCCTTTCAGCCTGAAGCAGCTAAATAAGGTCTTTGCCAGTTCTCCCTTAACAGCACTTAAAGAGTCTTCTGCAGAGGAGGTAAATGTAGAACAGTTTATTTAGTTAGCTTATGAATAAGGCAGGAAACTAGTACAAGGGCCTGAGAGAGAGTGGGATGACCAGCCATACAGACAAAAACTTAAGGATAGACAGTGACTAGGACCTTGGAAAAAGAATGGATTTCCTCAGGCAGCATGGAATGCAACCACTCCTTACTAAAGGGATGTGCAGCCACTGCCTACTAAGTTCCTAAAGGAAAGTATACCTTCTCTCTCCTAAGATCCTGAATTTCCAGGAAATTATAATATGAATTAACCAGTTCTTTCTGAGATCCCCGTTTACAATAAATACTGTGTAAAACACTGTGTGAACACTGAGTACCAACTGGTCATTTTAAATCCAGAGTCACTTGTAACACGTGACCCCTGAACAATAATGCAATTCCTATATTCTATTTGCCTAGAACTAATTCTAAATTGGGAAGCCATGTGGCCACCTCACTCTGGACCTATCCTAGAAATCATTCTATTCTCCTTCCATTTTAACTTTTCTAACCTCAAAAAAAAAAATCTGTCCTGTATGGGTTTACACTTTGGGCTCCAGGGCCCAGGCGCTGAGTGCTGTGCAGGCAAGGGTGTAGATAATCATTTGCTTGTCTTTCTCCTCCTTTGCTAGACCAGCAACAGGCACATATGCTCGGTGAGTTTTTAATGAAAATCTGCATGAGCATCACACAGCTTTTCCACTTCAAAATGCCATTGGTCCATGGTGACCACCCTGATGGGCTTCTGTGGGGCACAAGGCGCAGAGGCAGTGTCAACTTTCAGTGAACACTGGTTGCCAGGCTCACAGTTCTGACCATGGTATCACCTCCTCTATTTCACAGCAGACAAGGGAAGAGCCTTGATGAGGGGCTGTGGGCTCCATGCTCACTGCTCCCATGGGGCTCCTCTGGGTCTCATCATCCCTGGAGCCTCTTCTGCCTGAAGATGCACTGAGTGGCAGCTGACAGAAGGTGGGAGTTGCTCTCTATTCTACTCAGTGAAGCAGCACTCCAGCTCTCCCGGTGGAGAGTCTCCACGTCTTCCACCTGGAGGACAAGAAGCAGCACAGCGCAGAGTCTCAGCAGGAGCCTGAATAACAGGGACACTGTTTTCATCCATTCTCTCCTCCCTTCTGTGACAGGACACCTGAGCTTTGGAAATTCTAAAACAGAGAGTTTCATTCCTAGCACAGTTCTGGAGGCTGGAATTTGAACAGCATGGCAGAGATGTCTAGCAAGGACCTCCTGCTACTTCTCCCGCTGGGGAGGGCAGGGCAGTAGTAGGGGAGGCAGAAAGGACAATGGGGGAGTTAATCTTGCTTTATAAGGACTTTCTGCAGCTTGACTAATGCAGGCTCCAGGGGTCAGTTTGCAATAGGAGCTTCTCAAGCACTTCAGTCATTCCTTAGAATAAAACAACAGTGGTTGGGTGGTACATTTCTGGTCAAATTCAGGGCAATTATACAACCACCGGTAATTAGAGTTATGTTGCTGTTTTCTAATTTTGTAGAGGCTTGATTGGAAACCATGGCTGGAGATTATTCTAGATGAAAAAAAGAAGGGGTGTTAAAAAATTTCCTGGTAAAAACTGTAGTGTGTGATGATTTTTAAACAGATTTTTGGAGAAAATCCATCCACATATGCAAAGCTCCTGTTTAAAATGTATAGTGCGGTGGTTCTTAGCATATTCACAATCTTGTGCAAGTTTCCCCACAATCTAATTTCAGATCATTTTCATGTCCCAAAGGAACTGCCTACTTAAGCAGTTTCTCCCCACCCCATTGCCCCAGACTGGTAACTGTTAATCCGCCACTTGATCCTATAAATTTGCCTTTCTGGCTGTTTTGTATCAATGGGATCAGAGTCTATGTACTGTTTCATTGTTGATTTCCTCCATCTGACCTATTTTTTACCTTCTCCACCATATAGAAGTATCAGTGTGTCGACTTTAAAGAATTGCCCAATAATGTCACATTGTATTGTTTGTTTGACTAATGAGTGAATATTTAGGTGATTTCTTTTTATTGTTTTATAGTTTTTAATTCTACACCTATAACGTTTGTGTAGAACCCCATCCCCAGATTCAGAGTTCTATTCTGCAAATGAAACCATCCCTCAGCCATCACAATCCCAGAGCTAAGACTGAGATAATGAGACATTGATCACCCAGAACACAGCCCACCAAATAATCCTTGAATGCTGGCCTCCCGCCTCTGCAGTGGGTTGGCCTGAGCACCAGTGTGAAAGTGCCTCGCTCCAACCACCTAACATGGGTCCTTTCCTGTCCTCCCCATGACCTTCTGATTAAAACTTTCTTCCTGTAATAAATAATACTGTAATGATTACCTTCAGCTTATGTGCACAAGATGCTCAAATGTGGGTACCACTTTTTGAGTCCACAAATCTTGTCACGCATGTGAAGATTTCCCATAATCCCACAGCACTCTGGTCCCAAGCACTTTGCCTAAAGGACTGTCATCCTGCAGTCAAATAAAACCTCACCATGAGCCACAGGATCCTTGAGGCCAGACCTGGGCTAGGGGCTCTGCTCAGATGGTCACTGAGGCTGGAGTGGAACGGGCATGCTGACTGGCTGACTGGGTCACCTTCTCCAAGGCCAGTCCCCAGGGTAGAGCCATGTCCCTGAGGACAGGTGGAGTGAGTATGCAGGAGGGCGGGCCTCACAGGAAAATGTTAATGGTGAGAAAGTGGGGGGCCTCAGTGACCATGACTCGGCCCCACCTCAGCGTTTCCTGAGGTCAGGTTCCCCTTCTATTAGGCAGAACCAGGCTAGACCCTGTCCCAAGTACCTCCTCTTTTTCCCCATGCTGGCAGCCTGCACTGCCACACTGCAGCCTGGATAGGTCCGAGCAAGGAGTCAATGTGTATAGATGGGTACAGACAGGCCCAGGCACAGTGCCTGTGCTGAAGTGAGACTCTGGTGAGCTGAGATGTACAGAGCATGCAGGAAAATTAGCCCCTATGAGAATCAGCATCGAGGCTTCCTACAAAGAGCTGTGTGTGTGTGCGCCAAGGTCCTACGGTGGGTGAGGGCGTGGTCCGGCCCTAGAACTGAGGGAATCCAGCAGATTGAGCCCCAGGGAGCATAGTATGGGTGGCTACAGGGCTGAGAAGTAGCCTGTAGGTGGCCCAAAGGAAGAGGAAGAAGGTCCCTCTGCCGTAGGAGGCAAGAACCTATCAGCCTGCCTTTCTCATCCTGAGGACAATGCTTCCTGTAACCCACTAGTGGGGACACCTCTGCTCTGCAGCCAGAGTTAGGTGCTGGCCTATTCTCTCCTCCAGGCCACTTCCATCCCTTTCCTACCTCCCTAATAGCTCAGCTGGAGGTTGAGGGCAGGGAGCTCTGCTTGCTGCCCCTGCATGTGCTTCCTGCAGAATCAGGGTTTCATCTGCTCCGACCATGACAATCAAGGTGGGGCCACTGGGAATTTTCAGCAGTGGAGTCAAGTCAAGAATCCTCTCATAGCTGCTCAGGAGACCTGGTTTAAAGCAGGTGCCAGTTTTCTGGGGAGATCCCTCAGGGGAGACTCGGCTTGGGGTGCTAGAGAATAGGTCTACCCCTCTGTGGTAGCAAGGACACCAGATGGCTTAGAAGTCTATCCTGGACATGGTTCATCAGGGTAACACAGGTCATTCTGCTTTCGAATGAATTCTGGTCATGATCAAATGGTTTTTATTATAAATCCAAATTTCTGACTTCTTTCAAAAGAATCTCAGCATTTGGCAAATAGGCTATTTCAACAGCTCCCAGTGGCCTCTCTGGCCCAACCCCACCTTTCTGGTCCCTACTCTTGCCACTTCCAGATCCTCCTACATGTAGTACAGTCTGGTGTTCAGATCATCTATTCAACCTTGCATCCTTTCCAGGGTTGCACATGATGCCACGTTGCAAAATACAATGGTTACATTCAGCTGTCCTCTCCCATGGAGTTTCTGCTACACTTTTGCTGCAATGGAGCAGTCACCAGTCACTACATGCAAATATTTCCAGGAGTGAGGAGCTCAGGGTAAAGAGGACATCAGAGAAACCACAGGTACCTGTTGCTTTCACCCCTGCGTGTAGTTCATTCTCACCCATGAATCAGCCACTCAGAATTACAGCCATTGGAGTGAATTTCCAGCCCAGCCAGACTGTGACGTGAACCCAGGAGCAGAACCCAGGGACAGTGGCAACTCCCCTGTGCTGTGGGCAGGGCTCAGGCCTTCCAAAGCCCCAGCTTCCCAACTGCAGACCTCTGCTGCACTGTCTCACCCTAAAGCCACATAGTAAGAACCCAGTGAAGACTGAGGCCACTCTGTTGTTTCCAGAGAGATGGCAGTTTGCTACTCAGCCACAGTCTGTGCCATGTGTGTGGTAATTTGTTTTGCTCTTATCATCTTAATTTGTTTTAAAACTAGTGCTCCTTTTCAGCTGTGCCTCTTGAAAGAGCAGTTTCAGGTTCGGAGCAAACTGGGGGAATCACAGAGCCCAGCCTTCTCCTCCTGCCCCACACACTGACCCCATCGGCCCTCGTCAACCTGCTCTTCTCGCCGGAGCCTTGCTTGACAGCTGCTGCCACTTCATCCCTGCACTGTCCTCGCCACGGGTGCCTCACACCAGCACGCCCCTCTTCTAACATGTGCCTGGGACAGAGGCCCAGGGGCTGTGTCCAGCGCGACACCATCACACAGAGTGGTTCCGTGGCCTCGGTGCCCTCCGCGCTCCAGTGACGTCCTTGTCAGTGCCAGCCCTTGATCTTCCATTATCCCCGTTGGGCCTCCTTTCCCAGATATCAAGGAGTTGGTGTCACGGAACACATACTTTCAAACTGATTGGCTTTCCTCACTTTGAGATTCCTCCAAATCTCTCCGTGGCTTGAAAGTTCATTTCCTTTTGCACTCAACCATGCTCCACTGTCTGGATGTACCCGGTGCACTGCATCCCTGAGTGCAGGGCACATTGGCTGCTTGCCTGTTATGCCCATTTTGAATAAATCTCTGTGTACAGGTGTTTAAGTGAACATAAGTTTGCTGGTTGTTTCATGAAATGTCAAGGAGCGGAATTGCTGGGCCTCAGGGTAATAAACCATCAACCTTCTCCACAGCAGCTCCTTCATTTCCCATTCCACAACCTGAATGAGATTTCTGCTGCTCCACATCCTTTCCAGCCCTGGTGGTGTAAGCGCCTGGATTTAGGCCACACTAGCAGATGTGCAGTGATGTCTCACATTACCATCACTGTTGCTGACCTTCTGTCTCCTGATAACAGTGGGCACGGACCCTGTTCTCAGGTGTTATCACCACCTGGAGCTCGTCTTTGCTGAGGTGTCTGTTGAGGTCTGTGACCCACTGTTTAATTGAGCTCATTTCCTTCATGTGGAGTTGTAAGGATTCTTTGTTTTGAACAGCAGTGCTCTGGAAGAAGGTGCATTCTGAAAACATTCCCTCTCTGGGTCTTATATTGCTTTTTAAAATTCAGGAATTTGGTGTCAGGTTATTGCCATATGCTTGTAATCCCAGCAATTGGGAGGCTGAGGCAGGAGGATCACTGTAAATTGCAGGCCAGCCTGGCCTACCTAATGAGTTTAAGGCCAGCCTGAACTACATACCAAGACCTTGTCTCAAAAAACCCAAACTCCTGGGTGCTGCTGGCTGAACATTGCCCCGTCATTCCCAGTGAAGTCCTCCCAGGCCTCAGTTAGGGGCCAGGGTCCTGAGACAGCTAGCCACACTCACCATAGAGTCACTGTCCCTGGGTCACCGTCAGGCAGAGAGGGTGGGGTTGGAGAAGGAAGGATCTAGCTCTGTGCAGAGCCCTGCACTAGCCGCTCTCACCAACCCTGTTCTGGCCAGGCCTGCTCCATCCTCAGGCAGGGCTTTGGTGGACAAGTGATTCTCAACTGCCCAGGTCCTCTCTGTGTGGGAGAAAAGGGGACCAACAGTCAGGCTAAGGATGAACACTAGGGGAGCTCAGAAATGAAGCTGGAAAGAATCCAGACACAGGGGCTCACCTGGTGAGTCCACCTCTGGGATGCACAGTGAGCAGATCACAGCCCAGGACAGACCAGGACCCAGGGCAGGATGGCCAAGAGCTGGAACTGTAGGGGACCAGAGAGCTGGCCAAGTGTTGACCACTCTGGATTTTGATGGAGGGGTCGCTCTAAGCATGGTTTACTGAATCCCTCAGTCTGGACACAGACACGGGTTGTGTCACTGTGTGCAACCCCCATTCAGGGAGTCCACTGGAGGACAGAGGAGCAGAGCTGTAGGGTGGCTCCCTGAGGGGAGAAGCAGGAGCAGCCCGTGTGCTCTGATGTGCAGCCTTCATCAGCCCCGCCCACCTAGCATGCCCTTCCCACCCCCACGGTGATCCTCACCTCAGTGTCCTGTTCCCACCACCCAGACAGAGGTAGCGGATCATTCCTTTCTCTGCCAGAGACGCCTCCTGGATGCAGAGGTTTCTCTCTCTCTCTCTCTCCCTCTCCCTCTCTCCTCTCTCTCTCCTCTCTCTC
>NW_022900919.1:25445427-25470687 GCF_012274545.1 Fukomys damarensis | reverse complement strand
TCTCTCTCTCTCTCTCTCTCGTTCCCTCTCTCAGTACAAAGCACCTCATTAAGAATTGTCCTGTATCATGATGGCACGACATTTGGTGTAAAGGTTAAATAGACAGATCATTAAAATGATCTCACTCGTTCTCACTTTTCCTAATGTGTCTACTGGAACTTTAAAGCCACACATTGTGAGTGTCACAGCTCTGCTGGGGTCCCGCCGGGTGTCCCCCTCCAGGCTCAAGCACCTGTGCCCCATCTCTGTCCAGGACCACCTGGCTGGGAGTAGTTCTTGGAAGATCTGTTGATTGACTGATCATAGGTCCTTAAGAGAGCCCCTTGCCTTTTCCCAAGTAAAGGTGAGCTCACTTCTGCATGGCAGAGAAGTTCCTCCCTACAGGTAGGGCCTGGGTCTTCCTGAAACCTCTACAACCACCTCCCTCCTCCCAGGATTCCCTGACCTTGACTCAGGGGGCCCTGGACCTCAGAGCTCTCTGGGAAGCCTGGACCACTCTTCCCCCTTTCCTGCAGGTATAGAGTTCTGAGTTGCGGGGACTTTAGGGACCAGAGAGTTCTGGAGAACAGGGAGACACAAACCTGGCTCAGGAAGAGGGACAGGTAAGAGGTTAGGGGAGCAGGGAATGGGAGCAAGGAGGCATGAGGGGGAAGCCCCTAGCCTGGAGGAGAGAGGGACAGAGGAGGAGGAGCCAGAGCTAGAGGGGCCATCAGGAAAAGGAGGAGCTGGGCTGGGAATCTGGGGAGGGAATCAAGGAAGGGGCTGGAGCCTCCGAGGATAAAGGAGGGCCTCACCAGGCCAGCACTGTGGCCTCTGGATCACTGCCCTCTGAGACCTACAGTTCTGGCATTGTGTCCCGCAGACATGGCCCTGTCCCTGCATGTTGCTGTGCTGCTCCTGGCTGCTGTGGTCTTGGACCTGGCCATGACCCCTGTAGCCTTTCATTTCCTGCGTCAGGGGCCTTGCTAATTGGTGGCCTGGAGGACTTGGACTTCAACAGAAAAGGGGTGCAGCAAGCTGTAGACTTTGCCCTCCAAGAGTACAACAATGAAAACAATGACCTGAACGTCAGCAGATTGGTGCGGGTGGTACGAGCCTGTCAGCAGATGCGTGGTCACTGGGGCTGAGGAGCCACAGGAGGTGCTGTCCTCCTGCAAACGCTGCCACTCTCTCCCCTCTGTCTTCTCTCCCCTGTCAACACCTTAGGTGCTCTGTGTGCTCTGCAGCTCCTTGCCTGGTCCAGGGAGCCTCCACAGGATGGACACCTCTGAACTTCTCACCCAAGCCCTGTCTGTGGGGTTTCTCTGTGCCTGCATCTTTTATTGGGAGTGTCCCTGAATTACCCCAGCCTGGACCCTGCTGGGCTTTGTGGGTGACATATGTCCTTAGACCTGGTTCCAACTTCATCTGGCAGAGGCACCATTCACCAGGCCAATATCGGGGTCCCCTGGCTTACCACTGACCACCACCTCCTGGGCTGGCTTCCACGTACACTGAACCAAGTGACCACATAGCAGGAACAGAGACCCTATGCCTATTCCCTCCTCTCCCAATCTCCACTCCACTCTCCTTTAGCTTCTGGCTTTGATAGGATCTCAGAGCTGCAGAGCAGGTGCAGCAGGAGCAGAGGGTGTCCTGAACCCTGCAACTGTCCCTCTTGTGGTCACCCTTGACCATTCAGGCCCTGCTCCTGGATCCCCATAGCACATCGAGCTATGTGTGGATGTGTGGATTCTCCTGATCCTGTGGGATGCACCCTGAAGTGTACACTGCTCATCCATAAGGACCTTCTCTCCACGCCGAGGACCAGGCTGACCTCAGGAAGCCACACTCACACTCAGTCACCCACAGAACCTCACACAGTGTGACTGATGTCCACTGAGGACGCTCCTGGGCCCTGCAGCCAGTCTTGGACTGTCAGGGTCAGGCTGGCCAGTACACGATCATGAGTAGGAGGGGCGTTCCTGGCAAGGATGGGTGGGGGTCCAAGGTGTCCCTGAGATGGCAGAAGCTGTGACTTAATACCTATCCCTCCTTGTCATCATTCTATATGCCATGACATGGTGACTCCCTAAGGACCCCAAGGAAGTGCAGGGCATCTCCTGTGTAAGCTTGAACCTTCCCTGTGGGCAGTGGGGCACCCTCGGCTACTGAACCAGGGAAGAGGATTCAGGTGGATGGGGGACCAGGTCTCTGAGGGATCAGCTGTGTTGGGTCCTCAGGTCACAACTTTCCTGGAACTGTGTCCTGTGCATCCTGTTTGGGCACAAAGCCTGCTGGGGCTGGTCTTGCCCTGTGTCCTGGACAGGAAGTATGAAGAAAAACACCCTGACTTTTCCCCAAATAGAACACCCACCTTCAGCGTCTGTATCAGTGTATTCAAATGTGACTCCTACATGTTTGTGGGCTCTTACTCTGGTGCAGGAGACCCCTCTTTGTACCTTCTTAGAAGGAAACAAGTTGAACCCAGGGCTTAGGACATTACTGCAAGATCTGGTACACTGAGGGTTGGGGACAGGTTTGTCCTGAGCCCTAGAAGCACAGTGAATCCAGTGCAGTGAGTAACTGCAGCAGCTGAGGAGCCCACAGCACTGAGGGAGTCCTGCTCCTTCCACCCTAGGTCGTGGCCGGCATGAACTACTACTTGGACTTGGAGATCGGCGGAACCACATGTGCCAAGTCCCAGTCTGAGCAGCCTGACTGCCCCTTCAGTGTGGACCCGGTATGAGCTTGCAGTGTTCAGGATCAACATGAGCAGTAGGAAGTGTGTGTGTGTGTGTGTGTTTCTGTGTATCAAATGATCTATGCATGGGTGTAGGATATGTGGAGAGCTGCATGTGTGCACACATGTACAGTATGTGGGGAGATGAACACGTGTGTGTGTGTTGGGTGAGTAGGTTGTGTGTGTGGAGTGTGGTGGTTCAGGTGTAAATACCATTGGCAATGGGGTGCATGTGAGTTTGTGTACAAGCACATCTGTGCATATGTGGGATAGTAGGGAAGTGGCACACACAGCATGGATTTGGGGGATGCTGGGAGACCATCTCTGCCTTTGGGGTGCTCCTACTGGACTGGAGGGGGCAGCAGCAGGGCTGGTGAGGAGGGAGACAGCTCTAATGAGTCCCAACTTCAGCCCTATCCAGAGCCCTGTTGAGCAGGCTGGGCCTGAGAGGGCTGGGACCCCCATGGTGTCCTCTGCCTCCAGCCTCTCCCTACAGGTGGATCCCTGGAGGCCATGGCTCTGGGCACTGAGTGACTGTAACCCTGTCCACCTTACCTGTCTCAAGGTCCCAAGGCTTGGTTCCTCCTGGGTGCCCTCTCAGTGCTGAACTGGGCTAAGGTAAAAGAGCTGGGGTAGTGAGTGCCTGCCCAGCCCTGGGTATGCTGATCTCCTGGCCCTGCATGGCTGCTCCCTGGGGGATCTGGTGAGAGATGAGGACCTGGGATCCCTGAGCTGGTGAGAGCACCATGTTGTGGGGAAATCTGCTCCATCACTCTTTCCACCTGTGACAGCTCATGGCTGAGCATCTTCTCTTTCTCCGGAAGCCCTTCCTGCTGTGCTTCTCTCTTTGTTTTGCAGACACAGCTCTGCTCCTTTGTGGTGGACTCCAGGCCCTGGGACAATTACATGGTCCTGACAAGTCCCAGGTGTCGCAGTGCCTGAGGTGTTGTGTTGGCCGGTCCACAACGACTGTACCTTACCCATGTCCCCTGCAGTGTCCCCAGCCCATTATGGAATAGCCCTTAAGGAGTCTCTTCAATGCCCCAGCACCTGGGGTCTGGAGCAGCAGTCTCCTTTGGACAGCAGCTCCCACGTGCTCCCCTTTGTCCTGTGCTTCTCAACCACATGTGTGTGGAACACACAGCTGCCCCTGCCTTGCTCGATAAAAATTTGCATCAGCTCCCTCTGAGTGGTGTGGTTTTGGGGTGCAGGGAAAGGGTTGTTGGAGCTGTCCCTGTAGGTAAATCCTGTCTAACTGTCACACAAGTCCCCCTGAAGTGGGGCCGAGTCATGGTCACTGAGGCCCCCCACTTTCTCACCATCACCCTTTTCCTGTGAGGTCCGCCCTCCTGTACACTCACTCCACCTGTCCTCAGGGACATGGCTCTGCCCTGGGGACTGGGCTTGCAGAAGGTGATCTGGTCATCCAGTCAAGGTCCCCACTCCACCCCAGCCTCAGTGACCACCTAAGAAGAGCCTCTGGCCAAGTTCTGGCCTCAGGGCTCCTGTGGCTCATGGTGGGGTTTTATTTGACTGCAGTCTGAGAGTCCCTTAGGCAAAGTCCTTGAGACCAGAGTGCTTCAGGGCTGAGAGATCTGTGAGATTGTGAGAAATCTTCACATGTCTGATAAGATTTCCGGGGGTTGGGACCCACATCTGAGCAAGAAACACACTCAAGTTTCAGTGTACTTTGTACACATAGCTTGAAGGTAATTGATATAATTTTATTTACTTTTTTTTTTAACAGGAAGAAAGTTTTAGTTGGAAGGCCAAAAGGAGGACAGGAAAGGATTCAGTTTAGATGGCTAAAGGCAGTCACTGACACAGGGTTCAGACCAGCCCACAGCAGAGGCAGGAGGCCAGCATTCAAGGAGTGGCTGGCTGGTGGACTGTGGTCTGCGGGATCAATATTTCATCATCTCAGTTTTAGTTCTGGGATCATGATGGCTGAGGGATGGTTCCCTTCCCAGAAGAGAATTCTTAATCTGTAGGGCTTTCAGTTATATGGGGCTCCCCTTTCCCTGGAATCTAGGTTCAGGACAAAATGTAAATCACACATAACTGGAAAATTAGAAAATAAGTACAGTGCTTTGGAAAATAACCTGGTGAGTTCTCAGCATGATAAATGTAGCATCACCATTTGACCCAACACTTCCCATCCCAGATGAATGAAAACAGTGTTCCCCCAAAAAACTTCTACACAAATCTTATAGCTATGGTGTTAAAAATATAAAACAAGGGCTGAGGATTTAGCTCAGTGGTTCCGGTGCCTGCCTCGCAAGCATAAGGGCCTGAGTTTGATCCCCAGTACCATAAATAAATAAATAAATGAATAAATAAATACAAACCACATAAACATCCATTCATTGACGACTGAATAAACAGTACAATGTGGTGCTATTTGGCAGTTCTTTAAAGTGGACAATTGCTACAGACTATATGGTGGATAAATCTCAAAAAATATGCCATGTGGAGAAAATCAGCAACAGAACAGTACAGTCTTTCATCCCACTTACACAAAACAGCCAGAAGGGCAAATTTACAGGGTAAGGTGGAGGATTAATGGTTACCAGGCTGGGGAGTGACTGCTGAGTAGGCAGTTCCTTTGAGCCGCGAAATCATCTAAAATTAGATTGTGGAGAAACTTGCGCAATATTGTGAATAGGCTAAGAACCACTGCACTGCACATTTTAAACAGGAGCTTTGTGTGACATGGATGGATTTTCTCCAAAAATCTGTTTAAAGATCATCACCATAGTTTTTACCAGAAAAATTTTTATCCCCTCTTCTCTTTTCTATTCCTAATAATTTCCAGCCATCTTTTCTAATCAAACCTTAACAAAATTAGAAAACAGCAATATAACTCTAATTTGCATCAAATGTATAATTGCACCAGATTTGACCAGAAATTTACCTCTCAAACCCTGCTATCTTATTCTCAGGAATAACTAAAAGGCATTAAAAAAAGAAGAAGAAGAAGAAAAAAACCAGTGCCATCTGAAGTTCTGAGGAATTTAAATCCAGAAAAATTGTCTTGCCAACTAAAATTCTCAAAGTTTTCAAACTATTTTCTCCCAGTTCCCACATTACTAGACTGTAAGTGGCTGTATGACACTGTTGAGGAATGCATGGTGTTGGTAGTTGTATTCGAGTGACTGGGGAAATATTAATCATATTCAGTACCCTTGTGTTAAGCAGTTAGATAAGGGTATTACATGTATCTGAAAAGTTCTCATTTAGTAGCCTGAAGCACAGTTTGGGCTTTAAAAAGAAGTTCATGTCACCTAGGATATTTAGATCCCTCTTGATGCTGAATATAACTTTTCATTCTTCAAATACAACTTTAATTAAAAAAGAAAAAGAAATGAATTGATGACAAGTGGTCTCCATCATCTCAATATGACAGTGGGGTGAGTGAGCTTCCCAGAGGATAGACATTTTGAGGGTTGATTGGCTCTGGGAACCAGAGGACAACTAGGGATATGGTGCAAGAGAATAATGGTGCTCCCGGGAATAAGCAATGAACTGTGGCCATGCCCCTGATCTCCTGGACAGCATACACAATCATGTCCCCGATCTTCTTCAGAACAGATGTGGCTTTGTCCCCAGATCTCCTGTAGGTCACGTGTGGACACGTTCCAGATTTCTCAGAGGACATACGTGGCCATGTCTCAGATCTGGAGGTCAAACACGGCCATGTCCCAGATCTCCCGGAGGTTGTATGTGGCCATGTTCCCAGGTCTCCTAGGACATCCCTTACTCTGACTCTCCCAGGCTTTGCCTCCCATAGTAGTTCTTACAACACCTCTGGGACTATCCTTGAGCTACTCCACCCTAAGAGATCAGACAGCCACATATGTCCAGGCATTTGTGTCTCCTTGTAACCAGTCCCTGTGTGACGGCAGAGAGGTGGGAAAGTCCTTCCCTGGAAGGACAGACTCTGAGTTTGGCTGATGCTGCAGAAATGCCACCAGTCTTGTCCATCCTGCCCCTTACCATCTCTGCTGGGTTCTCCAGGCTCTTCCATAACCAGTCACTTGCAGCAGATGTTCCCTTAGCATCTGCTCCTGGGAAGCCAGAATGCACACAAGGGGAAGGGAGGCAATTGAAGGTGGAGTAAAAGCTACACTTGTGCTTTGAAGTCAGAGTCACGTTGCCTATTGTGTTTTAAGTAATTCGGGTTTCCTGAGGACAAACTGTAAGCCCAGGGTTCTGCCTCTTTTCAATAAGCAGAGAATAGATTTGAGGAGGCAACTGGCAAAGGTTATAAGGCCCAGTCTGTGCCCGGCAGAGGCCTGAGCTCACAGGGCAGTCTGTGGAGCAGAGGTGGCTCCATATGGACACAGTGCAGCTGCTCAGGCCCTGACCTCAGGTCCAGAAATCTGTGTGTGTAAAGGTTTTTGCACTACTGATTTTCATTTGAAAATTCTAGTATTTCCAAATAGTTATAATCTTAAATGTATGTGTATCTGTGTGTACTTACATGTCATCCACATTTTAGAATATGCAGGAATAGGTGATAAATATGATTTGAAGGCATTTTAAACATTCAACTTGACAACTACAAAATTTTCCAGCATGATATTTTAATGATAATAAGATAAAATGTTTGAAAAATTTAAAAATTGTTTAATTGTATAGTATAGTCTATACAGAAATTTGACAGTGTGTTTTGCATAGCAGAAAGGAATCCTCACAAATGTGATATTTTTTTGTGAAACCTTATTCTTTATTTTTTTAATCCAATTACCAATTGTTCAAAAATGCTTATTTTTGTAAATTTTCATCTTCCTCATTGTTTTTAGTGAATGACTTTGTAACCCACATAATCTTGCAATTGGAAGATGGTTTTGAAAACCTGAATAGCTGCATTTCCATCCTTCTCACAATAAAATTTCATGACAATAAACATATTTTCTACAATTACTGTGAGTTCCGTGAAAAACAGCTTCTCCCCTGCTGCTTGTCAAAGCACTGCTCGCTTTGAAGGGGTGGTTCCAAAGTGTTCCCTCTCAGGGACTTTCTGCTGAGTGCCAACCCGCCACGGATCGGGCAGTGCTTTACTTCTCCATCAGCTGGGAGCTCATGAGAAGGGCACACTCCACTGCCCCCTGGATGTCTAAAATTGTAGAAGCTGTGATGCCTGTCTCCAGTGCTTCAAGGATGGACCACAGTCACCCGGAAGACCTGCTGTGCACCGCAGTCCTCATGTTGTTTATGTCCCTCCTCCATCTTCTCAAGATGGAGAGAGAAGGTTTCGAATGCACAAGGGATTATGGTTTTGAGTGGGACCAGGCTGGACATTTTTGGTGCAGTAACTTCAAGTGTGGGAAAATCATAAAAGCTTCTAGGTTGTAGTCAAGAAAAAAGGAAAAGGGACCCAACAAAGCACTTGAAAAGGCAGAAATTAAAGGGAAGTCAAGCAATTTCACCTTGGGGACCTATGGCATCCACCCTGTGAACTACAGCTTGCCCTTCAGTCCAACCAACCCTACACAAAAATACGTTTTAAAAATTACATCTGTGCTGAGTATATATGGACTTTTTCCTATTATTATTCTCTAAGTAATAGAGTGTAACAAGTGTTTGCATAGCATTGTACTAGGCACTATATCTTATCTAACAGTGACTTAAAATATACAAGAGGAGGTGCCTACCAGGTGACACGTGATGTCATTTCACAGAGGGCACTAAAGCATCCCCTGACCTTGGTACCCATGGCCTCTGGAACTGGAATGAGTGTCCCACTTGTGATTGTACGTTTTGTTGAACATTTATTTCCTGTGAGAGGATTCAGAGTTTCATCTTTCTCCCTCCAGAATTTTCATTTGTCAGAACACCCCGCTGGTTCAGATCCCTTGGTCTGAACACTGAGCTCTGAGAAGCATATCCTGATGCTAGGGATAACTCTGCAGCACAGCCCCCTGCACCTCCCATGATGGGCTGTCACCAGGTGGCTGAGCTGGATGTTTGTTGGGGCTGTGACTGATGAGATGCCTTCTGCCCCACAGCTTCACTATGCACCCTGAATCCTAGCTCCAGGAGTCACTCCCTCACCTGCAGGGGCGTCAGAGAGAGGAGCACTGAACAGAGTCCACAAGCTGCCTCCTGGTGGCTGAGCCAAGGCTGCCCAGTTAATGCATGCTTGCAGCCCTTTGTCCACTGAATTCAGAGCTGTAATTGCCCTCTTAGCCTGGGGATTTTAGGTTTTATTTTGAGACAGATTTGCAAGCAGCTGAAACATTTATACACATAGCTCTGAGGCACTGTCAATACCAAGCAAACAGAAATAAAATATCGCAGTTCTGGGACAGTGATTCCAGGAGGATAGCAGGGGACACATGTATCTGTCCTGGAGGGCCCAGACTGGAGCTGAGGACTATAAACTCAGGATTTACTCTTGGAGCCAGTGCTCATTCACTAATGCTTCTCTCACCTAATCTACAGCAGCCTCTGAGAAAGCTTAATCCTACATGGCTGAGCACATGGTAAAGCAGGCTCTCCAGCTACCTTGCCTGCACCTCCTGCCTAGAGCCCTGCCCCTTTCTGTGCTGTCTTAGAGATGAGAAAATCAGCCCGGAGAACTGGGCATAGCTGTGCCCAGCTACTCTGGGGCACAAGACCAGGTGGCGGAGCCCAGGAATCCCAGGCTGGCCTGAGCCACAGACCAGGACCCTGGCTCTGCATAGAAGAGGAAGTTGACCCTTTTCTTTGTGCAGAATCCCTGCCACATGTCTTTGTCAACTGCTTGCTACTACTCAGTCTCCTATCCAGTGACCCTGACACATATGCCTAGCACATCACAGAGGGCTGGTACTGCTGCACAGATACATACTCACACACACATGCACACAGATGCTCACAGGCACACATACACGCACACACACACACACACACACACACACACACACACATGCATACGTGCATACTCACATGGTGCACTCTGAGGCTTTGATGTGAGGGAGAAGTTCTGACCAGGACACCTGCTGAGCTCTCTGTGCAAACTTCTTCCACCATTTGAGCATCCTTCCTGTGAGCCTCACTCCCACTGCCCTCAGTGACAGCCACATTCAGTGTGTCACTGTCCCCAGCCTGGTAGCACCACTGACCAGTTGCTGTGTGACTCTTGTGGCATCTGCCCTGAAAATGTCCTAGAGTTGGAGCCCAGTCTCCCTGCCTGGTGCCTCCCCTGGGCTCAGAGCCTTTGTGACAGGACGCTGTCCCAGAGGCTGTGCCCATGTTGTTGACAAGCTAGTTTGTGCACCGCATGGTCTCTAGGACCATACCCTCTGCTTGTGCGACCTTTTAGGTGCCTCTGAGAGAGAGGGACAGATACCTGCTGGGCTCAGCCTGTTTGGGGACTGGGCTAAATATGTTTAGGGCTTAATTTACTTCCAAAACATGCTGTGACCTGGGCATGACTTTAGATAAGAATGTGAAGGCCTAGACTTGCTGATGAGAAGCAGGGCTAAGTGTATACCTTGGAGCTGATGACTCTAGCCTTGCTTTGAGCCTCTGCCCTGTGTCAGCTGCCTGAGTCTCTCTGGTATCTTTCTTTCCTGACTGGTTCTCCATGCCTGGCTGTTGGTGAGTTACATCTTCATGAATGGAGTTGAAATGTGCCCCGCGGGACATGGACTCCCAGGAGTCTGCTAAGGTCTGGCTGACCGGTGCACTGTGGGCCAGCAGAGGCTCTGGAACACTGACCTAGGACTTAGCAAGCCCCTGCTGCATGCACTCCCAGGTACTGCTCCTCCTTGCACACCTCAGCTTTGATCATGCACTGTGCCATCCACACCAACCAGGTGGTTTCTGGGTCTCTCCTCTCTGACTTCCACCAAAGACAAATGCAGCCCCCCAGTGCCAAGAGCAATGGTCTTGAGAGCAGCCATTCTTCCCCTTCCCTGGGACAGGAAGAAGCTAGCACCACCTGTGAGTGTCCAGCCAGAAGCTGCCCCTGCTCGGGAAGGATCTGGGGTGAGGCACCGTCTACCACACACTTGTCACTTCTGGTGACCCGGCTGTCAGTAGGAGTGTGGACATGCCAAGGTGCAATCCCATATCCTACAACCCAGACTGGGATTCTGTGTAAAAGAAGCTGTTTGCAAATGTGTTTTATCCATAGAGATAGGAAGCTCTGCTCTGGTCCACCCCTTCATTTTCCCCTTCTCTTGTTCTCCCCTCCCTTATCTCTCTGCCTTTCTCTCCTAGGGTCTCCACCTTCCCCTGGGTCTCTGCCTCCTCCCAGGTTTCTGTTTCCCTGTCCTCCTCTGAGGGTTGAAGCAGGGCCTGTGGGTTCACTTGATCTCCACCAGAGAACCAGCTCCTCCTCTTGGCCTGGCCTGGCCTGTGGTGAGTTGTATCGTGCATCTTCCTGTTCCTTGGGACATTTTCCAGGAGTGGCAGTGCTGGGCATGTGGCTCTGGTGAAGGGCAGACAGCTGGTCCCATCCATCTCCCTCCTGTATAGCCCTCCCACTGTGCTTAGGGCATGGACTCAGTGCCAACGTAGGTTACACGTGACTTCCCTTCTAAAACTCAAAACAGGACTCTCTCCTTTGCTAAACTTTGCAAACCTGTAAACCTGACTTCGGCCTCCTGGGGGCCTGACTTATGGGCATCCAGCCTCTTTGGGTGGCTGTGCTGTGAGTCATTCTGGAAATCCACCTGGACTAATGTATCGTCCCTGTGGTTCCCTGCCTCATGTCACATCTATCCTGAGGTAGGAATGCTCTGTTTAGAAGGTTTAGATTTGTAAATCATCTAACCGCACCTCTGGGGGGCAGGGGTGGCATGTTCTCACCAGAAGATGCAAAGTCAGGCCTTAAAACCTGGTGGTAAAGTAACAAACCACCCTAGGGAAGCAACTGCAATGTGGCACCCCAGGACCACATCCCCTTCTATCCCTCCCATTAATGCCCTGGTGCTCCAAGATCCCGCTGCCTACCTCCAGGACGACCTCCAGTGTGAGGGGAACAACCTCCGGTCCCACAGGTGAGCCCCACCTCCCTCAGCAGTTGCTACACTCTCACCTAGCGCTGAACTGACCTCCCTATGCCAGTGATGGGGTGCTCAGCAGCTCTGGCTGCACAGAGTCACAGGACTTTCAACATGGAACTGCTGTGGGTGGTCTGTCCTCACCGTGGAGTGCAGAGAGCCAATCAAGCTCTGAGGAGGACCCTCCCCTTCTTGGCAGTCCTTCCAGAGGTAAGGGTGATACATACTCCATCTTCTTCACCACATATACAAATGAGGGCTCCCTCCAAGGCAATGCTTCTGATCTGGGGATGTCTCAGCAGTTGCTACACTCTCACCTAGCGCTGAACTGACCTCCCTATGCCAGTGATGGGGTGCTTTCAACATGGAACTGCTGTGGGTGGTCTGTCCTCACCGTGGAGTGCAGAGAGCAAATCAAGCTCTGAGGAGGACCCTCCCCTTCTTGGCAGTCCTTCCAGAGGTAAGGGGTGATACATACTCCATCTTCTTCACCATATATACAAATGAGGGCTCCCTCCAAGGCAATGCTTCTGATCTGGGGATGTCTCAAAGTAGTTATCCTAGGTACTTATGCAGGCAAAAACAGGAAACAATAGTATAAAGTACTTCGGGAAGTTTTGTTCTGAACTACATAGCTTCTTGGGCTAGGGATTTAGCTCAGTGGTGCTGCCACCTGCCTTGCAAGTGCAAGGTCCCGAGTTCAATCCCTGGTACCAAAAAAATAAGCAAACAGAATTGGTTTAAAAATGTGTTCAAAAGAAACTAAAGAATTTTACTTGGTATTACTGGTTATAAAACAAGATTTCATGGTTTTATTTCAAAATTATTGATTTTAGTTTTAATACAATTGATCTACATGCATTCTCCGACAATATTAGATAGAAAAATGAATGTCTAACTAATGTCAGTGGTTCAGACAAGAAAACTTAAGACTTGACAAAAGATATTTATTTTCCACAGGTCATTTATTAGAATCATTGATTATTTAAGAGACACAAACATAGATCTTCCACATACTGTACACACACATATACATAACATGTGATACATATATACATGTGTGAGATATGATCAATAAATATGGTGAATGTTTAAATTTAAAAAAAATTATTACAGTAAAATACACCTCACCATTAATGTCCCTCATTTTAAATACATTTAACCTCTTCCTCTTGCCACTTTTTTGAAGCCATTCTGAAAGACTTCTTTCATAAGTGTCTTTAGAAAGTGTGACCAAAACTGCTTTAAATTGTGGATGTTGTGTATTTTATCTCAATGACATATAAGTGCCAGGGTAGTGGGATCATTGCTTTGACCAACCTAACCATATGGTTTAGAAACCTTTGGAACTAATTTGTAGGAGAGCTTGAAAAGGTTTGGAGATGCAAGCTAGAGAAACTCTAGGGTTCTGTAAATGGAGCTTGATAGGAAATTCTGATTGAAGCTGATTGAAGACCAGAATACTTATAGGAATGCAGATAGTAAAAGTCAGGCTTAGGAGGTTTCAGTTTGGAATAGGATTCCATTGAGAGCTGAGCTAGAGGCTGTTGTGTTATACCAGGTAGAAAATTTATCTTCATTTTGTTTATGTCCTGATACTTTGCAGGAAATCAAGATTAAGGCTAGCGGAATAATAATCTGGTGGAGTAAATTTCATGCAGTCCAATATTCAGGGTTGGTTGTTCAGGTTGGATAATGCTGGCTGCTGTTAGCCATATCTATAATCAAAATAAAAATAAAAAAGCAGATGTGAGGAGTTTTCATTTTCATCAGAATGGATGAGCCTTCAAAGCTGAGGTGAAGGAAAGCAGCTGCTGAAAAGATTAGGCTTAAAAGAAAGCCAAGTACTTTGCATCAAAAGGACAAAAGAAAAGATAGCTTGAGGAAATCTTAGGAATCAGAATGATCCCCATATTTCACAAGCTCAGGGATGCAAAACTAGAAAGCTTTCACTTGAGAAGAAAGCCCCTGGGATTTCTGCTCAAGAAAGGTCTCCTAGGATTTATTTCACAGTACTCAGCCATCCAGGCATAGGTGTAATAGTACATACCTTTAATCCCAGCACTTGAGAGGCTGAGGTAGGAAGATTGTTGCAAATCCAAAGCCAGCCTCAGCTAATAGTGAGTTCAAGGCCAGCCTGAAGTATATAAAAGACCCTTTCTCAAAAAATGAATAGACTGGGGATTTAGCTCAGTGGTTCTGCTGCCTGCGTTGAAAGCACAAGGTCCTGAGTTTGATCCAGAGAGAGAGAGAGAGAGAGAGAGAGAGAGAGAGAGAGAGAAACCTCTGCATCCATGTCCAAGGGGGGCCTGGCTGCTGCTCAAGCTGGCAGTAGCAGACCTTTGCATCATCCATATGTTGCTGATTTTACAGACACATCAAATGCAAGAGTTGGATCAGGAAGACTTCTAGATTTCCATGGAAGCCAAAAGTGCAATGAAGACTCCAGAAAGTTGGAGATGTCAAGAATGTGAACTATCTAATGAGAAAACCTGTGGGCACTGAGCAGAGGCACTCCAAGAGAGAGGGCACTTGGATAATGCCATTAAGGTAGAGCACTCAATCCCTTTGGTACTTGCGTATCACCACAACCTACTCTAGGTGTTGGACATGGAGCTACAGGATCTAATATTGGTTTGGTCATGCTTTAGACTCATTTATTTCTATCCTTATATTCATGCATTTTGAATGGGAGTGTTTACTCTGTCCCATTTTATATTGGCAGTGTTTTTTAACTTTCTTTTTAATTTTTACACAGGCTCAAATCTAGGAGTTTACCTTGAGTCTCAGAGGAGAATTTGGACTGGAGACTTTTCAGCAATTCTGGAACATTAAAACTTTGGACTATCAGAGATAGACTAAATACATTTTGTATAATGAGACAGCATGAGTACTTTGGGGGCCAGGGGTGGAATGTTATGGTCTAGATCTAGATCTAGAATATCCCTAAGTCTCATGTCTCAAAGGTGGAGTTTTGGGAATGTGAGTACATTGTATGCATTAATCTGATAAATTCATAGCCAAATGGTGTTAGGAGGTGGACCCTGGTCAGAAGAGGTCACTAGGGCCTGTGTTCTTGTCCCATTTCCTCCTTTCTCTTTCTGCTTCCTGGCTGACATGGGTTAAGCACCTTTTCCTCACCATAATCCTCTGCCATCCTGTTTCTGCCCTGGAGCCAGCCAACCATGGACTGACACTGTATGCCCCAATAAACCTCTCCTCCTTTAAGTTGTAGTAACCAAGACAGTTTGTATATATACATACCTCATCTGTATACACCTGCATACTCTTTACTCTTATCATATAAACTTAAGGAAATTTTCACTAACTCTGACCAGAAAGGCTGCTTGTGGATAAACAAATCTCAAGCAGTTGAATCCTAGATCCCACCCAGCTCTTGCACAACTGCACACCTACATACCTTCTCTTCTCTGGGGCTACTCCCAGAGAAGGTAAGTGTTGATAGCATACCCATCACATACAGCAGGGGACACGTTTAGAGATGAGAGTGATGCCTGGGCATGGGGAAAGTGGTCATATATCTCTCTATCCAACAAGCCCCATCAGGCTCTCTGGCATCAATTTGGAAGGTGCATTTGGGCTGCAGTCTTTAGAAGATGTACACAGGGTTGAATTGGAGCAACTGGATGCACACTGAAAAACCTGCACAGCTACCCCACTCCAACATGACCACCACCTCCCTGAGTGTCTACCAACACTGATGTCTCACTCCTGTCCAGGACACAAAGGGCAGGCATTCTCGGGTGGCGTCAAACACTATTGAGTCGGACAGTCATTTGTTCCAGTTTCCCAAGGTCTTAAGTTGTTTTTGTGTAACATTTTATTCAAAGTTTCATAAAAATTGCTTAAAGTTATAAAAGCAAGGCCCACTGAGACCAGTCATACTGGCTAGGACAGGGAGATCCGCTTGCCAGCCCAGAATCTTAAGGTAAACAATGGTTGTTTGAGAAGGCTGTTAGTTTTGGGTAGCTTGCTGCACAGAAAAGCTAAAGAATACATGTTGTATGGTTTAATATCCAGATATTTTCTATTATGATCATATCTTTTGGTTAAATGGAGCAGCATCTTCTCTCTTAAGACAGAGGTACAGTTTTTGTTTTGAGCAATACAACAAACACATGTACCTGCGCCAAGGATAACTTGGTCCCCTAATAAACCAAAAGTAATGTGCATTTGGCTTGTTGATGTAAGATAAGAGCACAGATCTGCAATATATGATATTTTAAAATTAGAATTTGAATGTCAGGTAAGAGTCACTGTTTCTGGTGCTCACCCACAGATGACTTCAATTTCTGCATGATTTGGATCTGCAATGCTGGCTCCGGGGGTTGATCCACTCCTCTCATTCCCAGCACCTCTCCTGTGGTGCTGAGGCCTCCTTCTTGAGAACCTAGCTCTGTAGTTGAGGTTATCCCCTCCCTCACAGCTCTGCAATTTCCTCTGTGACCCTAGATCCCTGTCCTTTAATGGTGTATCAAACTACCTTAGTTAGTGTCCACAGCTCAGGGTATGGACTTTTTGTTGAGACTGCCTTTGCATTGGTGACTTCTTTTTTCTCCTTCTCCTTCACCTTCTTAAAGATGTGGATTAATCAAGGACCTCAATTTGCTGGCTTCAAAATCATTGAGACTGGATTAAAATAACAACAGCAAAAACAATAATATCTAATTTTCAAGTGTTCAGTTAGTTGCCACAAAACTGGAGTTTTGTAAGTTTTGTTGCACAGTTCTTGTGTTTTCACACTTTGAAGTCAACACCCCTCAAGAATAAATACTCAATCTACAATCTGTCTTTCTACAGGTCCATCCATTCATCCGGCCCCTTCCTTCCTCAATCCTGCCAGCTCTCTGCTCACCCATAAATTCCTCTTTGTGTTTCTCTTTTCCTCCATCCATATTGCATATTCATCCATTAATCTGCTATCCATCCATCATCCATACACTTGTCCACTCTTCCATCCATGCCTCCATCCACTGGAGTTACCAGTCACATCTTTTTCCCTCCACTCTTCCCTCTCTTTCTCCATCCATGGGTCTACTCACTCATCTACTCCTCCCTATTTATTTCCCTTCATCTGTCCACCCATTTTTCCCTTTTACTTCTCTTTCTTTATCCTCTTCTCCATCAGTTCCACTATTTACTCAGCTATCATCCATCCATCCAATCTTTCCATTTACAGATCTTGATCATGACTACCTATGTCTGTTTTTGGTATTGGGGATCAAACTCAGGACCTTGTGCTTGTGAGGCAGACAGCAGCAACACTGAGGTAAATCTCCAGCATTACTACCTATGTCTGTATCTATGTGCACATAAATGTATGAAGCTTTTAATGTGCATATAGAAAGCCAGCATACAGGAGCCATAGCAGGGCACTGGGGCTGGACTGACCTGATCCAAATGCTGGTATTACTACTCAGCAGCTTTGCCATTTTGAAAAGTCATTTACCCACATTTTATTAAGTCTCACAATTTTCAGTATGGAGATGAAAATAATAATACTTAGTCACAGATAATTATTTTCGGTAGATTGAAGCTTGATAGCTTAAAACACAAGGAATGGTGCTAGACACATAGTAAGTGTGATGTTATTTGCTAGAGTAGTAAATTTGAAATCAGCTCTTGTTATGTAAGTAGCTATGACATGGTGACAGTTATCTGCTTTTCTTCATCCTGTTTATTCATGATTTGCTGTCCACAGATTTGCAGAGGTTTGTGCTTTGAGTAGGGATGGGTGCAGTCTTGACCAGTCCCATCCCCCAGAGTCTACAGGCAGACTTCTTTGGGGACCCCATTGCAGCTGAAGTTCTGAGGATCCCAGCCAGGATGTCATTTGTGTCCTCTCAGGAGGTCTGACAGCACCTCATCCCCCTCCCTGGTGCTCTGGATCTGCTGGCACTGCAATCAGTACATTGGTAATGCAGATCAAACAAAGAGGAAGCTTTCTGTGTGCACTGATAGTCACGACTTTCTAATCTCACAAGGCACCAGGTGACACTTCTCCCTGAAGAATGTGGCTATTAATATATCGGTCTTCAGATTTCTTTTCTTCTCTTGGAGTAGAAAGTCATTAAAGGAAATGGTTTCTAAAAGGATTTATTACATAATTTCTGGAGAACTAAGATTTAAGAGGACAGATATTCACCATGTGATAACAAGGTTTCTGTTCAGATGGGAGAGAAAGAGCTGTGTGCCTAGGAGAGGTAGGTGTGGAGGGTCCTGTGCTCTGTGCTTTGTTTGTCTTATTGTGACAGCTTACCTGGGTTCCCTATGGCTCTGTCTTTGACCCATAAGTGGATTTAGGATGTCACTAATCTGGTAGATTTTTCAAGTCAGGCCATTGAAGTAAATTCCCCTCCTCATGTGCAGCTCAGTGACCATGACAGATGCATGCTGCCTGTGACCACTGCACTCCAGATATGGGAACTTCTGTCACCTCACAGGTTTCTTTGTGCCTCTGTTCTGCCAATTATGATTCCCAACCCCACCTCCCTGAAAGCTAGGAGCCATGGACCTGACTTCTGTGTCTACAGTTTTGCTACTTCCAGGATTTCATATTAGTCAGGGTCCTCAACTGCCAGGCATGGGCTGACACCAGTCTGTGGCCTGTTAGGAACCAGACTATAGAGCAGAAGGTAAGCAGCTGGCAAGTGACCAAGGCTATGTCTGTATTTACAGATGGCTATTACTCAAATCACTACCTAGGCTCCACCTCCTGACAGATCAGATGTGGCATTAGATTCTCCTAGGAGTGCAAGTGCTACAGTGAGTTGCACATACAGGGATCTAGGTGCATACTGCTCATGGGAATCTAATCCTGATGAGCTGAGGTGGAGCTGAGGCAGTGGTGCCAGCCCTGGGGAGTGGCTATAAATCTAGAGAAACATTAGCAGAGAGGGTTGACTGCACAGAGACCATAACATATCAATTGCTTACAGACTCAGATCAAAACCCTGTCAGTGAGGAGCAAGTGACAATTAAGCTGCATGTGGTAGCATTTGTAAGTCATCATCCATAATTTATTTTAGTCTGTGCATGGTGCACTTCTTGGTTCATTTACTACTTTCATATTCACCTCTTTCCCGCACTGCACACTTGTCTCAGTCACAGTCTTAGTAAGACCATAGCTAACCCTGGCCAAAATGAGTAAAAGTAAACATCACCAGAGAACTTCTTGGGAAACAAGGAAAGATCCAATGATGAGACAGCAGAAGACTCTAAGATGCCTACGAAAAGAAAGAAAATACAAGACATTTAAAAGAAAATACCAGGAATCCTATTTAAATTATGGGCTCATTGCAACAGATGATTCATATTATCTAAGGCTGCTTTGTATAATACGTGGTGCCCAGTTGTCCAACAACGCCATGAAACCATCAACACTGCTTTGCCACATGAAGACCAAGCACCTGCATCAAGATAAGCCTTTGGGGCTTTTTCAAAGAAAAAAAATTGTGAACACAAAGGGCAGAAGCAAATTATTGATGGTAAATGTGTCTGAATTGAAAGCATCATTCTCAGTGGTTGAACATGCTGCTAAAGCTAAGCTGTTTATAACCAGTGAGAGCTGACCCTACCTGCTGCTAAGGAAATCTGTCCTGAACTTTTAGGGGAGGCTGCAATTTAAAATGTGGCACATATTCTTCCTTCAACTGGAACCATATCTAGGTAAGTTGATAAAATAGCAGAGGTTACTGAGGCACAATTGTTGGAAAGAATTAATAAGTCACCACATTACACAATCAAGATTGATGAGTCTACCAATATTGACAACAATGTTTGATGTTGTAGAACGCATTTTTCAGAATGATGTGCACAAGTGTGTGCTACTGCACCTTTGTTCCCATCCAGCACCAGAGCTTCAGAATATTCAACTCTTTGAATGACTATGTGTCAGGAAAACTGAATAGATTATTTTGTGTTGTTGGATGCACAGCTGGAGCTGCTGACATATCTAGGCAGCTTTCTGGTTCCACAATTTGGATCAAATAGATCACTTCTGTATGTGAATCTACGCACAGTATCAACCACAGAGAAATGCTGGCTAGCTGAAAATGTCACCTGATCTTAACAACATTTTCAGGATGTGATTAAAATTTCAACCACGTGCTCTTAACTCACATCTGTTCATGCAGCTCCTTGAGGAGATGGAGGCAGAGCACACATGTCTTTTATACACAGAAGGAAGATGACTTTCTATGGTAGATCAATGGACAAAGCTTTGGAGTTATTAGAGCTGCTCTAGAAATTTATTTAGAAAGTAATACAGAATTTAAGTGACACAGAATGGATCACAAAGCTCGCTTACTTGTGTGACATATTCAATCTGCTCAATGAATCCAATTTGTCACTTCATGGGAGGATGAAAACAACTGTGTTCAAGTCAACAGATAAAGTGAATGTATTCAAAACCAAACTGGAATTATGGAGGCAATGAGTGAACCTCGAGATTTTTGACATGTTTCAAGCATGGGCAGAAATTTTAGCAGTACTTCCCAAATACAAAAGATTCTCAAACTCCACAGGAATGATTTGTGACTAATTTGTGAAGAAGCCAGGTGAATGGACTTTGTGCTAGAAGAGGATAAACCACTTGAGATTGAAAATGATGATGGCCTTAAAGGTGTTTGGGACAATTCCAAATACTCATACATTCTGGATTAAAGTCAAAATGGAATATCCTCTGATTGCTACAAATGCAATGAAAATTCCACTCTAACATCCTGTTTTTGTGAAGCAAGTTTTCTTGTAGTGACAACAAGCAAAATGAGATTACAGAGTAGACTGAATGTAAGAAAAACACTTTGGTGTCATTGTCTTTCATCAACCCCAGATGGGACTACCTAGTTACAGAAAAACAAGCTTGGGGCTCCCAGTGATTCTGCATTATTGGCCAAGTATGGTAGTGCATGCCTGTAATGGTGAGTTGTATAACTATAATAGTAATAAAGGGCCTGGTATTAAGCTCAGTGGCACCGCACCTGCTTTGGAAGCACAAGGTCCTGTGTTTGATCCCTGGTACCAAAATAAGATAAAATAAAATAGAAAAAAATGGTTAATGAATATAAAGACTTTTTTGGGGGGATACTGGGGATTGAACTCAGGTGCTTGCGCTTGCAAGGCAGGCCACCGAACCACTGAGCTAAATCCCAGGCGCTTAATGAATATAGTATGCTCAAATCATCCTAAAGCCCCCCCACCCCCACCACCATTGCCCTGGCCTATGGAAAAATTGTCTTCTACAAATCTGACCCCCATGTTCCCAAAATGTTGAGGATGTACCACTGAGCTAAATCCCAGGCGCTTAATGAATATAGTATGCTCAAATCATCCTAAAGCCCCCCACCCCCACCACCATTGCCCTGGCCTATGGCAAAATTGTCTTCTACAAATCTGACCCCCATGTTCCCAAAATGTTGAGGATAGCTAATATATGTAGAAATGCCCATGATCGTTTCTAACCAAGGTGCCTAATACACTGTATATTGTGACTCCCTGTCCAATGGTGCAGCACTGTGGGCTCTGCCTGCCTCCAGCTCCTTTGGGCTGACACAGTTTGACACATACTGTTTTCTTTCTCTTAGCAGACTATGGAATTACAAACTCTAGAGCAACCACAAAGTACCTGGTTATCTTTGAATTTTCTTCAGTTCTTAGTGACTTAGATTCCTTATCTATTAAACAGCAATTATAAGGTACCTATCTTTGGAAATCAGTAAGCAAATAAAAACTGAAGCAAACAATAATAAAAGAAAAACATTGTTTTGGGGATCTTAGAAAAGAAACTGTGTGGAGTTGTCTTTATTTCACTGGTCCCTCAGCAGATCACAGGCAGCAAGTGATGTAAATTCTCTGCTCCCTGGATTCTGTGGTATAAACTGGGGGGAAGGAGTTTACCCCTCTCAGCATTGCTGTCCTGAAATTAAATGAGACACAGTTTCTATAACATCTGGAAAACCTGAAGCTCTTGTAATTGCTTAAAAGTGTGACTATCAAAATTACCTTTTGTATTTACATATTTATTATACATTTAAGGATGCTTAATGACCTTACTGATGAATTATGCCCCCATCAACTGAATCAATGTCATTCACTTATTTTTTAAAATTAATCTTTAATTAACTTGTCCTAAAACTCATTCTATTAAAGCACACAATTCAACAGTTTTTAATGTATCCCAAAAGTTACATCAATCAATGAAACAGTTATTTTTAGGGACCAGTATACCCTTGTATAAATATGAGCAGATTCCAGGTCCTACCTTGGGAAATTTGGTTGAATTCCCCCTGCCTTGCAGTGCATCCTGGTGGGTGGTAGCTGTTTCTTGCACTGATCACTTCAAAATTAAACCTTTTCCTTGTGTTACTTTCACTTATGACTTCCTCTTTCTGTGCCTGACCTGAATTCCTCATTCTCAGCTGCCTTCAGGTCTGAGACAGTCACACCTCACTCCCCCATCTTTCATCAGAGTAAATAAAGGTGAGGAGCATGAAGATACCGGGAAGGGGTCATTAAAGACCCCTAACAGTCAAAGACCACCTGCCTGTCTCTACACTATCAGCCATCCCTAAACATTTACATCATGAATGCAACTTGGAGCCCATGAGCAATATCTCCCCTCCTGTTCTATCTACTATTGGCACTCACTAATCACCTTTCTGTGTCCACCTTATTTCACTTAACATAATGTTGTCATGACTCAATTGTGTTGTAATATGTATCTGTACTTCACTCTTCTTCAGGAGCAAATAATGTTTCAATGTTGCCTTGTGTGAAAGATTATGTATTGATTGTCCATTCACCAACTGAAAGACATTTGTGATTTTCCAGTTTGGAGCCATGATGAATAAAATGTCTAACATGTTTTTCTGGGGGTGTACATTTCATTTTTCTTAGAGAGATATATATTGGATTTGTCAGACCATATGAAAACTTTATGCTCAACTTTTTTGGGAAACTGGAAAACTCTTTCCCAAAGCATCTGTACTATTTTGCACTTCCACCAGCACTCAGAAGGGTTTTAATTTCTCCATATCCACTCTAACATTTGTAGTTTTCTGTGCTTTTTGTCTTAAGGCCAATTCTGTAACAATCTAATTTTTTAACAGCCTAACTCAGGTTAATGCCAACTTAATGACAATTTAGCCTTTGCACCATTCCTTCTCCCCTTCTCTGTGCTAGGGATATAATGGGTTTCCACTGGCACTTTGATTTGTATGTACCTATCACTTCTCCGCCTTTTGGCTAAGATCAAGTGTGATTTGCATATACCTAATGACTAATGCTATTAACCCTCCTTTTCATGTGCTTATTGGTCATTTGTATATATTCTTTGAGAAAATATTTATTCAAATTCTTTATTAATTTTTAATTTGGATGGCTTATCTTTTCTAATCATTTTTTTCTTTAGTCTGGATATAAGCCCCTTAAATTTTTTCTATTATATAGCTTGTATTTTCACTTTCATAATAATATACTGATAAATACATGAGTTTTGAAAAAGTCCTCTTTATCTATTATTTCTTTTTGTGTGTGTGCCTTTGGTATTATACCTCAGAAAAACATCACACAATCCAAGCTTATGAAGATTTGCACATTTTTCTTTTTCTTTTAAGAGTTTTTATAGTCTTAGTGATGACATTTAGCTCTTTAATCTATTTTCAGTATTTCTTCAAGATGCTGTGGATAGTGTCTTGAATGTAGATATCCAGTTAGCAAAGAATCAATTTTTAAAGGACATTTCTTACTTCATTGAATAGTTCTGGTATCCTTAAATATTAGGCAATCATAAAAGGAAAAATGCTCTTCTGGATCTCAGCTCTGTCTTATTGATCCATACATCTGTCCTGATCACAGCCCCCACTGTGTCAATTACTATGGTCTTATTGAAAGTTTGAAGTTGAAATGAGTCATGAAATTTTACTCATTCTGTTTAGTTGTTCCATCCATTACTGAAAGTGGCATACTGAAGTCTTTAGCTCTTAAGTTTAAATTGTCTATTTCTCCTTTCAATTAAATCAGTTTTTGCATTATGTTTTGAGTCTATATTGTTTGGTGCACCTATTTTTATAGTGGCTGTGATTTTCTGATGGGTTTACACTTCTTTCTCCTCCTCCTCCTCCTCATCCTTCTCCTTCTTCTTCTTTACTGGGGATTGAACCCAGGATCTTCACATTGACCTACATCCTTACCCTCTTTTTTTTTTTTTTATTTTGAGACCAGATCTTGCTAAATCACTAAGTTACCTGCCTTGGGCTTGACCTTGAGATGCTCTTGAATCAGTTTCCCAGAGTGCTGGGATCATAGGTGTGTGATCAGCTGGGCTGACACTTTTCTAGTTACAAAATGCCCTATATTCTCATACTTTTATATTAGCGTGAGTTTTCCCTTCACTACGATTTGCACAGTAAGGCTTTTTGCTTCTTTTATTTTAAATTATTTGTTTATTTGAATTTGAAATGCATCAGTTATAGAAAGCTGGTAGTTGAATCACTTTTTTATCCATTTATTGATCTAGTCTTCACCTTTTCACTAGAATATTTTCTCACTTTTAGTCAATATAATTACTAATATGGTGAGATATATTATTGCCACACTGCTCTTTGCTTTCTGTATGTCTTTTTTGTTTTTCTAATGATCTATTGCTGCCTTCTTTTGCATTGGATAGTATCAGAGACCTTTACAGCAGGTCAAGATCTCCTGCTTAGTGCTATGACACAAGGCAAGAAGAAAGACCTAGAGGCAGAATTAAAGAGAGAGAGATAGGGAAATGTGATGGCCAGTGCTTCAGCAAGCAAAGGTCCTGAACAACTAGAAACACTGATATTTATTGGTGACACAATCATTCATCAAGTTGGGGTAAGAGGGCTACCTGTGGTGGCTAAGTATATGTTTCTGACACAGGTGAGGCTTATAAAAGAAGAGACAAAGCATTCTTTTATTAGGAACAGAACAGACAAGATATAAGTTATGGATGGCAGTTAACTTGTCTTTTCAGATAAGATGGTTTTAACTCTGGGAACAGAATTTGGGTACCAGTCACCCTGAACTTGGCTGTCACATTATCTCGTATTAAGCCCCATGGCTTCAGGGGCCATTTCTCTGGCCTCTGCATGGCTATTGGGGGGGGGGTTAGTAATCCACATGCTATCTGAAATAATCCTATGACTCACATAGGCTTGAACCAGACTCACTTCTTTAAACAAGACAATCGTGGGGTTAACAGTTCACAACCTGCGTTGCTTACATCCTGCTTTGGGCATAATGACTGGAGTGGTCTCTTAAATGACAGATATTTTGTAGTGTGTCATTTGACCTTGTCATTTTCTTTTGCTACAGTTTGAGTTATTTTCTTAGTGGTTAGCCTGGGGCAATGATCCAGTAGTGTAAAAATTTTGTTTACATTAAACACTAACTTGGTTTTAATAATGTAGTAGAACTTGACTCCTGTGTAACCCACTCCTCCTTCCATGTTGTGTGCTACTCTGTCTGACCTTTGTAAGAAATAGTTTCCATTGTATG
>NW_022900919.1:25444233-25445406 GCF_012274545.1 Fukomys damarensis | reverse complement strand
TTTTTGGTTTTCTGAGACAGGGCCTCACTACATAGTTGAGACTGACCTGGAACTCACTATGTAGCTCAGGCTGGTCTCGTACTCACAGCGATCCTCCTGCCTTAGGCTCCCAAGTGCTGGGATTACAGGCATGCGCCACCATGCCTGGACTGTTTGCTTATTTATATATGACCATATTTTGTTATTCTTTGCACATTTTTTGTTTTTATTTTGGTTGAAAGCTGGACATTTTAAATAATATAAGTCAATAACTTTGGAAGTCATTTTCCAGCTACTGACTGGGCAGCAATATCTTTTAATGTCTATGTCAGTGAGTCTCACACATTTGCTGAGTGTGTGTATGTCAGAGTGTCATTTACAACCCTGCCCCCTGTCTTCACCTGCAGGGATGTATGCTCTTGAATCAGTCAAGGTCAGAGCTGGTACCTCAAGTTTTCCTGGCACACACTCTTCATGCACATGTGCATGGCCTCCACATTACCTGGAACATGGCAGTCTTTTCAGAGTTCTGTGTTTTCCTCTTGAGCTTTTAATCAGCTGCTGTTTGCTCCATCTGTGTCACCACTGTGGCAACCAAGAGGCTAATGATCACCCCTGGTTGTTTTTGACAAGTATCTTAGGGGAAAAGCTTTTCAGTGAGTGAGTTTTGAGTGATGTTGAATAACACTTAGTGCTGCAGTGAGGATTTCCAGAGAACAGCCAGGCTGACAGATGATGGAAAGCTTCTGGGATGAGACCTTGGGAGCTGCACACACCTTCTGCCCCCTTCTGCCCAACCTGCCAGGCAGTCTGCTATTTTTCATGGGCACCAGGACTAGGAGATATTGGCTCCCACAAAGCTAAACTCAAGCACTTAGGAAGACAAAGGCAAAGAACTCAGGACCAGGAAGTTCCTAAATTGTATGTTTAACATAAGAATGTCAAACTTCCTTTTCACTTAATCCTTTATCCTAAACTACCTGTACACAAGGTACCTATCAATAACTTTACCTTCCACCAAAGGACAGGAAAAGTCATAGCCAGAGGAAATTTAAAGTTGGGATGAAAGACCAGCCAGGGAGCCAGTCAGATTCCAGGTGCCTACATGGGACAAAATCTCAATAAAAAGGAGCTGCAGGGCTGCGGATATAGCTCAGTGGCATTGCCACTTGCATTGTAAGTGCAAGGACCTCA
>NW_022900919.1:25443826-25444223 GCF_012274545.1 Fukomys damarensis | reverse complement strand
AAAAAAAAAAAAAAAAAAAAAAAAAAAAAAAAGGAGCTGCAGACAAGAATCCACAAGCAATTCATATTCAAATTCTTCCTACTTGTTCAGAGTAGCTGTCATCTCTTTCTTCCTTCTTTCCTCACTTTCAAATAAATTGTCTTCTTTTAATTTAAACTGCTTCTTTGATTCTTTACTGACACTGAGTTTAGAATTGCCAGGAGCTTCATGTTCCAGCAGAGTAGTGGTTTGCTACTGTAAGACTTAAGTCTCACTTTTACTTCTGGAGCATGAACAGCCAAGAGGCTTTCAGGATGTTGGGCTCAGAAGCTCAGTGAGGCTCCAGGAGCTAGTCGGACAGCGAGAGTCACCCAGGAAGGAACATATCAGGCAAGTTGGCAAATAGACCTTTATTAGT
>NW_022900919.1:25436794-25443326 GCF_012274545.1 Fukomys damarensis | reverse complement strand
CAAAGCAGTTACCTAACAATTCACAATTAATCATTAGTTATCCTATAAGGGATGGGGGGGGAGACAGTCTCTAGGTCATTTGCTGGTCGATATGGAGTCTCTCTGGTTCAGTCAGTCTCTTACATTCCCCACTGATTTTTGGACCTAAATCAAATCTTTGATTTATTTATATCTGACTCTGGGCCTTAATAAAGGAACACATTGTAAAAGACAACAAGTTATTGTAATACAAAATCCTAATGTCATTATATAGAGTATCAGTTGTTTTATCTAGGTAATGTCAGGTAACCAACTTGTTAACCATTTAAATAAATCTCATCTTATCTGTTCATTATGAATCTTTGTAGTTAAATCTTTGAATTTTTTTATGTCTTGTTCTATAGCTGGCCAATTATTTGTTAAATTGAAGCAGCACATATTTTTAATCCTCTCACAACCTTGGTGATGAAATAATAGCAAATAATTAATTATCGCCCTATTATCTAAGATTGTTTGTCTCTGTTCCTGGAGTTCTTGATTAATTAGCGTCAGTGCGGCAGAGGTGGTATTTAATCTTTTAACTATCTTGTAAGTTAGTTTTCTAACTGTCTTTTTAGCATGTATTTCAATTGAGGGTATATCTATCACAGAAATAATCATAGGTATAACTTCAGCATCTGTTAAAAGTCTTATATCATCATCACAGCCTGGTGAAGTATAGGGAGACCAGCATTTTGTTCTGTTGGGTGGTGAGAGGTCTCTCCTGTCAGGTAAGATGACTGCTAATTTATTAAGACAACAGCAGGCCTTGGTCAAGTTTGTTGGGATGTAATTATAAGTTATTTCCTCACAAGTATAAAACCATCCCAGTGGCAAAGTAATACGGCATTTGTTGTAAGAAATCTTTTGTTTTCTAGAACACTTCATTATATCTGTTTATTTAAGATTTAAACACTGGGAAGTACAACCTTTACATTTGGCACAGAGAGTCTTATTGGACATAGCTATTCAAGGGGTATATAGTTTAATAGCATTTTTTGGTTTGTAACATGTCATCTGTCCCCAATTGTAACTATCCAAATAACTGAGATTTATTTGTGGGAAATTTTTAAACATAGTATATGGTCTAATATTTTCAAGTGGGGTGTATACTGGAACCAAACAACTTTCAAGCACATAATGAAAATTTATATCAGCATTTAAACATATTTCAGACAAATTTAAGGATTCAGCTAATTGTATCCAAACATTTTTAGTATGACCTAAGTTCTCTTTGGACAACGCTATTATTGTTCCAAGGGAAACCACCCAGATCATAACGAAGGTCTAGTTGAGTGGAGTTTTACTTTCAGTTTTCCAGGTTTGCTGATGATGCTCCATTTTCCGTGTGCCTCTGGGCTGTTGTCCAATCCAGGCTTGAGGTGGTTGTGATGGATCCATGTCGGGTGTCCCGCAACCTTCACAGCCAGAGGAGTAGACAGGACAACTGGAAAAGGCCCCTTCCACCGTGGTTCCAAGGTCTTGGAGTCAAACCTGTGAATATAAACCAGTTCTCCCAGCTTATAGGGCAGTGGCTGTAGAGGTTTCTTATGAGGAAGGTTCAGAGATCCTCTAACCTGGTCTTGTAGTTGAGACTGTATTTCATGTAAAGCTCTCAGAGACTTAAGCAACCTCAGATGAGAGAATTTTTCCTTTAATTCCATATCTATATGGGGAACCAAGGGGGGAATATGCCCATAGATAATTTGGAAGAGTGACAGATTCAGAGGAGGCTTGGGAGTACATCAAATATGCAATAGAGCAAAAGGGAGAAGCTCCACCCAACTTAATTCAGTCTCTAGGCTCAATTTAGTTAAAATCTCTTTTAGTGTTCTGTTAGCTCTTTTTACCTGTCTTGAACTTTAAGGTCTGTAAGCACAATGTAAATTTTATCTAATTCCAATGTTTAGGTTAATCAGTTTAGACACTTTAGCGGTGAAGGCTGGGCCATTGTTGGACCCCAGGGCTAAGGGCAAGTCAAATCGGGGAACTATCTCAGTCAAGAGTTTTTTTATTGTTATCTCAGCTGTTTCCTTTTTAGTAGGGTATGTCTCTATCTACCCTGAGAATGTGTCTATGAAGACTAACAGATATTTGAAACCATATATGTCTAGTTTCATTTGGGTGAAGTCTAATTCTCAATGTTCTCCGGGAGTCAGTCCCCTATATCAGACCCCTGGGGGCCCAGTTACCCGATTCTCGCTTACCTTGAGGCAGGTGGGGCACCATCTCACTTTGTCCCAGGCCTTCTGGGCTAATTCTCTGCTGACAAAGTGGGGCCGTAGCAGGGCCATCATCCTCTTTTCTCCTAGGTGGGTGGATTCATGGAGCTCATTTAGCAAAGTGTCGGCCACCGAGGCTGGTAGAACGACCTTCCCTTCATCTGTTGTCCACCATTCATGTTTTTCTTTGGTCTAGTGGTTTTTATTTATCTCCGTTATTTTTTCCTTTGTGTATTCAGGCCTCTCTGAGAGCACGGGTTTAGGTAGCAGCACCATTTGTTTTCCCACTGATTTTTGGGCAGCTTGCTTTGCTGCCTGGTCAGCTGTGTTGTTTTCAATCACTTCAGGGCTGGAATTTCTTTGATGTCCACGGCAGTGAATGATGGCAACTTCCCTTGCACACACGAGACCACTCACTGGAGACAGGCTATTGTGAGGAAAATAAAAGTCTACTCCAGTGAACAAAGACTAAAATCAGGGGCTAAAATTGGAAATAGATTCTAGCAGCTAGCTTGGAAAAGCCCAGTTTATTACATCTGTGTGCGGATGAGCTGGCACTGGGAGGGAGAAATAGCATCTGGGAGAGATTTCATCTATGAGTGGATGGGCTAATGTAGAGAGAGACATTAGCATCTACCTGGGAAAGGAATTAAGCTTATATAGCTATTGAAGGGGCTAAAAAATCTGGGGTGAAATGTTTATGACTGAGTCCAAGGACAGTCAGCACAGGTGTGTAGACAATCACTGGACTTTTTGACACCAGGGAGATTGTCTCCCATTTACTGAAAATAGCCCATCCTTAGCTGAAAGCACCTGTTTGCTTGTGAAGGACTCAGTTTAGGAATGACAGTTACAATATGTCATAGTGTGGTGTGGTGTACAGCCCTCCTTGTGTGGGACCCTAACTACTAAGTAACCCCTAGTTAGCCAGCACATAGCAGCACACATTTCTTTCTACCCAGCTCCAAGACTACAACAGTGTATGGAAGCCTGGTACGGGTAAACAAGATAGCAACTCAAGGCCTCGTTAGAACAGAACAGCCTGAGGTCTGGAGATGATCAATGTGAAAGACCAGGTGCGCAGTATAGCTGACTCCTTTAGAAAGATAGCAGAAAACCGACCCCCTTGACCCCTGGCCCACTTGCTGTGCTTGCAGTCCTCTTCCCTTGCCTTTAAAAAAAAACTGTGCTAACCCCTGTGTTGCACCTCTCTGAGCTGCTTAGTTCTGAGAGTGCCATCTGGCCAGACTAGTAAAGGTCTATTTACCAACAAGCCTGGTGTGTTCCTTCCTGGGTGACTCTCGCTGTTCGATAAGCTCCCTGAGCCTCCCTGAAACCCAGGGCTCAGCATGGTGAAGACCCTTTCAGCTGTTCATGCTCCACGGAGGTAAAAGTGAGACTTTCAGTCTTACACTTGGATGTTACAAAATGAGGAAAAAAACTCACAAACAGAAAAATGAAAATCAAGGCTGCTTTGACACCACAAAAGTAAATTCTTTAAATATGATCTCTGAGAGGTCTTCCTCCACACCCAGCCTATACAGCATGGCTATATTATCTTGGTGGACCCCACATGTTCGCTTTTATTCATTTCTTCAGTTCAGGGTGTGGGCAGGGATCTCTATGGTACTGATATAGAAATGACATAGGAGAAATAAATGTAACTCCCAATATGCTAGATGTCAGATATACCAAGTTTGTGTTTGTCAAAGTCAAAGAATGAATCCTAAAGAACAATAGAGGATAAGAGTAGGAAAATTTATTGGGGGATAGGCATGGGGAATACTAACTCCTGAAAGACAGGAGGGGTCCTGAATGGGTTGCCAAAGAATCTACTTTTCAAAGGAAGTTTTATAGAGCAAAGTCATAAGGGGTGGGTACAATGTGGGTAAAAACTATAATCAACCAATAAGATTACAAGTATAGTTGCTTAGGTAATATTGAACCAGTAGTAACAAGGGAATATGGATGATATCATTCACCTTGGTCAATAATCTGTAGCCTTAGTCTTAGTGGGTGGGAGAGGATGACACGCCCCCAATGAGATAATGGTCTTTCTATAACAGAAAGCCCAAAAGGATAGTACCAATAATCTCAAACTTCTGCTCATCCCTTAGGGAAGTATGCAAATCTGGCCATTGTGACTAATCTTCAAATGTTCCTGGAGCCACAGCTTCTATGGTTCTCCTCCTCTCCATTGACTTTGAGGGCCCAACCTTGTCTGACTACTGCAGATAGGTAACTTAATTAGATACCTTTCAGGTAGTTAGACAGGGCCAGCTCAGGAGGGGCCAACATGGAGGACAATCAAGACACATTCAATGAAGGCCAGAATTGAGAAAGGAGAGAAACTACTATAACCTTGTGCTTCCTCTGGGGGTGAATAGCAGTGATTGATATTCTAAATAGGTTGGGTGGTGGGCAAGATCTTAACCCAGCCTTTCCAGGAAATATCCCTGACCCCCACCCTTGCAGAAGATCCTTGTACCCTTGCTACGTGACTTGCTCCCCCATTTGACCTCCATTTAATCAAAATTACCTGAGTGACTGTACTTGTAACATTGGTTGGTCATGGTTTTGCCCCACCTCATGCATACCTTTGTAATTTTCCACTGGGTCTTATAGTTTTGTCCCACTTTGTACCCACCTCACCACATGGCTTTACTGTATAAAACATCTTTAAGAAGTGGGGTGGGCAGGCAACCCACTTTCTGGTCCCCCATCTGTATCTCTTAGACAGAAGCTTTCTTTCTTTCAATAATTTTTTTCCTTCTCTTAACCTCCACTGTTCCTAAAATTCATTCTTTGATTTTAGAGAACATGAACTCTTGTTTCAGATGTCTAGTAGGTTTGGGATTTATATCATTTCCCCTTATATCATGACTGCTTACAAAATTTCTACCTAATTTAGCTGTCTATATCAGTACCACTTAAATGAAGATGAAATCAAGAAAAATTGTACAGTTGTGCCCCAAATCTGCCAAGACCAAATGAGTTAATCAGCCAGGGAATTTCACTTGTGTCTTCATTGTTTTTAGGCAGGGTTAATATCATTTTAGTATTGAGGAATAAGAAGATCATCCTAATTGGATTATCAAAAGGGGGAAGAAGAATATTTTGAGCACTGAAGTACGGACTCTGTGACTTTGTCAGGACACCTGTCTGCCATTTGAAATATGCCTATTGGGACAATTGCCACAGTCATGCACCCTCCAGGCATGAGTGAGTCCCAAGGAGGAGGTGCACAGAATAGACAGGAGGCTTAGCCTTTCTGTCATTCCTTTGTGAGGCTTCTTTCTTTTCACTAAGATTCCTAGTCATGAGCTCTTAAAATGCTAATAAGTCCTTGAGAACAGGGTCTTTTCTATTTTTACCTGAAGTAGCATGACAAGGAAAAAATTAGAAAGACACATTTCAGTTGATGGAATGAGAATAGCATGCATCATGTAAGACCCTTATGGCAGACCCTCAGGGATGCTTTCCTGAGGTTGAGCACCACAGTCCAAGGTTGGGAAGGTGCTTAAGTAGCCAGCAAAACTCTGGCCAAAGGGGTCTGCCATAGGCAGTGAGGGGGCTAAACCAGGGAGTATGTGTAGTGTACCACACTGATTCATGAGTCTTCGTTAGATTCCCTTTGGCTTAAAATGGCTGCCACATAGACTAGCAGCCTTCATGTTAAAATATGGCTTCTCCCAACAAAGGACAGGCTTCTTCTTCCCATCATGTTTCTTCTCCCACCAAAACAGTGACCTAATGCTTGCCACCTCCTAGCAGCTAGTGACGTCACAGGCTCCTCCAATCCCTTAATGTTACCTCACTCAACTCCACCCCAGCTCAGGTTAACCCCACCCTGCTCCTATAAAAGAAGCTCCCTGTTGCCCTGTGCTTCTTTTCCTTTGTTAAGAGATAGCCTGGCAGATCCTCCCCACAATAAAGGCTTGTTATAGTTCTGGTCCAGTCCTGGATTTTCAGCTCTTTTACCTAACAGTCTTTACAACTTTCATTCTTGAGTCCAGAAAAAATACACAAAATGATAATTAGCTAAATGAATAATGTAAATTTCCAATCAGAGTTCATTTTAATTTACCCTAAATAAAGAGCAAAACCTATGGAGCTGTGGATTTAGCTCAGTGGCATTACCCCTACCTTCCAAGCTCAAGGTCCTGAGTTTGATCACTGGTACTGCAAAAAACAAACAAAAACTACATTTCTGAGACAGATAGATGTGGTTAAATCACCAATGACAAATTATTAAAATCCCAAGAAAAGTTTAAAATTATCAAGCAAGACTG
>NW_022900919.1:25393388-25433297 GCF_012274545.1 Fukomys damarensis | reverse complement strand
ATGGCAGACCCTCAGGGATGCTTTCCTGAGGTTGAGCACCACAGTCCAAGGTTGGGAAGGTGCTTAAGTAGCCAGCAAAACTCTGGCCAAAGGGGTCTGCCATAGGCAGTGAGGGGGCTAAACCAGGGAGTATGTGTAGTGTACCACACTGATTCATGAGTCTTCGTTAGATTCCCCTTGGCTTAAGATGGCTGCCACATAGACTAGCAGCCTTCATGTTAAAATATGGCTTCTCCAAACAAAGGACAGGCTTCTTCTTCCCATCATGTTTCTTCTCCCACCAAAACAGTGACCTAATACTTGCCACCTCCTAGCAGCTAGTGATGTCACAGGCTCCTCCAATCCCTTAATGTTACCTCACTCAACTCCACCCCAGCTCAGGTTAACCCCACCCTGCTCCTATAAAAGAAGCTCCCTGTTGCCCTGTGCTTCTTTTCCTTTGTTAAGAGATAGCCTGGCAGATCCTCCCCACAATAAAGGCTTGTTATAGTTCTGGTCCAGTCCTGGATTTTCAGCTCTTTTACCTAACAGTCTTTACAACTTTCATTCTTGAGTCCAGAAAAAATACACAAAATGATAATTAGCTAAATGAATAATGTAAATTTCCAATCAGAGCTCATTTTTATTTACCCTAAATAAAGAGCAAAACCTATGGAGCTGTGGATTTAGCTCAGTGGCATTACCCCTACCTTCCAAGCTCAAGGTCCTGAGTTTGATCACTGGTACTGCAAAAAACAAACAAAAACTACATTTCTGAGACAGATAGATGTGGTTAAATCACCAATGACAAATTATTAAAATCCCAAGAAAAGTTTAAAATTATCAAGCAAGACTGGGACTAAAAACTATTTGGAGCAATCAAATGGAAATGATATCATTCAAGATACCTCAAATTAGATAGACTCCCAGGACTTCCTCAGTGCAGCCATAACTGAGATTTTATGAATGATCTGAACAACAAAGTAGAAACTACCTTATGAAATTTTTAGAAGGGAACAATTTGGCCATGACTACTGATACACTGGGGAATGGAGCTGGCTTTCACAGTGCCCCAGGGAGAAAGCAATACAGATCCAATTCAAGAGCAATGACAGATAATGGGGTTTGGTATGCAGGGTTGCCTTTGGGAGAGACAATAAATCCCAAAATACCACTTGGCATGCAGTCACCCAGTTATACTCAAGGGAAAATAGACTATGGGCCAAAACAGGTCACAAGCAACTCTGAAATCTGTTCCTGTTAAGACTCCCCATGGGACACTAACCATGAATTTGACCCAGCAGACTAAACAGTTAGAAAGGAGTTGGGTAGGGAATCAGATTTCCCCACCATGAGGTTTCCCTGGACCTGTCTGCCTGGAGAATCTTGCTCAGATCCCAAGCACTAGTCCTGGAGCTAACCTCCAGGGCCTGCAGCGTCACACCCTAAATGGAGCCCTTTCGGCTGTGCAATCCACCATGTTCTACCTCTGCTGCAAATTGTTGCTTAGGAAGAGGTAGGACTGACTCCTGAGGAAGGGTAGGACAGGAGTTAGGTGGGGCAGCAGAAGAACTGGGGCCTGATTTAGGCTGAGAACTGGGATGCCCTGGAACCAGAATGGCTCTGCACACTGGAGCCGGCAGGCTTGTGAGCAGGCAGGTGTTCACACCTAATATCACTGAGTCCCTGGACCCGGAATGAACAGCCCAAGGCTTCCAGGAAGGACCTTTCTCCCAGGAGTGGGTGATAGTCTTTGGTTCAGGACAACTGGTATCATTTCCCAGGGTCCAGCACAGTGTTCAGATCCCTCCACTCCCAAGCAAAACTGAGCTCCATCAGCTGCAGTTGCTAGTAATTTCTGGGGCAGTTATTGTTCGGTTTAATTTTTTAGGATCCATTAGTGAATGTGAAATGTCTGTTTTCTTAGGTACCTTCTCTTATTTGCGGGTGTTATTAAACTGCTATTTGTTTTCTTCTTTATTCCTCTCTGTCTGCACTATACACCCTTAGAGAATGAGCTGTTTGTCCACTACAGGTTTCATCAGCACAGATGTGGCAGGGCCTGGGGTTGTTCCATGTAATGTTTACCTCTGAGTCCTTTCCTTTGGACACTAACCCCCATGCTAGGAGCTCTCTGGGCATGTGGATGGAGCTGGTATGCCATTCTGTGTGGCCAGGTGGGTAATGGATGTGTACCTGTGAGTCAGGTGATATCTCAACCATTCAAGGAGACACCTGCTGAAATACTGATGACTTCTAACTATGGTTCTGGGCTCCAGAGAACATTTTATCTTTGTTCAAGAAAAGGCTATTGGGAGAGGGGCTTGATGATTGTCACATGCAGCCACAACAATCGGCAGCAGCAGGGACTGTCTTCCAGCTCCAAAAAGATAAAGCACTCTTTGCCTTCTTAGTGAGTAAAGGATCCTTGGCATGTAGTGTGATATAGTGTGATCAGGTCAGGCTGGGGCATATGTTAAGGAGCTGCCCAGGTGGAGACTTCAGAAGGCTTTTAAGCAAGAGTCTTGCCAGAATTGGAGAAATTGTTCTTTCCTGATGCCTCTTTGTCTCAATAAAAGTGGCTTGGTGTTTTCTCTAGAGCTTTGCTATCAGGGGATCTTTGAAGTCTCTATCTCTTAAAATATTCACATAAAGCAGAACAGAGACTAGGGATCTGAGTGTTTGGTGGTTAGGATTTTTCCACACTGATTGATGGATTAAGGCTGCCTGGAACACACAGCCGTGGCCAGTAACCACTATCCCTGGCACTCTGCAACATTACCTGTTTTTCAGCCTTGGCCTCTCTAATGTTTGCAGTCAGTGGGAGATTCAAAGCATCCATTGTGGCAAAGACCCTTTCTTAGCCCAGGAATAGACCCAACTTGATTTTGGAGTGAATGTACAGAATGATTTCCTTATCAAACTGTTAGGCCTGCTTTGTCTTCCCTGTACTGTCAAGTGTGCACACACACACAAACACACACACACCTCTTATACACACTAGATGACAGGAATCACGTTGTGAAGAGCCACATGCATACACAAGTCCCTCTGGACCACAGGTTTCAGCTCTACCTCGGCCATAAGGCTTGGGAGAACACTAGGCCATTTCTCACCTTAGGGATCTGGGGTGACCAGGGTTTCTCAGGGACTCACAGACCCGTGCAGCCACAAAAACAGTGTCCACTGATTGGATACTCCACCACCCTTCCAAAGCACCAGGTGAGTCTACATGAGGAACAGAGTGATTCAAAAGTTGCTAGCTTGTGGCCCATTCAACTGTAGAAAGCTCCCTGCTGCTTGGCATCTATTAAAGAGAGTTTTACACTAATGAAGTCTTCTGCTGAGCAACCGAGGAAGGATAATTGATGTTTAGAAGATAACCCCAAGGACTGTGAAACTCTGAAGTGCTTTCTGAATTATCAAAGGCAGATTAATATTCCTGTAGTGTTCCTGAAATTCATTTTAATAAAACAGCACAAAGAGCAGGGAACAAAGATAAGTGGAAAGAATACTCAGGAAACAAGAATGGTGTTGATTATTCGATTCAGAAGTTTAGAAGTGGAGAAGGGATTAGAAAAAAATCTAATGTAATTTTACAGATGGTAAGGTGACACCCACAGTTCACACAGCAAAATAAGTCCAAGGTGCATAATAAGCCCTGCCCCGACCTCGTTACCAGTGATCCACGTGTGCCATCTCACTCAGTCTTCCTGGTGAGTGTTGGAGGGTGGAAGGTTTGCCTTGGGTGACTGAGGTTCCTCTTCCACTTGAGGCCGTTGTTCCCTCTCCATGATTGCCCCACAGGGGTAGAAAAGCCAGCTGCCTGACCCAGCGCTGCCATAGTCTCAAGGACACTGAATGTGAGGGGAAGAGCGCAGGCTTGAGAGTGAGGATGCTTTGGCTTCTCTGGGTCTCCGAGGGCCACTGTGAAATGAAACAAGTGGATATGTATAAAGTGGTCAAGATAGTGCTTAGGAGAATGCTCTGTTAGTGTTCATTCAGTAAATGTATAGCACTCCCAAACTCCCAAATTAGAAGGCAAGCAAGGAGTGGCACCACATTACCTAGAGAATCACCTGTGCTGGACTCCTGGCTTCGGTGGGGAAGAGGTAACCAGAATGTCTTGCCAGCCACATCCCAGCCACACCTCATGAGTGACCATCTTCCAGGTCCAGGGGAGGACCACAGTGACCACTGTGTAACACCAGGTTTCACCGGAAAGAAGAAATAATAAGAATGATTACAATTTGGGGAAATAAGTCTGCTGACTGGAACTTTATTTTTCTTCCTGAAAACCTTTTCAGAGATGCCTATCAGTCAGTCCAACCAGTATGTGGATGGATACACAGATGTAACCCATTTGTAACACAGGCATCCGAACACGTACACCTTGCACCTTCTTTAGGACTTAGATGAGTGTGTCCACCATGGGGAACCTCTGTCGTGATAATGACTGAGTACCTGGTTCCACAGAACTCAAGCTGCTCAAACTCTCAGAGGCACAGTAGAGGCAAATCCCCTTAGCAACTCTATTCATCCATGAGACACAATGGGTAATGAACACTTTGACATATTATTTGTAAAATGTTTAAAACATTTCTATAAGAACAGTGTGGTCTGGAGTTCAGACTGCCCAGAACATTCTCTGTATTGCCCCTCCTACAGAATCTCAACAATTCCTACTTGCTGGTTGGAAATATCTTTTGTTGCCAGTAGGTAGGAGAGCCTGTGGTCTGCAAAGTGCAGCAAAGAATGTCAAAACCAGGGATTCCAGAGCAGAGGCAGCATCTCCTACTGATTTAAAAATCCAGTTAGTCTCTGCTACATCCACTGCAGATGTGGTCAGCCTGGTGTGTGCTCAGCCAAGAGAACATTCTAGCCACTGGAGATGTACCATTCTGGAGCATTTCCTGTGGGGTCTGGCACATGCAAATAGCTCCATGAAGTATCCCAGACCTTTAATAACCACACTCATTCCCTATGGTGTCTTCATGGATGGCTCTGTTTAGTATTGGAACTGGCAATAGGCAGGGCTTTTAGGAAATGTCCCAACTTCCTGAGAAGGTTAAACGGGCTCAGACCCTGTCACAGCCATCTGCCTGCAAGCTCCACTTCCCCACTGTCTCTGGCTTCATGAGGGTAGGAATCAGGCCTGGAGCCTCAGTGCAAACTCTACCTTTGCCAGGCAGGTCAGAGTCCTGAAGAGTAGGGATCTAGAAAGCCTGATATTAAGACATTTTGAGGAGTACTCTTTAAAAACTGCCTATGTCTTCAGATGTTCCAAGCCAGATTACCTCTTCTGTCCTTGATAACTTTCCTTCTTTCAGCTCTGCTTCCATTCTCTGCCCTTGGCTTTGCTCAATGAGAACCATGAGGAGGAGTTTATGACAGCATTTGACTCAGAAATGGTGCCTGGGGAAGACACCAGGGAGGGGCCCACTACCCTCTGGTAAGGCCTTGAGGACCAAGGGTCTCAGGGATCTAGGGAGGGCCAGGCCTACTCTCTGTGATGGAACAGGGTTCCCAGCCCAGGGCAGCAGCTGGGAAGTCTCAGGTGGAGGCAAGCCCAACTCTTCCTCTTTTATGAGCTAGCACTATGGCCCTTGTTGAATCGTGTATGTGTGTGTGTGTGTGTGTGTGTGTGTTTTAAATATCATTACTTTTAGTTTTATATTATTTCATAGTTTGTGGCAAGTGGTCTCAAAACCTTGTAAGTCAGTGAGCACTTAGACGCTCAGCAAAGGAATTCTAGAAATGGATAGAAAAATGACCAGTTTCCTTCAAGCCCAGAGATGTCCTCAAGCAGTAATTTCATCAGACTGAGGCATCCTTCCCTCCTCTGTTTTGCTGAAATGATTGTTACCTTTGGGGTAGGTCCTGGCAACTAATGGCTGTTCGTGTTCTTCTCCCTATTTTATAAGTGATGATAAATTTGCCATTCATTGCCAACATTCTTCCACACAGCAAGTGTGGGTGTGAACACCCAAGACTAAGCAGAGTGTAATGTACACCTGTGTGGGGACTTTGAGGCAGAGTTCTCGGTGGAGGAGATGTGCAGGGGAAGGCACAGTCCACAGCCTTGAGCAGTTCCACCCCTCACTGGATTTTTGTGCAATCCCCACCTCACTTTTCATACCTTTTGTTCACTGAGATCCATCTTTCAGTGGGCTCTCACTGGAAAGGAATCCACAATTCAGATTGAGAGTGTGACACCCAGTGGAAAATGGGATCAGGATTTGGAGCATTTGTCCCTCAAAGAGTCCTCCACGCTGGAAAGGTGCTGGCTAGTGAAAAACTGCTTGAAAAATGTACCTAGGTCATCAAGGACCTGAGTAATTAAAATAAACTGGATTCTGCCAGGGCTGTAATGGAGATGTTGGCGGCTGCTAGCAGCTGGGACTGGGGGCTGGAGCTGGAAGGATGAGTAGGGTGGAGAAGGGAGGGAGGAGCCAGAGGAGTGGCTGGCCTGCCTGGGTGTCCCTGCTCAGACACACATGGGCCTCAGATAGTAGACCCTGGGTGGAGCTGGGACACATCTCGGCCTCTGTGCTTTCCGGGAACCTTCTGCTGGGCTTAATTTTGTGTCCCAAGGGATCATCCCTTGCCAAAACTGCTCAGGGATGACAGCTATTCCCTTCTAAGACAGAACTGTGGGGTTTCCTGACTCAAATAAACAACTGATTACTCTTGAAAGTGCATTACCATGCAGACAAGGAGCAGAATATCCACTGAGCTGTGCAGCGTTCCAGGTGAGACCTAGGTGCTGGCTCCAGCAACCACTTGTGTCCTGGACCCCAGCTGTCCCTGCAGTGCACTGTTTCTCAGCAGTGGGCACTCAGGAAAATGCAAATCTAATCACACATCTCATGGAGAAGCAAGTGGGATTCTCCTGTGTTGTAGCAAAAGAGTCCCATCCTTCACAGGGACCACCAAGCTGTCGCTGCACCCCAAGTCCCTTGCAGTGAGGCCTTCTACTTCCTTCCACCCCAGCCTCAAGCTTCCTGCTGGTCCTCTCCATTGCAACTCCCCTGCCCGCAGCTTTCAGCCCGAGTCCTCACAGTTTCCCTGACTCTGGGTAAGGAGCACTCTCCCAGCTTCTGACTCACACAGTGCTTGGAAGAATGTCAGTCCCACGTGTGGTACATGTTTTACACATCGGATACTGGAGCTGCAATTCGGTTATTACCTCCTTGCCATGAGTACTAGTTCTTATCCCCAGACCCTCTTCTTCTGGCTCTAAACTTGGATACTTACTTGCTTTCTATGCATCACCCAAAGACTACCAAGTCACTGTGTCCCAGGCTGAAATCATTCTGAGAAGAGCAATTCCAAGAGCATAGATTTCTATGTATCTCATTTGAGTTTGAATTTCAGCTCTGGCATCAAACATACTTGAACCAGCTGCTGTATAATGTGCGCCTTCAGCCCTTACTCACACAATGGGGATTCCTAGCAGAATTCAGGAGGACTCAAGGGGACTATGCTCCGAGAGACTGGAACATAGTACACTCTTAATAACAGTCACATCTCAATCCTTTGAATTCCTCTAGCCATTTTTTATTGTCCAGTTTTTGTCTTTACCTTTAAACCATTCATCCCATCCTACATTATCCACATATTATCCACCAACTTATGCAGCCACCCATCCAACCATTATTCCTCTCTCTACCCATCTATGCATTCATCCTCCCATCTATCCATCTATTCACCCATCTATACATTTACCAATCCACCCACCTATCCATTCATTCATCTATACATCTACCCACTCACACATCCATCTATATATTTATGAATCCACCCATCTACCTATAAGTCCATCCACCCACTCATCTATATATCCATCCACCCACCCATCTATCCACACTCATCCAACCAGTCATCAAAGTTAGATCCAGAGAAGTACATAGGATACTAATGGAAAGATGAACCATTAGGTGCTGCTAAAGTAAAGGCTGTGTCCTTGGAGTACATAGAAAGAAGAAAAAAAATATACTATGGGTGAGAATCAGTAGCCCTTGCTTTCCATGCAGATGAGAATGGGCAAGAAGACCCTGGGAAGACCCACCAGAGTCTAGTCTTGACCTGTGGCTCCTGCATACCCCAGGGAAAGGCCAGACAGAAGACAACCCTGCCCCACATGTGTGGGGCCCAGCTGGTGCTGGGGTCAACATGGTCAGGACAGGGCAAGGCAGGGGCATGGCAGGGTGGGCAGAAGGGTTGAGAATGGCATCCACAGCTGCTGTGGAAGGAAGGGGGTGCTTTCTGTGGATCCTGTCTTAGGCTATTTTATGCTGCTATAAGAGAAAACCAAAGACTGCTTGTTTGTTTGTTTGTTTGTTTGTTGTACCGGGGATAGAACTCAGGACCTTGCGCTTTTGAAGCAGGTGGCGGCACCACTGAGCTAAATCCCCAGCAATGCTAATTTATTTTTAAAAGAATTTCTTTCTCCCCTTCTTGGAAGCTGGCAAGATCAAGGAGCCACATCTGGTGAGGACCTCCCTGCTGCATACTAATGTGGCAGAGGGCATTGCATGGCAAAGAGGGAGAAAACTTGTGTGCCCTGGAAACTCTCCTCTGATGAAGTCTCCCATCCTCTCATGGCCCACACCTTGATGACCTCATATAACCCCATTTGTCTTTTCATGGCCTCCTCCAAATACCAAACACTTGAACTCGGGGATCATGTTCCTGAAATATGAATGTTGAGAGAGATATTCAAATATAGCAGATGCTATGTGGTTGGCAGCTGGCATTTCCAAGTGGCAGCTACACCACAGACAAAGTAGAGGCTCTGCAGGCCTCATGCATTTGCTTCCCCAGCTGGGCAGGAGGCTGCCCACTGCTGGGCAGTGTTTATACTCCAGTGTGTCTAGATGCTGGAAAGGAAGAAGCACAGCTTTAACCAGTGTTTATCACACTGCACAGAGAGGAGAGGCTGCTTGGTTCACAGCTGTGAAACAGGCTCATAATACAAGAAACCAGAAACAACTGCAATGAAACAGCTGTTTCTGCAGAGTGCAGCTTCAGTGCCGAGAGTACCATGGATGCTATCCATACAAGCATTTCCCTGAGTGACTCATGGACAAAATCATCCAGGTGACAATCATTGCTTGAAATTTTAAAATGTAGGCTGAGCATGGTGGTGCATGCTTGTAATCCCAGCACTCAAGAGGCTGAGGCAAGAGAATTGCAGTGAATTTGAGGCTAGCCTGAACAGCACAGCAAGACCCTGTCTCAAAAAAAGAAAAAAGAATGAAACTTAAAAATGTGTTGCATTCCCTACATTTCCTGCAGTCCCAGGCTAATTCATATTGGTCATCGCATGGGTGACACCACCAAACAGCCATGACATCATGCAGTGCAGCAAAGGACAGCAGCTTTGACCACTAGCTGTGGTCTGTGGGGAAAGTTTTGGTTAGGGGATTTCACCCCAATAAGGGGAATTAACCAATGAGCAGGATGGATTGAAGCTGGGGCTTAGGCCATACAGTGTACAAATAATACAATAAGAGATCAAACATGGACTATAACATGTATGACTGAGAAACATCTGCAGAAACCAGTGGTCTCTGATTTATTTGCTGCAGGATCTTAGCCCTTTGCATATTAGTAGTGATCTATTAAGCATCTTTTAGCTGACAATATAAAATATATATATGTTATCACAAGCACATGAAAGGTGTTCATTACTCATTCCAGGCTGCAATCACAATAGGAGACCACTGTACTTGTGTGTGACATGAGAATGGCTAAAATTTTAAAAAGAGAATAATTCTATTATTATTATTATTATCATTATTATTATTATTATTATTTGGTACTGGGGATCAAAGTCGGGTCCTTGCACTTGCAAGGCAAGTGGCAGAACCGCTGAGCTAAATCCCTGGCCCCAAGAGAATAATTCTAAATATCAGGTAGGACTGGAAAAAATGGAAACTCAGACACTTTACAAAATGATTCAGAGGTTTCTTATAAAGTTAATCATGTACTTAACATAAAAGTCAGTCCCTTTTTTTTTACATTTTCTCACATTTTTTTCCCTTTCCCTTATTCCCCTTCCCCTACCCTTCCCACTGAATTAAAGTGTTGGTAGGGAGGGAGGAGAGGAGGAGGTGAAGGGAGGGTGGGGACAAGGGGAAAAAATGAGAACCAAGACCTGTCATGTAAAGGTACAAGATCCTAGTAATGAATGGAACTGTACTGTCTACCTAGAATGTACCAGTAAATTCAATAAAAGTCAGCTCCTTCACTTCCAAGTTTCTATCCTAGAGAAGTGAAAGTGCAAGCCCTCACAGATAGTGTACTCAACCATACAAAACAACTTTGTTCACTACAGCCAACAACTTGGACAAAAAGAAAGTATCCACTTGCAAATAAAATAAATGACTATGGATATACACACCACATACAAGTCTCAAAAAATCATATTGAACAACAAAAGTTAGACTCAAAGCATATAATGTGGTTGAAAACATGGTTCATGTTCAAATTTTTAAAAATGATTACATTGCCTGAATTCCCTCAAAACACTTTCTCTGTCTTCAAACATATTTACTCCACCTTTCTTGCCACTTTCTGAAGCAGCTCCAGAAGTCCTCTTGCCAGAGGGTCTTTAGTTGTGGCTGCCTAGATGTCCTGAGTCAGCTCAATACATTTCGCCTTCATGGTCATTTTGACTTTGGGAAAGGGTCAGAGGTCATACGGTGCCAAATCTGATGAATAAAGTGGGTGAGGACATAATGTCATGCTTTCAAGAGCATATTTATCTTGTTGGATGGCACTCACCCTCAACATTTACCTACTTTGACCACACCTACTAAAGACATTTAAGTAGATTTACGTAAAATTCTAAGAAATCTAAGCTACTGTGACAGAAAGCAGATCAGTGGTCACCTGGAGCTGGTGATGTGGGTGTTGATTACAAAGAGCAGAGGGAATAGGGACGTGGGGAGACAGATCCTGGAAACCTTGATGGTGACAATTATCACATGGGTATGGATTTGTCAATATCTGTCTCACCTGTACCTGAAATGGATGCTTTGTTATTATACTTATATCTTGCCTCAATGAAGCTGATTTTTCAAAGCACCCTAAAGCACATCTGACAGCTATGTGGTTATTAAGAAGGGTGTGAAGACATGAGTTCAGTGTTCTGCACCACAGCACTCTAATCCATTAGTGGGAGCAGAACATTGCTCTGTGGTTTTTTTTCTCTACTTCCCCTAATTAGGCAATAAGGGTCCCTCTGTTTCCACCTCATCCCGGGTTCCTGCTCCTTCCTCCCAGGGCAAAAAGCTCTTTGCTAATGGGATTAAGTCTTCTCTGTAAGATGCCAGCAATGAGAAAATAATTTCCAGTATTAAATCAAACTCAGTCTTGTCCTGAGTTGAAATACTGATTATTGTCAAGTTCATTTCTGCTCAGTTCCCACAAGATCCTGTTCCTGACAAGGATAGGCCACTAGCATTTCTGTTCTCTTTTTCAGCCCAAACATAGGCATTTCCCCAAAGCTGACAGGAATAAACCATAGATACAGTTATTCTGTGTGGAAATGATTTGCCAATAATGTTAATAGGACAAACATGGTACTCATCTCCCTTACTACTTCACAAATAGTGGTTTCAGAGCATATTCAGTAAAGGCTTCTCTCTGAAATCAATAAGAACAGGAGATAAAATCTCTCACATAGGACAGTGGACCCTTGAGTTATGACTGGCCTGACATATGAACAACTCAGTTTACAGCTAGAATTTTAATTTTAACTTAGGAACAAAGCCTTGTGATTCAAATGCTGGCCGCTTGTACTTCTAGATGGTCTCAGATTTAACCCACAAGAGTTCTGGAAGGAATCTTACAGCATCCTTTCTTGTGGGGGGTTAATGGAGAAGTCCTGGCCAATGTTTCTCTAGGACACTGAGATCTGCCTGGAAGAAAGTGTGGCCTAAAATTATACAGGACAAAGACTTTGAAGGCTGTGTAGAGAAACCTGAGCAACTGGAGTTACAACCAGTCCTTGAGAACGAATTGAATTCGTAAGTCAAGGGTCCACTGTCATTTTTTGGTGCCATGCCAGAAGGAAATAGCTCAGGGCTAAAGTGAACCTTTTGGGATTTGACAAACTGACATTGCAAGGTACAGATGCCAAGGGAGAAAAATAAGCTCTCCAAGAAAAGTCTATTCTTCACTGGGGCCTTCCCATGCCAACAGCATTTCAGCCCAGATATAGCATCCCATTAAATCTGGTCCAAGGCTGGCCAGTCCTAAAGGGACTCAGCTGGGACCCAGGTCTCAGAAGTGACATCACAGCCTCCCCTCTTGACCTTATCTTGCAAGCAGCCCACAGCTCTCTCAAGAGAAGAGGCCAGGCTGATGTTACTAAGGGGAGTTTTTTAGGCAAATGCTGCCCTTTTCTTCCTGAGTGTGGTGGCAAATAGCACTGTGATGTTACTTTCCAGGTCCAGAAATCGAGTTTCCTCAGTAGGAATTCCTTGTGGAAGCAGCAATCACTGGAGGGTAGCAGTCCTGCTGGGGAGGAAGGATGGGGCCACACTGTCCCCAGGACCTAGTCTTCTCCAGGCAGCATGGTGTAGGAGCATCTGTCCCCCACCCCTCATCCACTGAAAACTGCTGTGTCTGCAGGGAAGTACACAACCAGGTTCTCCTCCCTGTCCTCCCTCTGCCCATGTGAAGCGCCGCACACTTTCTCCTCCTCCATCATAAACACAGCAGTGTGAGCCCCTATCACTGTGCCCTACTGAGCCCTTGAGGTAGGATCTGTCTCCTCTCCATGTCCCATCTCTCTCGTGCTCCCCACTGCACACAGTGACACAGCCTGAGGCAGACCCAGACTGGCCCAGCTGTTCTGGAGGACTGGCTCATTGTTACGGCCAGGAACAGGGTCCTCTGTAACCTGGCACCAGATACCAGGTCCTGTGCACTAGGAGCCAGGCCTCCTTGTCACTGCAGCAGAATGAGAAGTCAACTAGATCCAGAAGGAAGGGAGGCCAGCAGCCAATGAGACGGCTTGTTACCAAGATTCTTCCGATCACAGCCTCCAGTCCAACCTGAGCCCCACTTTCAGGGACAGCATGCAAGGTAGGTGGACAAGCTGGGAAAGAGACATGAGGGGCAGTGGTGCCGGAAAGGCCAAGACCATCTGTGGGCCTGGGGAGAGGGCAACTTTACCAGAAATCTGCAGGAGTGATGCACTCTCAAAGTTGAAAGGACCAAACTACCCTTGTTGGAAGATGCTATGATTGTTTACATAGAAAATTCAAACACTGTATAAGCAAATAATCATAAAATCTGAAATTGTTTACTATGGCCATGTATTCAAGTTTATGGTATTCTGTACTCAAACAACAGTAAAAAATGCAATTAAAATATTAAGTGTGGTAAAAAACTACAGTGAACGTCTATAGGCAAAAATGTATTACAGTGAAAGACAGGGCCATGAATCACCCTCCAAGTCTTTTGAAGACACTTATCCCATCTTTCTTACCACTTTCTGCAGCAGCTCTGGAAGTCGTCTTTCCCCGTGTTTTCAGTTGTGCCGATATGGCTGCCTCAGTGTCACAAATCCATTCAAAACATTGACCTTTCGTGGCCATTTTGACTTTGGGGAAGAGCCAGAAGTCACACGGCGTCACATCTGGTGAATAAGGTGGATTAGAACCCAGTGTCGTATTTTTACAAGTTATCTGTCTTTTGGATGTCACTAGGCAGGAACAGTCACATTTTTTTTTATCATGCCTCATAAAGATGCTCATGAAGGAGGACTCTAGCACTGATGGAGAGAGTGGCAAGAAGGACAAGAGGAGTGTTTGAGGAGAGGGGGAGAATTCTGAGGGGACTAATGGCAATGTGTCTTATACTGTAATAATTTTTAATATAAATGTTCTCTACATGTTGATATCTCTAGTATCTTCTTTGCAATGCCTCGTGAATATAAAACAAATATATAGGATAGGGACAACATTTCACATTGTAAGGCCTGAACATAAGAATGTGTGATAGTCTGAGTCATAATGAAAGTCTTGTATGAGCAGAGGAAAACACCACCTTTGTGTACAGAAACCCTAGGTTTTCAGGAGCTGTCAAAGTCCCCAGATCGATTACTCAGTTTAATGCAATTCAAACAAAATCTTCCCTTGGGGGGCTCTCTGTGGGCCCTGGAGGTTGGCTTTATTTTTCTGTGAGGAAGGAGAACCCAGGACAAGACAGTTTCTCTCTGCTCCCTCCCAGCCAGTGCCCAACAGAAGGTCAGCAATTGCTCCCAGAGAAAACTGCCCATCTCTTTACCAGCGTGGCCTCCTCTGTGCTCTCAGAACTGCGGGGCGAGACACCCGGTCCCTGCTTGCTAAGATTGGGCACCAAGGAGCACAGCAACAGCGGGCACCCCCTGCAGGTATTGACCCCTCTGTTTGGGTCTGCATCTCTCAGCCCTGCCCCACTCTTTACACCAGTTGCTCTCTAGGCGGGACACCAGCTTCCCTGGGCAGATGGCGTTTTAGTCACTTTCTTCTCATTGCTGAGACAAGATACCCGACACCCAGAGTTAAAGGGGAGGGTTTATTTAGCTCACAGTTTGTCGAGGTTTCAGTCCATAGTTGGATGGCTCCAAGGCAGGGTGGTACGTGGCAGAGGGGTGTTGCCGAGGAGAAACAGTTCTTTACATGCAGAAGACAAGAAGAGCAACAAGGGACCTTATTGGTGTCTTTTTTCCCTTTTTATCTTATCCAGACTACTGGGCTTAGGGTGGTGTCAAACCATTTAGTGTAGTGGTTTAGTGATCACACGCCCTTAATCCCAGTATCACACACTCTAGATTCCACCACCTCTGAAAAAGCCACCTATGAACACATGAGAATTTAGGGGGAACATCTAGATCCAAACCATAACAGGTGAAGAAACTGAAGCTTGGAGAGGAATGGGGTTTGAGGTGAGCTTGCTGTGGACAGACTGAGACCATCTCCTGGGCAGTGCCCCCGCCAAGGCTTCTACAGCCACCTGCAGCAGAGCAGAAGGCCCCTGGGGACACCAAGACAAAGAGTGTATCCCGGGGGTTCAGGCTATGACCCTGGAGGGCACAGCAGCAGCTGTACCCTCTCTGGGGCATCTCCATCTGCCTCCCCATCAGCTCTCCAGGGTCCGTAAAATCTGTTTCTCCTGCTCATTTCCTGGCCTGATCGCCTTCTGCACAGCACTATGCATTCCTGGAAACTGTCTCCAAACATTTGGCTCCATGGCTGCCTCTGCCTTCTAATGGGACTAACAGGGCTCACATCCACGTGGCCCAGGGATTAGGCAGCAGAAGTCATCACCAGCGAACTGACCAGACAGGCTCTAACAGGATACTGCAGGTCCCCTAAGTGACGGTGTGGGCAGAGATGATGAAAAGCAATCACAGACAGGGAAGCTTAAGGACAGGACTCTGAATCAAACTGGCCCGGTCAGAGAAGGAAGAGAGTGGGGACAGGCAGAGGTGAGGGCAACCCGGGGAAGGAGCCAAGGTGTGAGAGAGATCATGCTTCCCAGCACCCAAGCTCACCCCACATACACTACATGGCATGGTGCCTGAACCCTCCACTCTGAGTGGGGAACAGTCCATGCCAGCTGCTCGGCCTCCTGTCCCCCAGCAGCAGCAGGGCAGAGTGCTTCTGGCTCCCATGTCTGCACATCTGGGTACAGAGGCCTCACCAGGAGGACTCAGACAAGTGGATACCAGAAGGGCTGTGTCATGGTCCTGCCCTGCTGTAGCTAACCAGCTGCCCAGTTTTCTTCAAGTCCCTTTATTTCTCTAAGACCCTACTGACTTATCCATGAAACAAGGGACTCAAAGCAAAGCAACAAAATGACCTATTATTTTGAGAATGAATCACCGTTGACTGAGATCTTCTGAGCAAACCAGTGACTTGGATTCTGCCTCCCACTTAGGGAGAAGGTGCGGAGCTGTGTTCTCCATCCTGCAGTGGAGAACACAGGCCCAGGCTGTGAAGGCTTATGTTTAGATGTCTCCTAAAGCCTCATGCAAATGAGGTGGGGCTTTTTTTTTCTTTTTCAGAGATGGGTGAATCTAGTGTATGTCATAGAATTGATTCATGGTGCAGTGGTAGGCTTAAGGGCATTAGGATTAAGAGTGTGAGCGCTACTCACCCTAAGTAGTCTGGATAGGATAAAAGGGGCCAAAAGATGCTGTAAAACACCCTTGTTGCTTTTGCCATTTTCCTCTGCTATGAATTGCTGGCTGTCTGCCACACTACCCTGCCTTGGAGCTAGCCAATTATGGACTGAAACTTATACTAAATGTGAGCTAAATAAACCTTCTCCCTTTTAGCTTGAGTGACAAGTCTTCTGTCTCAGCAAGGAGAGAAAAGTAACTAAGACACCATGCCTCTCACCAGGCCAGCCAATCCCACAGTGTCCTGGCACTCTGCACTGAGGCAGGACTGCTTTCCTCAGAACTCTCACTGGTACTTTGCACGGTGAGCACCACTAATCCACACATACAATCTCAGTCTGACCCAATCTAAAACATTTGAAAACCGAACAATGCCACAAGTGAAAAATTCATAACATCAAAATTTATCAAATGCACCAAAGTACCTAAAATAAAATATCACACAAGTGTACCTACAGCACAGAGCAAACTCCATGCATAATTGGGATTCCATCTCCAGTAAATCTCAATGTGAAATCAGATATGCCCATGCCAGGAGCGGTGGTGCACACCTGTACTCTCAGCACTCGAGAGGCTGAGGCAGGAGGATCGCTGTGAGTTTGAGACCAGCCTGGGCTACAAAATGAATTCCATGTAAGTCTCAACTACAGAGAGAGACCCTGTCTCAAAAAACCAAAAAAAAAAAAAAATCAGATATGCCCAAATCCAATACACCTCTGGTCCTAAGCATTTTGCAGGAGATATAAGACATGCACCGGTCCTTCCCGCTAACTCCAAACGCACGGGGGTAGTTCCCAGACTAGGGGGACCTCCATTACCTGCCAGGAATACACACTCTCAGGCCTGCTGCATCAGAGGTCTAGGGGGAGATGGGCCTCTCCACCATAGATGGCTGTCATGACAGTTGTGTTGAAAAGTCATGCGGGTTGCAAAGCCTGGCTCTCAACCAGCTCACCTATGCAGGTGTCTCAAATCCACATGCCCAGGGGCAGAATATTGCTAAGCTTAAAACTTCACCACCGACACCAATATGTGCCCAGCATGACTAACCCGGGCTCTGGCTCTGTGCTATCATTGTAGGCATCCACTGTAGAATTCAGAGAAGCCCCTGCCCCTTTCCTGAAAGCACCTGGCCAAGGAGCGGTTAACTTGGAGGAGCCCTCATCTGACATCAGTTCTGGCTGGATATTTCCACAGTGTTCATGGTTTGCAATCACAGGTTTTGGAATCAGTTTTTCCTCTTCATGCCTACGTTTTCCATGCTCATATGGATAAATGCGGCAATTTGGTCCCAAGGGTTGGACTATGGAAGAGGCTCACAAAGGCTCACAATTAAGAACTTGGCATATAACAGGTGCCTGAGAGAAGCTTGTCATCATTGCCAACAATGCAGGACCACCACCAAAATATGTCACTGGTGTTACGTTCAAGGATTTTTAGGAAATGTTCAATTCTGCAAACATTTAATGATCTTTTTTTTTACCCAAAGCCACCAAGGGGATCTTTATCATGTTCTAAAGAACACTGTTGATTCGTGTGATGTAAAGATTCAGATGAAAGCAGGAAACTGCGCTGTCACAGCTATCTACATATAATAAACTTGGGGAGGTGAAATTGCCTGGGACTGCTGCAGATAGGATTTGGGGAAAGGGAAAATGATATGCAGCCCACACCCCCACCCCCTCACACAAGGATCTAATGGATCCAGACTGACCCGCTGGGCCATGTTATAGGCAGGATCCCATCTTGTGGTGCAACTGGGAGACAGGGGAGCCTTTGGCAAGTGGAGCATAGGAAAAGGGAGTTAGGGTCCTGGGGGCAGATCCTTGAAGGGAACACAGGACCCCAAGCTCTTCCTCTCTGCTTCCTGGCCACCATGCACCATGAGGTGAGCCACTGTCCTCTGCCTCACCCTTCCACATGTGGCTCCATCTCAGACCCAATGTATCAAAGAAGCCAAGCAACCATGGACAGAAACTCCCATGAGCCTAAACAAGACAGCCTTTCTGCAAAGTGGATTATCTCAGGTCTTTTGTTCCTATAATAGAAAACTGAATACTGTACTCACTCACCACACTCACCCCACACTCCTGCCCCCACCTGTGCACACACACACATACACACACACACACACGAATGCACTCAGCCTTCTCCAGCTTCTCCTAGCCACATATCTTCAGTTCATTTTCCTCCTCAAGCAGCTTTCTGATAAGAGGTTGGGCCTGAATTTAATTTGTTAGTAAAATATAATTTCTGCATTAAGCCTGCCAAGCTAGGCCTGGTCTTCCTGACATAGTATTTCCTTTATCTTTGTGGAAAGGCCTGGGGGTTGCCTGAGGGACCCCTCATGGGCAGCTCTGTGTGTGAGGTCCACAGGGCCACCAGGTCCATGCAGCTCCTAGTCACAGTGTCCCTGTACCTTAAGGTCATGAGGTCTGAACAGCTAACAGCAAGCAGGAGGGCTGTGTTTAGAAACATTTCCCCATTTATGATGAGGTTTGGCTTAATGACCTTGAATATGTGGGAGTTGTCCTGGTTCCATGTTGGCTATGAGTCATTGTCTGCCAAAGCACCCTGGATTTCCATCTATGGTGGCCATGATTACCTCATTTCATAATCAGGCATAAATTAGATCAACACCAGCATCAGAGTTCTACGGTTGAAAGGAGGGGACTGAGGCTCTAAGATGGGCACCAGGCCTGGGGAACACCAAGAGCAGGGCCTTCATTAATGAAATTCTGTGTCCCGCCACAAGACTCCTACTAGGACAAGAGGGAGCAGGGGACAGCAGCATGGAGGCCTGTGCCACACACAGTGTAGTGGATATGGGAGAGGGACACATTGTGAAGGGGCAGCTTATGTGGGAGCAGAGCTGAATCAGAGTATCCACTAAATGCCAACCACATGCTCCCTCCTTCCTGTCAGCTTCACCATGGAAGCTGTTGTCTGATCAACTTGGCCCAAAAGATGCTGTCTTCCACATCTTGAGCTCCTGTTCTAACTGTGCTTTCAGAGGAGCAATCTGGTCTGGTCTTAGAATCTGGCTCTTCTCTCCCCTTCTAACCACATGGGCTAAATTCACTTCTTCCTTGATTTGCTCAAAGCAAAGATCATGTCTGTAACTCATCCTGAGGAAGGGATGATTAATTTAGAATAATAAGCATGATTCCTTACAGGAACAGAAAAGTGATGTCATTGTTGTCTGAGACCAAGTCCACACCAGGTCAGCCCAAGCTGAGTCAGTACTCTCTCCCTTGTCACTGCTGTAGAGTGGACAAAAGGCTTCCTGAGAGCTGACACTGCTGCTCGGCCATCTCCCCATTCTCCCAGTCTCTAGGACCTAGGGAGAGACACGGTATCCCTGTTGGCTGAGTACAGTAAGCCAGGGGTTCTAGCATCTGTCCCTACTGTGTGAACATATGTGGTTCTCTAATTGGGGCCTGGGAGATGTAAGTGGGGGGCTGAGAGGAGTGGATCTTGCTTGTATTTCCCACATAGATAGCATTATTCTAACCCTTTATCTTCATCTGTCAACTTCATGAGATTAGAAAACTCTAGTATACAAGTAAAGCAACATCCTGGGTTTGTCTAGCTGGGTCATGGAGGCTTCATCGTCAGCACTCCTTGTGGTTCATGGCCCCTTCCTCTCTGGCATTATTTCCTGGCTGTGCTTCCTGGTTATCATGAACTCAATAGCCTTGTTCTGCCACACCTTCCACCATGACATTCCTGCCTTGGAGCCAGCCAACCATGGACTGAATCTCCTGAAACCATGAGCCAAATTAAACTTTCTTCCTTTAGGTTGGGAATGTCTGGTATTGTGTCCAACAATGGGAACATTGGCTAGTACAACCCTAATGTTACTTTAGAGTAAGAATCAGGACCATCCATGTTCACACATTCACTAACCTTGTAGAAGTAGCACAGAGATCATCAGCCACCACATCCCAGGAGTAAAGACAAAGGGCTTGAGTTGGGTGGACTGGGGGTTCTGGGGTGGGTGGTGAGCAACTGAAGGCTTTGCTCCCACCCCAAAGGGTATTTAGAGAGCCTGAGAAACTTGGGGAGAGGTTAGTAAGCTGCAGCTTGACATGATCAAGGTGTGGGGCTGGGATGCAGCTCACTGGCAGAGCATTTGCCTCAAAGATGAGCTGCCCTGGGTTCTGTCTCCAATATATTTCTCAATTAATCACTCAAAATGACAAACATGGTGGCCAGGAATTCTTTTTTGCCCAAGAGATCAGTCTCATTTCTGTTATCATCCGGAGTGCCAGCAGCCTACTGGAGCACAGGCAGGGCATAGACAGGCAATGTCGTGATGGCCATCATGAACTCAGGACTTTTGTCATACTATTGGTGCCATGTACTGAAAATTAGGGCTTGGTTATATAATCCAGTGCTGGCCAAACAGAGCCAAAGGAATCCCGTTGTGAGCTTTCTAAGAAATGTTTTATTTGCTCAATAAAATGCACCAGATCTGACTGACACTGGTCTTGCTTTGCCCCCTTTCTTTTGTCTTGAATAAGGTTGTGATGATTGGAACTGTAGTATCCATTCTGCAAGTGTGAAGGAAAGAACAAGAGAATGTAACAGCCTTCAGCTCTGATTTTACCAAGGCCTGAACCTATAGTCACAGGCACTTAGCTCTGTCCTGTTGGTGAGGAAAACACCTCTCCTTCCTAGGTGTTATGGCAGTTAATGCTACACGTAGCTAAACTCAACTAAAACTGCTCACTGCAGGAGGATTAAAACACCTGGAGCAGAAAACAGAAAGGAGGCAGGTATTACCGGCAGGCTGCTCAGCTCCCAGCCATTGGGAGGAAGCTTTTCAAGGTGACCTTAAAGGCAGGATCTGAAGTGTCTGCCTCATTTGTGGACAATTTTCCTTTGAATTTGTGTGTTAGGTTTGCATAATGCAGTAGAGAAATCAGCCCTCTCCACTTTCCATTGTCACTCAAGCACTTTCCCTGTATTTCAGACACCGGCTGTCACCACCACACATTTGTCAGAACCTCAGTGGTTGCTGTGCGATTGTCTGTAGTCGGCTTATTCTTCTTCCTCCGTGCTCTTCTGTGCTCACTCTATGCAGATGCATTCACAAAGCTCAGGGTTGGAATTAGACTGATTCAAATTCTCCTCATCACTGCAGCTCTTTTCCTGTTAATAAGCAGCCTGATGGGTGACATTATCTTTCTTTATCTTGCTCTGGAGGAAGCAGGCTGAGGCCTGCCCATCCCCTTCTGGGTCTATGTCCTTACCATTTGTGTGTGCATATGTGTGTGAGTGTGAGTGTGCATGCACAGGTGTACATATGTGTGAATGCATGTGTGTGGTGCTGGGATGAAAACGAGGGCCCTGCCCATGCCAGGCAAGTACTCCGCCCTGAGCTCCATGCAGCCCTCACCACTTCAGTTAACTTGACCCCTGCAGACTTGTATAAATGTCAGGCATCACCAGGTCCAAATGACAACCATGGACTTAGCGTGGGTTCCTGGCAGGAAAGATGGCATTGAGGTAGCAAGGGTATAGAGGAGGACATTTCCAGGGGAAAATGATGCTCTGAAATAAAATCAAACTGAGGGAGAAGCCAAAGACAAATGCAACTCAGGCTTGTGATTTTGATCAGGTCTCACTGGACAGCTGGGATCAATCCTCCGGCCTCCTAATTCACACTGTTCCTGTAAGGACTGCTCTCCAGCACTGCTACACCCCAATCACCAGGGATGCCCCTGAGCACCACCTTCCCGCACTGCCAGGTGAGGCCTGCAGTTGACACTGCCCTGACATGGAATAGAAGATGCAGGATCAGGGACTTGGCTCCATCAGGATGCACCTCAGTGTAGTGATGGCTGGAGGGAGGGTGCACTAAGGAAATGGGGAGGAACTCAGAAGATGCTCAGTGGGGTATTCAGCAGGAAAGGGAACAGAGAGCACAGGTAAGCCATATAGAGCCAAAATCTGGCCACATAACTGGAACACTAACAGAAGAGCTGAAGGAGGAAATAGGGAAGTTTATCCAGGTGGTAGGAAAAATAGCACATGTTACTTGTACACCATTATAAGATGAGCACACATTGCTTGTATCCAACTCCCCACCACATAAAAGATGAAGCTTCCAGCTGCTCTTGCGCTCTGTCTTCTGGCTCATGCTTGTGGACTCTGCCTGGGTACTACTCTTTGCAGAACTGCCAATCTAGCTCTGCAACTGTTTGTGACCATCTCTCTGCCAATCCAGAATGTCCCATCAACTCCCCAGCTGTACTGGTCTCTGGGCCATGAGTTCCAGTGCTCAATCTCCAGATCTCTGAGCTCCAGTGCTGCTGTTGGGGACCATGTTTGCATGGTGTGCTGGCCAGGTGGAAGAAAGACCTGCACCATCGGCACTGCCCCTAGCTTCCAGCTTATCCCGTAGGAGAGCTTGCTGAAAATGTGATAGGTGCTCAGTAAACTGTTGCATTCAGGATATTTCTTGATTCTTGGGGTCTTTGTTTGGTGGATGAGATTCCTGTTGACTCCTCTGAGCACCAGGGTGGCCTAGCTCAGAGAGCCTTTTGGCTTCAAGAGGAGCCTCTATGTCCACTTGTGTAATGGATGTAATGCGGGGGGCTTATAGGTATTTAGCCGGGCCCTTCATGGGACATCGTCTCTGGTTCTGGGCCCTTCCCAGAAACCCAGCTTCTGTGGGCTCTGGCTGCAGTAGAGCAGGCAGGGCTGTGCCATCTGGTTGGGACAGCTGCACTGACTGCCGAGCCAGACCATGGGTGCATCCGTGGGTGCCACTCTTCCACATATCAAAATCAAAGAGGAAGGTGCAAAAACATAGGTCGGCAGTGTGGTGAAGCGCCGGCTCCTACCATGCCGTTCAGAGGGTGTGGCTGTCCCTTTGATTACTTCTGTGCAGTCTCTAGTGCTTTGCTGATACTTTGCACATGTGCTGGCACTGCTGCCTCCCCACAGAAATAAAACCCTGCTGAGCACTGAGGATGCACCCAGAACAACTGGAGGATGCTGCAGGCCTGGGCTCAGTCCCCAAGGCCATGCTGCAGGGTGGGTGGACACAAGTCCCAGGGTGTCTACCCTGTCCTCTCCACCACTGGCTCTAGAACAGCCCTCTTTCCTCTGGTCAATCTGCAGCTGGGTTTCCTGATTGTTTGTATGTATGTATGTATGTATGTATGTATGTATGTATGTATGTATTTATTTATTTATTTATTTATTTATTTATTTTCTTTTTAAAAATTATTTGAATTTTTTCAATTCCTTGAGACCAAAACTATAATTCATCCTTTGTTTTAAAGAAGCATAAGGTTAAAGTCAGCCTAGAGACTCACATTATGAATGCTTAAGGAAATCATAAAGCTAAAAACACTAATTCCAAGTGTTGCAGGCAAACAGCCTTTGACATCTCCACAGATGCAAGGTTTAAGGTCTAGCATCTTCAGGGCACCAGTTCAGCCCTCTAAAAGTTCCTCTCTATCATCACCACACCATGAAGTTCAGCTGCCTGCTCATCCCAATGCCTCTTTTCTGCATGCCCGAGAGCAGGGCCGTCACTGGTCCACCTGGGGTACAGGTCCATGCACCAAGCAGACCTCTCTCCTTCAGCCTCCATTGAGCTCTCTCCCTCCAGACCATGAACCTCTGCACTACATGGGGCTGTGTGCCAGGCAAGGCTTCCTCCACACAGTGAACACTGGGCCTATGTAACACAGGCTGTCCCACCCTGCCTTGCCCGCAGCAGTGGCCATGGAGCTCTGGCCCTAAGAACCTGACTGGGAGTCTTCATTGAGGAAGGAGACTAGGAGTCCAGCTGCCCTAGGGATTGTCTCAGGGCAGAAGGAAAACATCACGGGGTGAAAAAAGTACCTTCCAGTTATTACTGTAAATGACTGGCCACACAACATAGTCTAGGTGACAGGAAAAGAAGCCCTGCTGGCTTGAAGGACAGGTAACCCAAGATATCAAGTAACTGGGGACTTCATGAAATCCCAAAACAGGCTACTGTCTGGACACCAAATCCATTTCACAGCCAAGAGGCAGCTCTGTGGGCTGTGGCTTGTGGACAATGAGACTCATCTCTTCTTATCGGTCAGGAAGAGCTTGGAAAAAGACCAGGAAAGAAAAGGTGCTTCCTCTGTCTGAAACTCTGTCTGAGCAGCATGCTAAGAACATTCAAGATTATTCTGGAGCATTTGCCCTGCAGCTCTCTGGACTTGAGCTGTGATCCTCAGCAAAGGGTGGAACATGGCTGGTGGGTGACCTGAACTTAGCAGAAGTGACCTGGGTCACATTGGGTGGAAGAATCTGCTCATCTCTATGGCAGGGATCAAACAGGCTCCCTGTACCTGGGGCAGCTCAAGCCTGCTTGCCCCACACCCAACCCCCACCACAGGTCCCTCCGCAGGGGTCCAGTCAGAAGAGTCAGGCTCTGCCCTCAACAAATGTCCCAATTTCTGACACTTTGGGGCTTTCCTTGATTTCGTGTTGTGGGGGAGGGGTACTGGGAATTGAACCCAGGGCCTTTGCATTAAGCTATATCCCCTACTCTTTTTATTTATCTGTGAGCCAGGGTCTCACTAAATCACCTAAGCTGGCCTCAAACTTGTAAATGTTTTGCCACAGCCTCCCAAGTAGCTAGTGCATGACAGTTGTGCACCACAGCACTCAGCTCACTTCCGTTGAATTTCAGGAAAATACACATGACATAAATGTGTGTAGAAATATATACACCACCCTTAGCAAAGTCAGAGGACACAGCTCTCCCAAAGCCTGCTTCACCCCAGAACTTCATATGGACACGGAGTCTGGAGAAAGGCAGCAGCCGCTGTGCAGGCAGGACATAGGGTGCTCATGGTGGTGTTTCACACCTCCTCACCTGCCTGTTGCAGCAGAGTGTGGGGTGGGTGTCTGGGGTCCAGTGCATGGGTTCTAAATTCTGCCGTTTCCCTCTCATTGTTCTTGAGGCTTGAAGCCAATCCAGGGGACAGTTGGTAAATGTCCTGCAGGAGACATCATTGTGAGAATAGGCCTGGCCCTTGAGTGGCCCTCACCAGGAGGAGGCATCATATATCAGGGAGCTTGTTTTGCTAGAAAAGGAATGCTGGAGCAAAGACTATTTTTCATCTTGACATTTCCTCAGGATGTGTTCCTGGCCCTGTGTTTTATTTCAGAACTTGCCGGAATGGAAAACAAACAAACAAAAGAAATCGATCAAAAGCAAAAAAAGAAGAAAGAAAAGGAAAGAAAGAACATAAATCCAAGCCCTAGAGACAAGGTCACAGTAAGCCTGAACCCCCATGGGGCCAGGCTTAGACCAGGCTCCCAAAGACAGCGTGCTGCCAGCCCAGCAGTGGACCCCAAATCACAGAATGTGTGACTGTGTTTCACCTCTGCCTGACCTGGGGTCCAGTGCATGGGTTCTAAATTCTGCCGTTTCCCTCTCATTGCTCTTGAGGCTTGAAGCCAATCCAGGGGACAGTTGGTAAATGTCCTGCAGGAGACATCATTGTGAGAATAGGCCTGGCCCTTGAGTGGCCCTCACCAGGAGGAGGCATCATATATCAGGGAGCTTGTTTTGCTAGAAAAGGAATGCTGGAGCAAAGACTATTTTTCATCTTGACATTTCCTCAGGATGTGTTCCTGGCCCTGTGTTTTATTTCAGAACTTGCCGGAATGGAAAACAAACAAACAAAAGAAATCGATCAAAAGCAAAAAAAGAAGAAAGAAAAGGAAAGAAAGAACATAAATCCAAGCCCTAGAGACAAGGTCACAGTAAGCCTGAACCCCCATGGGGCCAGGCTTAGACCAGGCTCCCAAAGACAGCGTGCTGCCAGCCCAGCAGTGGACCCCAAATCACAGAATGTGTGACTGTGTTTCACCTCTGCCTGTTAAATGTTCCAGTGCAATGTATGTCTCATCATGGCCTGAGTACGGGGTCTGTGGGTGTGTGCGGTGTTCCTACTCCCTGTCATCCCTACACCCCATCCTGCTTGCCCACCCCACTCCAGAACTCGACACTAAGCTGTGCCCAAGGCCTTGGGCCCTAAGGAACAGCTCTCCTGTGGGCAGGGCCTGTGAAGCAGGCCAAGGCAGGAGCATGAATGTCCCCAGAGAGACCAGCCACCAGGCCTGCTGTCCTCCAAAGTCACTCAGACCTTTGCAGTCCTGCATACACTGGGCAGCATCCACAGTCCTGGCAAAGTCTTGCCTCACCTTTCCATTGGAAGAGAAGTAAATCCAGCATGGCTAATCCTTGAGTACAAAACCAGAATCAGCCTCCAGGAAGGGCCGCAGTTTGGAGCGCCAGGGTCCAAAGATAATTCACTTACCCCATTCTAAGAACTGCTCTGAGCCCCATCTTCTTGGTCCTGCACTGGAGCACTCTGCTTCACGAGAGATGCTGGTCTGGTTGGGGCTGTCTATTCTCCTCCAGATGCCCTCTCCTCCTTTACTTCCCCAGCAGTTTTTGCCAAGGGCACTGTTGCTCCCCCTTCCCCTCCCCAGCCTTTCTCTTCTGCCCCTCGTTGTGGGGCAGCAGTGGGTGGAGAAGTGGACCTCATTTCTTACTCAGGCAGGATACTCTCTGCCTTGGTGTCTTCTTCCAACACACGGGACAACACAGACCCCCCTCAAGGACCCTAATGGAGACTGGCAGTCCTGGCTATCTATCAGGGAGGGAGCGGCAGGCAGGAAGTGCACTGCAGGCTCCACCTTCCCCTCCAGCCCCCCACATTGCCCCTTGTTGTGGACAAGGTCAGGCAGCAGGAGCAGCACCCCAGGCTCCTAGACAGGACCCCCACATCTGTCCCTACCAGCTGCTCCTCCTTTGCCCTCTTCCAGCTTTGCAGCCATGGGCACGGGAAACCCAGCAGCCACTGCTGAACTTTACCATGGGTCCACTGTCATCAGCACCCCAGGGTTCTCTTCCTCAGTGATGGGTGAGATCAGCTCAAAGAGCTCAGTCCAGCAGCCTCAGAGTGTCCATGGCCATTCCCCTCTTCATCCTTCCCCACATTCAGCTCATCCCTGCATCTTGACCTTTGAACCCTGCCCCACTCCACTCTCCATCAGCCCCTGGTTACAGCTGGCCTTGGTGTGATGGCCCTCAGAGTGACCTTCACTCTTCTCAGTCAGCCTCCTCAGCGGCTCTGGGACTATGGCTTCTGTTGCACACTGAACATGTGTGTCTTGAAGAAATTCCCATTCTGAAGCCCTCATCCGGAGGGCAGCTACAACTGAAGTTGGGGTCTCACAGAAAGTGATAGATTGGATTAGGACATCAGGGTGGGGCCCTGATGGGGCAGATTATCTCTTTATCAGATGTAGGAAAACATAGTGAGGGAGTGGCCCTCTGCCTGCCAGAAAGGATGGCCACCCACACACCACTCCATGGGACTTGATCTCAGTCCTCCATCCACCAGAGCTGTGAGAAACAGGCTGCTGTTGTTGAAGCCACCTGGGCCAGTAGCCTCATACACTGCCAAGCTACAATCATTCATCCAGTGGCAATCCCAGACCTCCAGTGGCCATGTCGGTCCATGCCGCCCCTCTGTCACCTGCTGTAGATCCCACAGTGCATCTCCACGAGCTCCATGAGTCTGGGGGGCAGGACTGCTTATCTTACTCATCTTGTCACTATCTGGACTTTGCATCTTGCCTGACTCGTAATGTTCTGGCCTCTGTCCACGCATTATTCACTTGGCTCCTCCAAAGGGACATCATGAACACTGTACAAAGGACACAGCCAGGACACTGGTGGGATGCAGACAGGGTGAGGGGACATCTCCAATGTGGCCCCTCAAGAGCAGCGTCCACTGCCTTTTCCCCAAAGCTCCTCCATCCTTCACAACATCAGTCTAACCTGTTTCTGAAATTATGACCTTTCAAGAATGTTACGTGAACAAAATCGCACAGCACGGAAACCCCAGCTGTTTTCAGAGGACTCATCCTGGTGGAGTTATACCCATAGCCCTTGATGCTGAGAAGCATTTCATGGTGTGTTTTAGGATTCCATTTATCTACTTATCTGAAGGACATCTGAGTATATCTTTTTGTAGTGTTTTATCTGCAGTTGTTCTAGGTATTGTATTTATTACGCAGCCAACATTTTCCTTATCACAGTCTAATGAAGCCACTGAATGAGTTTGATGTGATTTACCTGTGTGAAGGGCAGTATGAACTTTACATGCTCAAAAAATAAATGCACTTATCTTTTTTCATTAGGAAATAATATTAATACATAATAATCAAAGAAATTCTTTTTAAACTGATTGAAAGTAAACTATTTGTACAAGTTAATGTCTCCATTTATGTTTCCCTTCCCTTTCTTTTGATAACACATTTGTCTTAAATATTTCTTCAAATACATTTCAAGCCACATAAGACAGCATTGCATTTTTTCCTTCAAGCATCAAATATAATTCAGGAAACCCAAGATGAGAAGGAAAATGCCTTTACCTACCATAACTTTACTTTTTTATTTTCTGCTTCCTTCCAGGGGAAAGTTCCAGGTTTTCCTTTTAATCATTCTGATTGGAGAACTGTCCTGACCATTCTCCCAGGGAAGATCTGTTAGTGACATACTCACTGGCTTCTCTACCTCTAGGGATCTTGATTTTTTTCTTTGTTGTGAAGAACCTATTAGTTGGTGTAGGAGTCTGAGATGGATTGGCTAATGGTCAGTTTGGAATGCCCAGCTGAACTGAATCAGCGTGGCCTGGGCATGGAAGACCCATCTGAGGATTGTTGCCAATGGCAGAAAAAGTTCTCTTGTCGCATAACAAACCACACCCAAGTCTACAGTTCACAGCAGCCATCCAACTGTACCTCACGACTTACTGGGTTGGGAGAGGTTCTCCAGTGCTGCCCTGAAGGGTCCAAGGTGGCTTCACATAGTCCTTGTACTTGGTGCTCATGTGGTAGGGAGCAGGCATAACCAAGTGACCTCTCTACTTCTGGGCTGCTCTAAGACCTCTTTTCCTGATCTCCACAGCAGAGGAGTTGGATGATGACTACTTATTCCTCCTCCTCCTACTCCTCCTCCTGCTCCTCCTCCTCCTCCTCCAACTTCTCTTCCTTCTTTTATTTGGTATCAGGGATCAAATCCAGGATCTTTTGCTTGCCAGGCAGGTACAATGCCATTGAGCTAAATCCCCGACCCAGGAGTTGGACTTCTTACACAGACACCCAAGAACGTGAATCCAGGAGACTCAAGCTATCACACCCTTGTAATTCCCCACAGAACCTCAGATAATTCCTTCTAAAATGTGCAGGCATTCAAGGGGCCAGGCAAGTTCCCATTGCTGGCTCCTGTTCAAGCATTTGGGAGGAAGACCCTACCTCTTCATGGAGAGGTGACAAAACTCTGTAACCATCTCTCGTGACACAGTGTTATTTTCACCAACACAATGGCATAGCAGTCTTATTTGTTTTATAAAAGTTATTTGTGAAGATTTCAGCATGACACATTAAACAAACATACCCTGTATTCGTGATAAAATCCACAAACTCTTGAATATCTGACAGCCTAAGGAACCATTCACTGGCTATGGTACCCAAGGCAGATTACTGCAGGCACCTTCCTCATAGGCCCTTCACACAGATCTATGGGGAACCACTGAAAACACCCACACCCCTGCAGGAGGGGGCAACTGCAACTCTGCTGCCAATCAACCAACCACAGCCACACTGCTCTCAGTGTGCTCAGAGGATTTACTGAGAGCAGGAACTGGAAAACAAATTTAATACCACGTACTTTTCCCTCATCCTCTGTCCCTTAAAGTCTTCTCAACACCCCTGTTGGGTTTGAATACTGTGTAGACCCTTTGCTCAAGTGGATTGTTACAGTTTCAGGGCTGCTATTTTCACTGAACTGTGAGGCTCTTCAAGAGAGGACTGTCTTAGCATGAGCTGCTGTCACCAGGTACCGTATCCTGGGTGGTTTAAAGAACAGACAGTGTTGCTCACACTTATGGAGGTACGGAAGTCTGAGGTCTGGTGCCAGAGTGACAGGTTGCTGGGCCCCCTTCCTCTTCCCCATGTCCCCACATGGTGGAGGGAAGCGAACTCTCTTGTGTCTTCCCCTTCTGGTCAGTTGGGGCCCATTTCATGGCCTCCTCTAACCGATCCCCTCCCTGAGATCACCTCCTAATGTCATGTACACATGAATTTGGGGGACACACATGCAGTCCACTAGGCTCTGTCATGTATCTTTTGAGGCTCTGGCATGCAGCAATAACCTAGCCCGTCAATGAATGCTGGTTGAATTAATGAGTGAATGAAACTGGGAAAGTAGTTACTAATTTTCACATCACAGCCCTGATGGTTGACTTAAGGTGGGGATGTGGCTGCCAAAGCAATGTCACAACCCTGATACTGCCTTGAGTTTGAGAGGGGACAGTGTGTGTGTGTGTGTGTGTGTGTGTGTGTGTACACAACAGCTTCACTGCTCCACCTGTGAATGGAGGATCCTAGGATGTGTTTAGAGATACATTTTAGTGCCCGTTGGGTGAAGGCTAAGGAGACTCAAGAATTTGAAGATATCCTCGTAAGGATGGTTTCATGGTCTTTGCTCTTTCAGAGACTTCAGATCCCTGAAGCACCTGGCCCAGGCTAGAAATTCTGCCAGCAGCACTCCATAACATCTACTCATCTCAGAGCCCCAGGGAGGTCACTGCTGCTACACTCAAACATTTTATGGGACCTTAGGAAAATCCAATTTCATTAATAACCAATGTTTGACTTTAGCAGCTATTTCTAAAATGTCAATGTTACTCTAAAGCAAATAGAAGAAGAGTTTGTCTTCCATGAAGTTGAATCCTAGTGCACCAGATAAACCTTCATTGATGCTGCAGCCTCAGAGGAAGAGTTTGTGAGGCGTGGATGGAGACACAGAACTCAGAGACAGAAGTGACAGGCAGAGACAGGGATGGATTTGCTCTTGGGTGATCAACACCAAGACTAAGAGAATGAGCCAGGAGCCAAGGTTCTGCCCAGGCTTCCAAGGCACAGTCTGCATGGCTGGGACCCTGGGGAAGTGTCTCATGGAGCCTGGGCCCAGAGCATGCATGCTGCTACTGCTTGCAGACACCAAGCCTCTGAGGCTTTCAGACAGAGTCAAGGAGAGCCAGGGCTCCCATCTGAGGAAACTGCAGGAAAGTGTGCCCTGTGATCTGCAGTCCACATGTTCTCTCATCACACATCCTTGAGCCCTGACCTTCATAGCACTTTCTGGGTGCTCCAGGCTCTTCTGTCTCAAATCTGCCTCCTTGAGCTACTGTCCCCTCATATGGCTCATGCCTGGGCTGCCTGTAGAGGAGTGGAAGGAGGTACACACGTGCATGTTGGGCTGAGGCCCTCCTAATATCTTGAGCTAATTCTGTCTATGCTGCAACCCTGCAAGCTGTGCACACACCCCAAAGGACATGGTCTATGCCTGTAATGTCAGCACGGACTGTCAGCATTCAGCCATACCAGCACATAGTAAAAATCAAAGATGTAACTTGGATGCATCAGTCAGGAAGAGGGGCAGGTCTGTGGTCATTATAAACTGGAACAAATAGGGCAAACATCAAACCTTGGCTCTAGTGCTTGTCATTCAGTGCTCATGCCAGCTTAGGGACAGCAGGGATGAGCCAGGCTATGCCCTCAGGGACTGTGAGTGGGACGATATACTGGATTCCAGGCACCCAGGTTCCTCGACCAGGGTTCCTTGACACCTGCACCCTAAGGTGGAGGAGTCTGTGCCCCTCTGCGTCTGCCTGGGCCCTGAGGGACAATGTAAGTAACACAAGAGCTGATTCTGAGCCAGACCTCTGGAACCAAGGACGACAGCATCCACTCTGTCTCTGAGCACTGTTGGAAGCTGAGTCTTCACGTGGAACCTGCTAGCCTTTTGCACTGAGACCAGCACTAGGTGGAGATGGAGATGGAGGAAGGACCAACTGAGCCCAGAGCACCAGACCAAAGTGACACAACCTCTGCCTCACAGACCAAACTGGCTGCCAAAAGTACACTATCAAGGACCCCAGTCAGCCATGTATGGGGCAGAACCACTCAGCTGGGCCTTGCTAGGATCCTTGTTGTCTGACTGTAGCCAGGGAGAGCAATGGTTTTATCTCTGTGGTCTGGGGTTACTGGTGATAGAGTCAAGAGCAGCATGACAAAGCCTCCACTCTCTGCTGCTCAGACCAGGGCTTGGCACTCCTCCCTGGAACCTTTCTGCCAGTCACACTAGGGACCCAGTGCCAAGGGCAGCCCTGGGACTCCCCCTGCTTTCCCAGCCCAGCGGAATGCATAGATCCATCAAGAAATAATTAAAGTCACACTCCCAATTCTTAGCTTCTTTTAATTGAGATCATCAAAGAGAAACAGATTTGATTACATGCGCAGCATGAGGCTCATTCCCTGGAGTTTAGCCTTCAGGCCTTAGATGGTTACATTTCGCCAAGTGTTTTGTTGCAAATGAGTAACTTAAATTGAAAGAGAAGGGAGGAGAGAATAATTTAAACTGAAGAGTAAAATCTAATACTTGGAAGATTGTTCTGTCAAGGGTGAGACTCTAAGACTAAATCTTTAATGACTCATGTAAAAATTTAATGTAGCACATGTAGCTCTGGAGAGATGATATATTTAATTACAATCAGACCACCAAGGAAATAGCATTTGCTGTGGAGGCAAATTTCCCAAATGCAGACACAATGCTCTTGCAGCAAGCTCTTCTTCTCTTCCTCACTGTCATTAAGGATTTTTTTCCTTTTATTTTTAACAACAGATCATTTTCTTTTTTTCTTTTTATTGAGTTTATTAGTACAATCTAGGTATACAGTACAGTTACATTCATTATTGGGATCCTGTACCTTTACATGATAGGTCTTGATTCTCATTTTTTCCCCTTGTCCCTGCCCTCCCTTCACCCCCTCCGCCCCTCCCCATTTACAAACACTTTATTTCCATTTTTTCAATTTCTCATATTTTTCCCCCCCCTTATTACCTTTCCCCCACCCTTCCCACTTTCCCTACACCTTTAGCCCTTTACTTCCTATTTCACATTATTAATTATCTCTTTAGGATCCTGTGTACTATTATAGTTTTCACACCAGAGAAACTATTCGGTATTTCAGTTAAAGAAATCTCTGTATGAACATTAAAAATAGGGAATCCTAAAATAAAACTAAAAAGGAAAGTAAAAGAGAAAAGGCAATGATGTAACATTAAAATAATCCTTAATTCTGGAGATGAAAATGGTCCCTGAACATATTTAAATTGCTTCTCGCTCTTGTAGTCTTATTCTTTTTTTTCATTATTTAGAGAATACTTTATTAGCTTCTGTAATCAAACCCACGTAGATATGACCTTACATATTTAATACAGTGTGTTACCCCTATACAAATGGAAAAAAAATAAAAATTAAAAAAACCAACATTTCTAGACCAATATGGCTGTCCATTTCTGTACAATGCCAACTCAACACAGTAAATTGGGATAACTTTTTCCAAAGTTGACAGCACCATTAGTTTCCAAAAATTCAAATGTTATATATATATGTATATATATATGTATATATATATATATGTATATATATATATATATATATATATATATACCAATAATAGCAGTATGTTATGCATCAATAGCAGCAACAGCTTTTCCAGGTTCTGCAGTCATCTGAACAAAATTATAGACATTCAAATTGCATTAAAAAAAGAAAAAAAAACACAAAAAAAAACAAAGAAAAGAATACTATCCAGAAAACAGCAAAGTTCTGTTGCTGTTGTAGTACCTGGCGCCATTTTTTTTATTAGCATTTTAATCATCATCAACAACAGATCATTTTCATGTTTGACTGTAACCCTGGTACTTCGATTGTTAGGAATGTTGGAGATTGGTGTAATGAGGAAGATGAGATTAATGTACAATTCTAACACCTAATGCTAGTGGAAGGTAACATTTTTTTCTTCTTATTGTACTTCTGTCTATTGGTCTATATCTCACCTTCCCTCTTAAAAGGTGAAAGAATACGTGCATTGTCTTACACAGTAATGGACAACATTGCTGCCTTTTACTGGGATTGTTTTCCACTGGAGATATATATATATTTATTCTATTATACACCAAAACCATTCAAGTTGATCTTCAGCCATAAGGAAAATCTGCCCTGAGATGGTGGCTGTAGTCAGCCTAGACTAACCAGTTGGCAGGGCCAAGCTCCAGTGACCCCTGGTACAATGGACACAGCTGTACAGACATCATTCTGTTAGATCATACATACAGATACAGGTTTGCCTGAGCTCTGGTGCTCTCCATAAAAGGGCTGGATATTTGATAGGGAGCACAGGCTACACTATGAGGATTTTAGGAATAAATACACTGGTGGAATTGTGTCCAGATGACAAAGGGTGGAAGGAAAAATCACTTACTGCCCTTGCATTGTGGGAACTTCCTGGACAAATGCTATTAATTATCATAATTAAAAGAAATGATTATTCCAGGAAGGGTTGAGCCTAGAAAATAAATGATAACTAGACAATTGGATCAAAAAACAAAGCAAAGATAATATGTCAGACACAGCCTGAGACAATGTTAACACAGGAAGGGTGCACGGTAAAGGGCTGTCCCCTGACCGTGCGTAAGTCACTCATTGTGACCTGACTGTGTAGACAGTTACCAGCACTTATCAGATACGCAGATGCCATTTCTTCTGGCTGCTGAACCGGGACCACACACCTGAGTATTTGCATCAGTGAGACCCGCTAAAGATCTCAACCCAAGTCATCTGGATTTTCTTTCTACTTCTGCTACCAGAAATTGCCTAAAACGTGAAATGCAAATTGACATTTGAATTCTGTTCCTTAATTTAAACTGCCACATCAAGGGTTGACTTCACCACACTGGACTTTTTAGAATTTGAAGATACGAAGAGCTTGGGGACAGGGCAGCATCTTATTGCAGTAACCTATGGAGGTGAGCAGGCTGCCTGTTGTCTCAGCCACCTCACCTGGGAGGGCCCTGCTCTGTCAAAGTTACCTTAAGAGCTGCGAGGTGTGCAGAGGGCTTCATGCAGGTCTCAGCCGATGGGGGCTGACTGTGCCCAGCTTCTCTGACTCTGCACCCAGGAGGACCTCCACACCACTGCACCTCACTTTACTTTCTGTTCTGCTGTCAGAAGAAAGTACCCAAGACTGGCTAATGTATAAATAATGGAGCCTGTACCAAGCCTGTTCAGACTCTGGCCAGGCCTTCCCACTGTGTCACATGGCACAGGCATTTCATGGTGAGACAGAGTAAGGGTGCTGTGGGCCCGTCTCCCTCTTCTTAGGAAGCTGTCAGGACCCATGGGAGCCCCATGCTTGGGACTTCATCTGCTCCTGGTGGCCTCCCAAACTTCTCCAAGCCGTCAACACATGATGCAGAGTATACTGTCCCGTAGATAAACTGTGGGGACAAGTTCCAGCCAACCCCAGGCCATTGGGAGGATGGTGCAGCCCAAGGCCTGGCTCCTTCCTGCCTCCTCCAGGAGGCACTGGGAAGGTATGTCACCGTCTCTTCATGCACTGGGAGCTATGTCACCATCGTGCTTTCTCAGAGGAACTTCTCTTGTTGTGAAGGACTCGTCAGCCTTGAGCCTTCTCTCACAGCCACTGTGCCTCTTGATAACAGAGACCCAGAGAGTGTGACCAGGAAGGCAATGTGGTATCATTGCTCGGTGTGTGCCCTGGGCTCAGTGTTGAGTGTTGGGAGAAATGTCCTGTACCCCAAGGTTCACCCCCATTGGCTTATTTCTAAGATTTTCCTGAGATCCCAAACTCTTCCCCTCTTCCTTGGCTTCAGCCTTGCCACTCATGGAGAGAAAACCAGCCCTATCCTGATCTATTGGCCCAGGGATCACTGGCAACACAATACAGGTACTAAGGAAGATGTTTCTTTACTGTTTCCATCTGAGTCTTACCTGTGAGTCACATAGTTTCAGGGATGGAATGAACTAACTAATGAAATTGGAAAATGAAATACCTATCATTTTTAAGTGTCCAGCTCCAAGCTAGACACTTCCCTACTTTATCAGAGTTAAGCAGTATTGACCAAATTCCCATCCACACAGTTATCACCTCAGGAAGCTAAGTCGAAAACAATAAGAAGAGGGCACAGCAGTGTGACAAGTGTCAGGTCTTCCTGGGAACCTTGAAGCCTGGCTGGTCCCCTCTCCAGTGGAGTGGAAGAAGCAGCCACTCCCCATAATCACCTTGCTGTGGCTGCTTGTCCAGGAACCACTCAGGTTGGGCTGGTCTCTGAGCTTCGTACCCTCCCTCACAGGCTCCTGCTTCTCTTTGAATTTGCCCCATTAGTGCTTCCCACTCTGTCCCCATCTTCTGTCCACCCTAGTCATTGCCATCTCCGCTGTAAGGAAGCAGGAATCTAAAGGAGGTTGTAGAACAAAGGAGGGAAGCTGTCATTGACAGGTCCTGGATGCCCAGGACCTCTGAGCCTCTCAGTCCCACCCCCTGGGGCAGAAGCCTTTCTTCTGCAGAGAGTGCTTCTGAGACTTGTCCACTGAGTAGAACTGAATCCTCCAGGATTAGGAAAAGCTTTGTTTCTTCTCCAATCATAGAGATGTGGTAAGTGCTTAAGATATAAATGCAGGGTCCCGGTGAATGAGTGGAGGGCCACATGATTGGCTGTACCAGTCCTTGAGAAAAACATACTCCAAACAAAGTTTACTAAGGCAAAAGCAATAGTCAGAGACCACTCACTAGGAACCTCAAGATCCATCCTAAGTTTCCTTCCAAATCATCTAGTGTAAATGTGGAAGAGACCGGTATAGGTGAGGACATCTTTGGCACGCATGTCCCCTGTGCACCTTCCTGCAGCAGCTGGCTGAGCTTAGCAGGGGTGATTCATGGAGTGACGGGGACAGACATGGGAGAATACCCAGTACCTCACAGACCTGGCCTACAACTTTATCAGCCTGCCCAGTGAGAGCCCCACAATAACTCTAATCTGAGGGTGAGGTCACAAGTACGCCTGGCTGGGAGGCAACACACTGCGCTCTGTGCCTTTGTGTTGGATGTGTCTCATCTTTGCTTCTAACTCAGTCACTGGTTATTTTTTACAATACATTCACCTGGAACATAAGGACTCTACCCAGGACCTTGTATTCCTCGTTCCTCTCCTGCCTTCCCCTCTCCCACCTTCTTCCCCTCCATGAAATCATGACTTACTTCCCCCACTTGACCTGGCCAACTGTCCTTGCTGTGCTCTCCACCCCACTCTGTTTAACCCAGCTCCTCTTCCTGCCCCTCAAGTCACAAGGGGTACTGGGAATTTAGTCCCTGTGAAGTGTAAGGCTTTAGGTGTTCCTTGTTGAAACCACTCCAAGCAACTGGCTATGGATGGACCCTTAGGTGGGATGGATGGGGAAATAAAAATGTAAGTGTTTCTCAACAGATCTTTGTAGTTGCTCATACTCAATCCAAAAGAGAAAATGAAATGTTTTGCATTTCAGACAACAAATCAGGCAGGATCAGAATATATTTATCAGCAGGGGGTCCTTCGGGATCCCAGAAATCAGCTCTCTCCATGAAAGCAGACAACCTGCTGCTTCTGATAGCTAACAGGCATGACTCTTTAACCCACACTTAGCCCCGTTCTGTTCTACCCTCATTACAGAGCTAGATCCTCCCACAGGAAACTCATGAGCTTTCTATGATCACTGTCCCCATGTACAGATGAGGTTACTGAAGCCCAGACAGCTCACACATTTCCCCAGAAGACATGGAGATGTGCAGTGGGGCTGGGCTCTGATGGTGAGCAGGGCTGGGGATAAAGGCAGTGGGTGAATCCACACACACGCCCTTGTCCAAGCCACCATATGCAAGAAAAGCCAGTCTACCCCTAATACCCAAAGGTAGATTCAAACCGATCAGGTTCACAGTCTCTGCCCTGCCATGTTCTCAGGGAATCTACATTCTAATTAGGAATTAAAGACATATGCTTATTAGCAAGCTGCACAGATATATTAAAAGTTGATGGCAGGAAGGTGTGATCATTTGGTGACCACAGTAGAAAGAACTCAGTGCAAAGTAGGATTAGATGTCACCAATTTGGGGGGAAGAGATGACTCTTAAGAGTGAAATGATATTTCCTAGACAGGATAACTGCCCCTCAATTTTGTGTGAAAACTTTGAATTTTAAATCATAAATTTCAAAACATTTACTAGGAAAATAATGGGAATTTGGAAACTTATGCAAGTCCCAAGGTTGCATTTTAGGGTTTGTTGAAAGATCCTCTGGAGCAGAACCTCCTTAGACAATCACTTCTGTAGACAAAGTGACTGAGCTGGTTGCCGTGTGGCTTCTGTTGAAGCCACACACCCTCCAGAGACAGCTTTGTGTCCCAGACATAGGGCGATCCCTGCCGCTCACTGCTCCGGCATTATCTGAATGAGCATATCACTTTTCCAGTTCTCTTTGCTAATGAAGTAAATACAATATTCCCACAGGGGCCCTGAGATGTGCCACGTGCTGTTGGACCCACCTAGGAGGCCATAGGAGTAGGGACACGTTGGACGGTGCCCTTGCCTAAACACCAAAGAGCCAGAGCAGGTGGCTACCAGGGAGAGAGGCACTTTGTTTGTTTTAGAAACTCATCATCTCACTGCAGTGTGCTGTTGGCAAATGTTCCTTTCCATAGCTCCATAGTTAAGAGCATTACTTTGGAAGTTATAAATTGTTGGTTATTATTCGATTATCTCAGCTTGGAACTGGCTGCATAATGACTTCCTCAGTAGGATGCTCACATGCTAATTCATAACCTCCTTCTGGAAAAGCTTTTCAGGAAATTTGTAACAAATCCATTAAATTAAAATGAATTTGTGCTATATTGAGAAATAGCTGAACCATATGGGGCCAGTCCAAATGGTGTTCTTCTCATTTGTATTTTTTATCACAGCCAAAGAACATTCTACTTCATTCTCTTGCATGAGGGGATGGGGTGCACCCTGTTCTTAGTGATCAGGATTCTTGTGCAGGTGCGGGGGGAAATCCACCCATCTTGAGATGCATTAAAAACTCTATCTAACTCGGTATCTGTCCCACAACAGTCTGCTAAGCTCTGCACAGAGTGCTAGCTAAACATGCTTCCAAAGTGCATTCACAATTTGGGGTCAGCACCCTAAAAGGAGCAGTTTGTAACCCTGGCCACATAGAATTCAAGTCCCCATACATGATAGGCAAAGACTCTGCCACTGACGCACACCTCAGTCCCACGAGCTTTAAAAATCCCAGGTATACAACAGCCAAGATATAGAATTGAATCAACAGCATGTCCCCAGCAGATGAGTAGATAAAGAAAGTGTGTTACACAGAGTGGAGTGTTATTCAGTCACAAAGAAGAATGAGGTGTTGTCATTTGCAGCAGTGTGACTGAAACTGTGCACATTATGTTCAGTGAAATGCACCAGAAGGACAATGTCACATGATTTCACTCAGTGTGGGAGCTGAGAAGAAGTACCCAACATTGCTGGCCGTTGGAGACATGCAAATTAAAGCAACCTACCCCAGAAAGAGCAGTAATCATCAAGAAATCAAATAATAGCCAGGCGTGGTGGCACACGCCTGTGGTCCCAGCATTCGGGAGGCTGAGGCAGGAGGATCGCTGTGAATTCAAGACCAGCCTGGGTTGCATAGTGAGTTCCAGGTCAGTCTCAACTATTTAGTGAGACCCTGTCTAAAAAAAAAAAAAAAAAAAAAAA
>NW_022900919.1:25252838-25393284 GCF_012274545.1 Fukomys damarensis | reverse complement strand
AAAAAAAAAAAAAAAAAAAAAAATCAAGTAACGCATGCTGGTGAGGCTGGCAAGGGTGTCAAGAGGAGCCCTTCTACATTGCTGATGGGACTGTAAAGTAGTACGGAACAACCACTATGGAAATTAGTATGCAGATTCTTCACAAGACTAAAACTAGAAATTCCATTTGACCCAACTATTCTCCTACTAGATATCTGCCCAAAAACGTCAGACATGTTATACTGATATATAATACCCATGTTCATAACAGCACAATTCAGAATAGCTAAGTTTCAGGGGGCCAACTGTATGTCCACCAACAGATGAATGCATAAAGAAAATGTGTTGTTTATTACTGTGCCATAAAAAGGAGAAACTTGAGTCATTTGTAGGAAAGTGGATGCACCTTGAGACCACAATAGTCAGTGAAATGAATCAGATGTATAAGCTTGAATATCACATGGTTTCTTTTGTAGGGGGAACCCAGAGTATAAAAAAAAAAGAGCAAAACGAAAGAAAATAATAAGAAGCAGGGAGACAGATTTTTCTCAGATGGGAAAGGGACCAAGAGATGGAGGGAGGGGAGGAAAGGGGCCAAGAAGAGAATTAAGCTGTTAGGTATATGTACCGACTCCACAGGAGGAATGAAGACAGTATGTACTGTAAAGATGTGCTAATAAAAAAATAAAGTTTTAAAAAATTGAAAGTTGATCTCAAAGAAGAGAAGAATGGAATCTTAGAGAAGGATGGATCACTAGAGAACAGGAAGAGCAGAGGTTGAGGACAGACAAAACTTAGACAGAGCTGGTACACAGAGCCACAGGGTGCCCCGGATAGCCCCACCTGGGCACAAAGTGCTAAGCAGAGGGACTCGGCATCTCGTCTGTATGAGAAACAGCCACCATCCACCAGCACAGCCCTGAGCACGCTGGGCCTCGCAGGGTGCAGCCAGCTCACCCGGGTTGCAGAGGACACGCCTGAGGCTGCACTGGGCCAACACGGAGTCACCAGCTGCTCAGGATATTTACTTATCATGGCCGCGAGATGAATGCCCAACTGTGCCCAGGCTCTGGTCAGCGCAGTCCTTCTGCCACCCCCAGTGCTGCGCTCTCAGACACCGCCCTCCAGAGCTCTGGGAGGGGTCGTGAGCACAACACTGACCTTCTGCAGGGATCTTTGCTTTTCAGGTCCTGTGGCCTCTGCCCACTTTGTCAGCTTAGTGCAAATGGTGTGAAGTGTGCTGAGTTGTGTGAGTGTTGTGGAAATTAGTACTTAAGGCTGGAAAGGAACAAAGAACTTGAGATCACCCATGGATGGTTTCTAATTAGCAGGGAGAATGACTTCATCTTAGAACCTCTGTGTCCCGCTTCATAAAACCAGAGTGTGGGGCTAGGATCCAGCTCAGGTTCCTTCCAAAATTAACATCCTGGTGTGGAAACAAAGGCCACCTTCATAGCCACCCACAGCAGCCCCTGTGCCCAGAGCAAGCACTGTGCCCTCAGTGACTTTGTCTCCTGGGCCAGCTGTGCAGACTCTGCTCCACCAGTGACTCGAGAGCACCTCAGGTCAAGTTTATTGTCGGACACTTGAGATGTTTGTTACATTTTCTAATACATAGTATTCTAATCAATATCATGGTGCACAAATCAGTGTCACCTTTAGAATTTGTTGTGGTGAACGGCATGAGCAGGTAGTTTTTTCCCAAAATTAAATAGCTCTCCTAGCGCTTGCTATGACACTTTAGAACCCTATGTTATTGCAATCCTATCTTTACCATATATAAATATTTGAGTCCCTTCTGAGTTTTGTCTATCCCACTGGTTCATGCCTTTTATGCTAATATTTTACTCATTAAATCTTTCAAATATGTCAGACCGCTAAGCAGTATACAGAAACATTGATTTTACTATATGACTTTCTGGATCATTTTGTTAACTTTTAAAGTTTGTTTTTGGTACTGGGGTTCGAACTCAGGTCCTTGCACTTGTGAGGCAGGTGGTGGAACCACTGGGCTAAATCCCCGACCCCTTAAAGATATTTTTAATATTAAAAATTCTGTTAATATTGAAAATTATCTTGTGCTCCTTTCTAGTCTGTCTCCATCCACCACCTGGCCCAGGAAACTGTTTCTCCGGGGCTTCACAGAGTAGGGTGCTGAGTTGACCTTCAGGTAAGTCATAAGTGGCTGCATCTGGCCATTCCTACAGCCAAGAAAGAGGCACAATGCACAGATGCTACTCTCTTTCTAGAGTCAGCATTCCTGACCATAATAGAGAGGAACACTTAACTGCAGTTCACCAAATTTCCCTGTAACCCTAGTGGCCCATTTTGAACTTGGTGCTATTAATTGCTGACTCACTCAGCTGGGTATGACAGCAGCAATGGCAGCTACGAGACAGGACACGAAATGGCCCACACTCCTCTCTCCCCATGTGCACCTGCCACCTCTTGGGTGACAGAGGAAGAGAAGACATGTGCCTGGTCTATGGAGGGTTCTGCATGCCATGCAGGCATCACCCTGCAGTGGAGTCCTTCCTGCTACAGCCCTTCCCAGAACACCCTAAGGAAAACAGGGAAGGGAGAGCTTCTCAGAGGGCAGCACTTCAGGCCAAGCACTGAGTGGTTCACTCTTCTTGGAAAGAGAAACTGCCAGATCCCGGCACATGGGAGACAGTCAGAGAGGCAGGACCTTGGAAGGAAGGCGACTGTAAAAGTGGGGACAATTTAGGCTGGGGAGGAAGCACGTGGACTACTGTGCCGAATAGGTGGAAATGTTGCGCTATTGCTGCCCCACAGGAATAGTTCCTGAAGAGGGACATCAGAAGAAGAAGGCTTTAAACAGGACAGGATGAGTCCTCCAAGAGTCAGGTTCTTTCCTCCCCACCCCATTCTCACCCAGTGGACTCATGAATACTATGGACATAATGGCTGAACAGAGAGTTCCCACGGGCTCCGTTCTATGGGTGTCTGTACAGGGTCTTTGCCAAAACTGACCTCCTTGTGGCTACTGCTGAGTGCCCAGTCTGCACTGCTCCCCAGAGCCATCGGCCACCGATCTGGTGACAGGCAACTTCTGTTGCACCAGGTTCATCACAGAAGGGGAAACACTTTGTTCTCACCAGAAGGATGCTCCTTCTGGATGTGGTTTTGCATGCAGTGCCTCTACCTGCATGGCAACCCAAGCACAGAACTTCTGACTCAGGGTCATGCTGCACTGCAGTGGAATTGGCAAAGGACTCCTGAGTTTGGATTCGAGGGCTTAGCAGGTTACCCTCATCCTGGAGTGGCTGGCTAGGTAGATTGTTTAATGGACTTTTGAAGACTCGCTGCTGCTCTAGATAGACAGCAGCATCCAAAAAAGGTGGAGGCAGGTTCTCTAGGACATAGTGTGTGCTTCCCCACAGCCAGGATTCATAGGTCCAGAAATTCCTGGCTGGAAATAGTGTTTGCTTCCTGTTTCATACTTTATGTGCTACTGGTCTAGGAATTTTAGTTCTGAGGGGGAATTGCTTCCACCAGAAAACATGTAATGTCTCCACAGAATTGGGAGTTAGACACCTTACCATGATAGGCTCCTCATGACCTTAAAGATAGGAAAATGAGAGTTACCATGCTGGCCAGGGCAATTGGTGGTCCTTACCAAGGAAATATTGGACTCTTCTCATCAAATTTGAGGGAGGATGCCTGGAATCAGATATCTCTTAGGGTGTCTGCTCTGCTGTGGCTTGGGCATCTATGTATTAAAGGCTTCATTGCCAGCCAGTGGGGCTCCTGAAAGGAGCTGGGCCCAGTAAGGAAGTCAGGTCACTGAGGGTGCACCTGTGCAGGGGATCCAGCCCTTTCTCCCGTTTTGCTTCCCAGCTGCAGTGAGATGAAGTCTCCTCCCTGCCATGCTTACTCTAAGGCCCAAGAGAAAAAGGCCAAAGGACCACAGGCTGAAATCGCACCCTGGGAGCTGAAATAGATTTTCTTCCTTCTAAAACATTGGTGTCTCAGGTGGTCTGTTATAGTGACAGAAATCTGACTAATATCATGTCATATTAGCATCACCATATCCTATCATTAAGGTCTACAGAGAACTATGAGGCAGGACTGCCAACAGCTCTGCCCCTTCAGGAGTGAACAGCTGGCCCAGGGCTTGATAAGGGCGAGGACACACAGGGTGGAGCATGAAAGGAGGCAGCAAGAAATACCAGCTACTACCACAGGATGAACCAGGACAACAAACTGACTTCCTTCTCAGCCGCTGGTTGGTTAGACCGCACCCAGCACAGGAGGCAGCATGAGGGACACCTCTGCCTTCAGCCCCGCTGCCACCCACACTGCTGACCTGGACTCAGCTCCTGCATCCTCACAGCACTTATGGCTTCTTAGACCTAAGCAGACACATAAAACACTCCTTCCTGGAGTATCATGACTCCTGTGAAGAATTTTATCCCAATTAGCAGAGCTGATCCGGAAATATTTGTGCATTTGAAGGAGCCAGTGATAAAAACAAGTTGTTAATTATGATGATTACTTCAAAAATAGTGAATCACATTCTGCTGGCTTCTGTTGTAAGCATTGCGGCCCCTTGTCACAGCTCTTGCACACTTGAGTAATTCTGTCATTCCCACTGCTGCATGCTAACTGCAGAGAAATTGCAACGCCTGCCTTGTCAGGAATTTGGGAGTTATTGGGAACTCATGAGAGTGCTAATTGCTCTTAATCCTTTCACATTATTTTTGCTCTGCTTGGCAGCTTTCAGCCCCATCAGAGCTCACCGTACCAAGAGCAGACAGGCAGACAGGGCAGGACCAAGCCTGCAGACAGAACCACAGACAGTTTATTGTCCTCGCCATCATCATTATCATCTTCTTCTGTCTGCTCCTCCACAGCCTCCTTTCTCCTTGTCTGTGGTCTGTGTTCAGGTGAAGCAGCATCCTGTGTCTTTTTTACTATCCAGTGTCACCCCCCTGCCCATCTCTGCTCTCTCTCCAGCCCCTCCTGCCAGTCCCACCTACAGCTCTTTCTGGTGAGCAGAGCCACATCCAACAATCCCAGCCCTGCCTCTTGCTTTCTCGTGGGGTGAGTTCAGTCTCTTTGCCCACAAGTCAGATTCTAGCATTTTCTGTGTGTGCTATGGTGCACTCCAGCACACGGTGAATGATTTCCTTCATAATTAAGGCTCGATCTTAAAAAGTGGTTTTATGTTAATCAAAAAATAAAATTATGAATCCAAGACTTTTAAGATATCAGATAAAGACAAAGTGCATGAAAAATAGTCAGACTCTACCTGGTTTCATTCCCCTAGGCCCAGCCCATCAGCTTTGCTGTTTGCTTTGTTTCACTGGCTTTGTTTATTTAATTTTTGAGAATCAATATATTCAAATGCAACTATATTTGCCAAGCAGATTTTTAAGATAGTAGTTTGCCCTGCAGAAGTAAATTTGTTATACCAGTGTAAGTATTGAATGATTTCCCTTCTACACAAATGAAATATGTATTGCATATCCTCTAGTCTATAATTTTCATGCTTTAATTACATTTGAAGATAGTTTCATGGTATCAATACTAAAGACTTCTTTTTGTAACAAATACATATTTCTTTGTAAGAGTGACCCTTAATTATTTAGCTTGCTCCATATTGATTAACATTTGCTCAGCTTGCTCTTGTTCATTTCTCTTTGCACAGAAGTGACTGTATTTATTTGTGAAATTTCCACTCTAGAAGTGGCTGGAACACAGTGCAATTCATTTTAAATGTAGCAACATATTGGCCTATTGTCCTTTTAAGAGGCTGTGTAAAATTGGTGTGCTAACCAATCGTCTTATTTTGCTAAACAATTGTTTTTGAATCTTGTCTCACAAACCCTGAAAAATTATGTTTTTAAATGCTCTTCATAATAAGCGAGAGGAAAAAAATATGAGAAACTGAAAAAATGGAAATAAAGTGTTTGTAAGTGGGGAGGGGAGGAGGGGGTGAAGGGAAGGCAGGGACAAGGGGGAAAAATGAGAATCAAGACCTATTATGTAAAGGTACAGAATCCCAATGATGAATGTAACTGTATTGTATACCTAGATTGTACCAATAAACTCAATAAAAAGAAAAAAAAACTGTCAAAAATGCTCTTCAGATAATTCTTTTGATATTTTCAAACATGTAACTCTATCTTGCAACACTATAGTCCTCCTGCATTTCCCTCAATGTTCTTCTGTTTTCTTGTCTAACGTAAGTGTCTTGTGTTCCAGGGCAACAAAAATAAGAGAAGGAGGGAGCCCTGGCTACTCCTGATTTGTGCTCATGCTGGAGAGAGGCCTGGGGCTTGTGGCGGGGTGGGGTTAGACCTGTCCCTAGAGACACAGCATATCCAGGGTCCCAGCTGCAGATCACAGCCAGCAAAGTGTGCCTAGGTCCCAATGGCTTTCCAGCACTTTTGCATCATTGGGCGCTCTTTCTTCTTCAACCTCTAAGGCCAAGCACCATGTGGACACTTAGAAATTCACTAGTATGGGCCTCTGTAAGAGCCCTGCTCAGGTACACTGAGTGAATCCTCTGATCCAGCTGGTTTTCTTGCTCCTTCTACCTCTCTGCTCCAGCAACAACCAGCCATAACTGTATTATACCTAGATTGTACCAATAAACTCAATAAAAAGAAAAAAAAACTGTCAAAAATGCTCTTCAGATAATTCTTTTGATATTTTCAAACATGTAACTCTATCTTGCAACACTATAGTCCTCCTGCATTTCCCTCAATGTTCTTCTGTTTTCTTGTCTAACGTAAGTGTCTTGTGTTCCAGGGCAACAAAAATAAGAGAAGGAGGGAGCCCTGGCTACTCCTGATTTGTGCTCATGCTGGAGAGAGGCCTGGGGCTTGTGGCGGGGTGGGGTTAGACCTGTCCCTAGAGACACAGCATATCCAGGGTCCCAGCTGCAGATCACAGCCAGCAAAGTGTGCCTAGGTCCCAATGGCTTTCCAGCACTTTTGCATCATTGGGCGCTCTTTCTTCTTCAACCTCTAAGGCCAAGCACCATGTGGACACTTAGAAATTCACTAGTATGGGCCTCTGTAAGAGCCCTGCTCAGGTACACTGAGTGAATCCTCTGATCCAGCTGGTTTTCTTGCTCCTTCTACCTCTCTGCTCCAGCAACAACCAGCCTGAGTGTTTGTTGACCTGTTTTTTTCAAAGTCCAGAGTCCAGACAGGGCTGTGCCTTAAAAACATGTCTGAGCCCCAAAGTCACAGCTTCTAAGAATTGTGCCACAGGTTCAGCTCCACTCAGCTGTTGTCTTTCAGATATCTAACTCTTTGGGGGAAAGATTGAATGCGCTGTCTCCTTGAGACATGATTCTCCCTTATTTTTAATATGAAGATAGCCATGTATGGTGTCTGGAGAGAAATGACTCAGAAAGTAAAGTGGAATCACACTCTCAAAGTGATGTGATGTGTTAGTAACATGCAGAGCAGGGTTTGCCAGGTGCAAGAGGCCTGTGCCATACAAATGAGCAGCTTTCAGGCTGAGCCCATCCCTGAGTGATCTGTCTACACATCAGCTGGTTGCTCCACTTTGAGTGCGAATCCCAAGGCAGAGCCTCCTGGTGATCTGTACTGGTGATTTCCAAGCTTCTATAAGTACATTAGTGATGAGAAAGGAGAGAGAGAAAAAAAAAAAGAGGAAAAGGACACGGACACACACACACACACACACACACACACACACACAGACTTGTTCCTTCACCCTCACTGGAGGTGTCCAAGCAACCCCTTATTCTAAAAATGAATGACTAAAGAAAGAAACTAATCACTTATCCTGCCTGATTAAGAAGACTTTAGTCATCCATAGTTGACAAGGACAAACTCTTCTTCACAGAAAAACCCCAGCTGATGAAATGACAGAGTCTCTTCCTGCAGCCCTTGTGACCTGGCTAATTTGAGCAAGGATTGCAGTGGAGGCCAATGCTGTTAGGCTACAGGCTACAAGGAGACCTCAGGTGACATGCTAATTTCCAAGAAAAATTTATGTTTGGAACCTGCCTGTCCCCAGTGAATCAGGAGACATGGGAGATTAAAAAAAAAAAACTGCAGGAACTGTGGAGTGCAGTGTTTTACAGGAGCTAAAGAGAGCATGGGAATATGTTAAATAGCAGCACAGGAAATAATCAGGTAAATCTGACCTGAGAAAAGTTACACAACTCCTAGCTCTGTATTTTTAAAAGCTTTCCATGTGTAGAAAGAGGACAAGGTATAGGGCTGCTATAGGGGAAGTGACAGGAATGATATCAATCAAGGACAAGTAGACTGGACCAGAGATGCGTGATGGCCATGCCAAGCCCTCGGGAATTCCCCACAGAGGGTGATGGACAGCTGTCATTTGTCCCTCAGTCCAGAGAAGATACAGGCAAGGGAGGGAGAAAAAACAAAAGAGCTGAGCATCCTGGGGAAGCATCCAGATATCTGAGGCCCCCCCAAAATCCTTATTAAAACCACATTGCATGAGACACCTGATTGCTTCTCTTCCTTGAACTTTGAGTGCCAGGCATCATTTCAGTGAATTCTGAGGAGTTTCTTTCTGACCAAGCAGCAGCACTGTGACTCAGTTGCCTACCCACTGGAGACTTGGGCTGAGCATCACAACAAGGGCATCTCCTGTATGGGACCTTCATCAGGCCAGGGATAGGAAGCGGGTAAATAGTTCATTTGGGGGGCAACCATAGGAAACATCATTAGAGGAATGGGGAGTGAAGCAGGGCGGGGGCAGCTCTGAGAGGAGCTTTGTGAACTGTCTCACAATGGGCACCAGTTCAGCCAGACCATGATCCTGTACGGGAGTGTTAAGCCCACAACAGTGGCATCCCCAGGAGGAGGAGCTAGGCATTTATCTCCATCTCCTGACTGTGGTCCAAGGAGAGCTGATGCCAGGCACTAACTCTCTGGATTTCTGGCTGACTCTATACAAACCCAGCAACTGCATTGTTGTGTACACAGAAGGAACTGGAACCAGTGTGCTGAGAGGAGTCTGCTTCTCCTTGTCCGTTGCAGCCTGAGTCCTCACAGCTCAGATATGGAAGCCAACCAAGTATCCATCCATGCACGAGTAGACCTGAAAAACGTGGAATGAGCCCTCAATGGGATGCTCAGCAGCCTCAGACACTCCCAGGAAGGGCTTCCATTTGCAACAAGAGGGATGAGCCTGCGTGAAATTGGTGTTGAGTGAAATGAGTCCACACAGACAGCCAGATACCACATGATCTCGCTCACACATGGACAATGAAGAAGTGGGACTTGGAGAAGCAGAAGCCCAGAGGTGGCCACTCAGCCCACAGTGGCAGCGTCAGCAGGGAAGGGGTGGGTTAGTCAGCCTTGCAAGGTGACAGTCAGACCAGAGGAGATTTAGTCACAGTGTGGTGGCTGCAGTTAGTACTTTAAAGTATCTAAAATATAAGATCTTCTCACCACAAAAAAAGTGATGATTTGAGGTAAAGCCTTGCTCACTTGATCAGACCATGGTATCTGCACATGCAGAAACCACACTGCACAACCTAAATGTATATGCATATTATGTCAATTAAAAATGAAATCAAACTTTTTTTTTTTTTTTGGTACAAGGGATCAAACTCAGGACTTTGTGCTTGCGAGGCAGGCAGTGGCACCACTGAGCTAAATCCCCAGCCCTAAATCAAACTATTAAAAAATGCTGTGCTCCCGTGTTTATTGAAGCACTATTTACAATATCCCAAATGTGAAGTTGACCCAGGTGTCTGTCAGTGGATGAATAAAGGACAAAGAAAACATGGTCCACATAATGATGGAATATCACTAAGTATGAAAAGAAAGAAATCCTGCTGTTTGCAGCAATGTGCACGCACCTGCAGGGCACCCTGAAAAGTGAGACAAGCCAGACCCAAAAATTCAACTGCCCCAGTCTCTCCCTCATTTTTGAAGCCCAACCCAAAAATTTCAACCTCTTAGAAGAAGGAGGTAGAATAGTGGCTGGCAGAGAGTAAAGAAAGGGGTGGGGGTTCTACAGAGAGGGTTGGATAAACAGGGACCAAAACCAGTTAGGATCTATGCTGGTGTTCTGTAGCACTCAGGGCAAACATAGTATACAAGAATTTAGAACATGTTTCAAAATGGCTAGAGCCCAAAGTTTCCCAATGAATAGAAGCAGAAATGATAAATGCTGGAGGAGGCGGGAATGCTAGTTACTCCAATATGATCTTTATACATTGTGTACTTGTGTCAAAACACCCTGCACTTGTAAATACACACACATATACTGTGTGCCAATCAAAAATCCTCAGAAGCAGTTATACTCTGAAATCCATTGTTTACCAGGGTGGCTGGCTAGATAAATATGTTTCAGTTAAGGGAGTTACGAGGCTCCAGCATCACTGTGAAGTTAGAGCTTGGGGTGCTATCTTGTATGGTTTTGCCCACCACACACTGAAAAGCAAGCAATAGGATTCCCATTTCTCTTAATTAGAGGTGAGGAAAAAGTTGCCAAGCACCACCAAAGTTGCCTGTCTGCAGTGGGGAGGAAGCATTTTCAAGGCGTGGCCACCAGGGTTTTGTGGTTTCCATCAACACCACCAAAGGTTCCCACTCAGGCCAGATGTAGAGGAGACAGATGTGCAGAGAGATTAGAAAGGAATGAGGGGTGGAGGGCTGGGAGGAGGTGGACCTGCTCTGCTCTCCACCAGCCAGGGCCTGGCCACAGCAGGGCCAGCTGGGCAAGTTCAGAACCACACAGGCAGGCAGGGTCCAAGCTGGGGGAAGGGGCTGAGAGGCAGCAGCCAGTACCATTTGGCCAGATTGGGTTTTAGAAGGAAAGTAAACCTGGCACAAGGCAGATAAATACTTGGTGTCATTCACACTGAGCTCCACTGTCACATGCAGTGCATGTCTTGTCACCTCTGCTGCCCTTTTCACTCTCTCTTAGTTGATTTTCATACTGCAGAGATTTCAAAGCTGCACAGAACCACAATACATCCCACGACTTCTTTTGTACTTCTTATGTGCTGCTCTGCCAGTGAGTACTCCTCAGTGAAAGTGCTTGGGACCAGCGAGTTTCAGACTTTGGATGATTTCAAGTTTTGAAAGATTTTGAAAGACTTCACTAGCGGAGCACCCTGCTGTGAAAATACAACTCTGAAGGCTTTGCCACCTGTGAGAACAAAACCACTGCCTCCCATGCATGGTTGGCATACGGGTGATGTTCTGGTTCTCTAAATGCTATTTCAAAAATTTAGCTTTAAAATACAGTATTTTAACCAATTTAAGACTTATTATGGGATTTTTTAAGTTCTGGACTGTGTTTTCCTGTATTTTATTACCACTGTTTATTCCAAGAACATCTATAAAATAATGGCTGTTGTACTAGCACTTTGCTGTATTTAATTTGATATTTTCTATTTTCATAGTCACCTTCCAGTGTGTGTATGTGTTTAATTTAGAATCTCTACATGTGCCATTTAGTATCACTTTAACTACTATAAGATCTAATTAAAAATAAAAGCATACCATGTAGTAAGGTTCAGTGCTGTAAAGCTGGAAATTCACTCTAAACTCATCTACAAATTAAATGTTTCTAAGAAAAATTTCCATTAGCTTTAAAATTGACGTACAATTAACAAAGGGCACATAATATCATGTGTCCATTAGTTTTCAACAGAGTTTAACAAAGTCATTCTAAAACTCATTTCAGAGAACAAAAGGTCAAGTGCCGAGAGGGTTTTGAAACAGATTAATAAACAAGGGCAATCACTAGAGACATCCTTGAACCATGAAGTTTTATGGTATAAGAGGAGAAGAGACTGGATGATCAGCTAACATGTGGAGAAGACACGCGGCCTGCATCATGAGTCCTCAGGAAGCCCACAAGCTATTGCACCTCTGCACTGGACAGGAGGAAGTGCCGCTCTCTCCTGGCTGCCTGGGGTGGAAGTCACCACCAGGGCCTCTTAAGAGAAGATGTTCACACCCACCGCCTGCTCTGCTAATGACCTCCCTGGAGGTCCTGCATGATCAGAGCCCAATATAAGGATGTGTGTTGCAGCACTGTTTGTGTCAGCAAAAGAGTGGATTTGAGCAACTGCCCAACATAGAAAGCCCTGAAATTAAACCATATGTGTATCTGCTGGAGCACACAAGGAAAGCAAATTAGACCTGTACAGCCTTAGAGATAAATGTAAAATGTTGGCTGTTCAAAACACAAGTGGAAAAAGGTTAACTGCAATCAGTACTGTTTATTAAACCCACAAGAAAACAGTATATACCAGAGATGGTGAACCATTTAGAGCTTTCAATGATGACAAATATCCAGGTGCGGTGATCACCAATGGAGATAAACACAGAAGCTTGTAGTCATGGACTCCAACTTCACAGGTGGTTTCCTCAGGACAGAGGATAAGGTAAGCATGAACACTGAGCCTTACTTTCACCTTGTTTCTCTTCTGATGAGGGAGAGGAGGCTGGAGCAAGTGTAGATGGTATGGATCCTGAGAAGTCTGGTCCTGGTACCTGGTGCATGTGGTGGTGGTCTAGAGGATACAGTGTGACTGAGACATCCCACAGCTTCAATTACATCTCCCTTTCTTTCATTTTGTTTGTCTGTTTGCACTCCTCATTCTAACTCTGCATTTTCCCAAAAAGAGTAACTTACCACCTCTGGCTCAGTTACTGTGAGGATTGACCTGATTATAGCTAAACACTCAGGTTCACAGGTCTTTACTCCTCTGTCAGAGTAAATGCTCTCACACCTTTATAAAATACAAAGGATTTTGTGCCACTAGCCCTGTGACTGTCTTCATTACCTGGGAGTGCATTTATCCAGGGCCCCAGTGGTCACATATTATCAGGTCCCTGTGGTGGGAAGGGGCTGCCCCAGGTGCCAGAGATTCATCAGTAAATAAAACAAACACCTGCACATGGAGGCCCGACAGCAGCGCCAGCTGGAAATGAGCCTCTGTCATGACCTGAGTCCCTGGGTTCCGAGAACATGTTTGTGCCTGGCATCTACCCACAAGTACGAGGCATACTTCTCAGTTCAGGATGTCTACAAAGATGGCTTTTTCTTTGTTTTAAAAGTATCGGCCCAGTCATTCTGGCTTTTCATGCATGGCCGATGAGTTGTGAGGTTAGGCAGACCTGCCACCCTTCCCCAAGCCCTCTTCCTTGGTGTGTGTGAGAATCCTGATTCTCCTGGGACAGGCCATGGGGAACCTCTCCTGCACTCATCTCTCAGCTCACACCGCTTTTGATTGATTTCCATTTCTGAATTAAAACAAAATGTACCCAAATGTCAGACCAAGACATGGTGTCCCTGGCCCCCAACTTGCTTGGAAACTGAGGCTTCCCCAGGGCCAGGTGGCAGCACTGCTGCAAAGACCTTTGTCCCTCATTGTCCCCAGCCCCACAACCTGGCATCCTGTGGACTTTTCCACCTGCCTTGCTCCCATGTGTCTGGCTCTGAAGTGGCCCCACACTTCTTTCATCTCTGTCTATTTCACCTTTAATCCAGGCCTGAAGAGCTGGCCAGCCACAGGCAGAGATGCACACAAAGAGCTTCTGAGACCTTGTTCTTTTCATCTCTGTGCTTCTAAAAGCCAGGCTTCTATTTTTATTTATTTGCTATTTTCTTTCTTCTGTACTGAAAATTCTTCTCTATCACAGGAACACAGCTTCTTCATCCATGCATTTTTCTGGGGCTTTAATGTGCTGGTTTTAAGGTTTCTGAAAGACATCCCTTTCCCGTGTTTTTGGTGGTGGAATGGCAGCTGAAGAGGCATCACACAATGCCTTTCTCAGCCCTGCAGGCTTTCTTGCTTGTGAGCAGACACTTGGTGCAAATTAACTTCCTCCCCATTGAGAAATGGAGCATGAAGACAGAGCTCTGAGCACATGTAGGTGGTGTAATAACAGGGCCAGCGGTGACAGCACAGGGTCGATCTGATCAGGCAGGTGTGACTGCAGCAAACAGTCTCCACTGGGAGATGCAATCTGCAGAAGTAAAAACAGATAATTCCAGTCATCCCCAGTGACCCCAAAGCTGGCAGAACCATAGTGTATTCCAGGAAGACATCAGCCAATACAGCCAGCTCCCTGGCCACACAGAGGCCCCCCTCCAGGGCTGGCTGGAAACTGGGAGGAGGAACACAGCAGTCTATCTTCAAGTCTACTCCTTGATCCCTCTGCACAAGTGATGTGCCAGATGCTTGCCCTGCCCTGTGCCATGTCCTGGGAGTGGGCAGAAAAATCAGATGAGCATTGGGAGAAACTGTGGTGGTCACTGCTAATGGGCTATGACTGGATGTGGTTTGTCCAAAAGGTTCATTTTTGGGAAGCCTAGTCCCCAGCATAGTGATTCAGCCTGGCAGGAGAGGATTATTCCTTATAGGCAACTGAGATTCCCAAAGGCAGTCCTGGGAGTGGACTGTCACAGAAATGCAAGCATAAGCCTCCAGCTTCTGTCCCAGATGGCATCTGCTCCTCCAAAATCTCCTCTGCCATGGACTCTTTTGGGATTGAAGGCCAGGCCTGGCTCTGTTTTTGTTTTTATTTTTGTTTTTGTTTTTTATGGTGGATAGAATTCAGGACCTTGTAGTTGCCGGACAGGTGCTATGCCACTGAGCTTCATCCCCAGCCCCTGGCTTTGTTTATGAAGCACACAGCCTCAAGTTCTGAGTTGTAGTAACAGAAAATTGGCTGGAATGGGAGTGTGGCTGAGGTTTGGGGACTGCAAGTTCCCGAGGTAACTGGAGGCTGGAGGGTATCTGACAGGAAAAGTCCCAATTGAGCAACAGGTCTAAGCCACTGAGTGATGCTGATATGGACATCAGCTGCCTGTCAGTCTGATGATTCGAAGAGTAAGCAACACTGAGGTCAGATGTGGGCTTCCTTCCACACTGTGCTTAAGGAAGTATTAGAGCCTGATTCCCACAAGTGACCCCTCGAGGTCCAGAGTCAGGCTGCAGCCAGGTGCTGCAGGTGGGTTTCTTCCCCTCTGTACCTTAGGGTCCCCCTCTATAACTGGGCGATGGCAGCATTTGCCTCTTAATGCTTCTCAGAGAAGAGGCTCACACACAGTCAACCACTCAGTCTCGAAATGAAAGAAAGAAGCATGCACTGAAGACCTACTGAACATGGAAGGCCTGAGAGAAAGGATGGAGATAGGAGTGGCCAGGTCCCCACAGCACATCCCTGAGAAGGCAGAACTGTAGAAGTCTCCTTCAGGCAGAGTGTGTAGAGGGAGCCAAGCAAACCCATTCTCCTAGGAAGAGGGTCTCTGCTGTGGATGTCGGTGCTGGCATGGGTGCTCTGATCTGTTGTTAACTCTCCAAAGGATTGGTATGACCTTGCTCAGGCCTGTCTATCCCTGGGGATTTCCTTATGTTTAAGGCTATGTATAAAGATCAATGTGAACAACAAGACCAACATAATAACATTAATGGCATTGACATCACCCCAGATATGCTTAGAGGGACTGGGCAATATGATGATGTCATCGGACAGGCTCAACAGACTGCTGTCTCTTATGACCAGGTGTGCAACTGTGCCCTGGCGGCCTGGCACCACACTCCCATTGTGGGAGGTGCTCCATCTATCGGTAAACTGATACAAAAATCTTCCGAGTCCTTTCCTGATTTCTGCCAACATGTTACTGAAACTGTACAACCAAAGGTTGCTCACCCTGAGGCTCAGCAAGCCCTGATCAAGGAACTTATTTTTGAGAGATGTCAGAATCCTTTCAGATCTATAATCACTCCAATAAAACACAAAACCCTTGATAATTGAGTCTTAGCCACCAAGGATATTGGAACCCCCGAATGTACAAATCAAACGCTGGCTGTGGCCCTCACTAATGCCTTTGCAGCAGCCACACACTCCCCCCAATTTTTGTCACCATAGATTGGAATTCTACCTTGCCAAGGCCTTTTGGCAATGATTCCCATTTATATCCAACAGCCGTAGAGGGATCAACTTCAGACCATTCAATAATTTCTACTGTTTGGAATACTTCTGTCTCCCCATCTTCTGTTTGTTTCACCAATTCCTCTGATTCTACTTCCTGCCTCTACTTAAAACAAAATGAACTGACCAACGGCCATTTGGCTCTCACCATGTTTGATGCTCTCTCACTCATGGATCCTGTCCCCGACCCCATTTCTCCTCCTCAGGTGCCTGTCTGTGGAAGGTATTCTGGATGAAGTTTTGTGCCACCTACTGATGCCATCCCCTTCAAAGTGTGCCACTCCCCAATACCCCCTCCATCTCTTCCCTCCTAACATCTCTGTTGTTGTTTGGGGGATGTTCATCCCTACTTTCCTTACTTTAGAAAGAGCTTACCAACCTAATAATGAGACCCACACCACTTATAAACTTTCAAAGAGCCCCATCACATCATCAGCCACCACACCCCCTCAGACATCTTGTCCATTCTGTATTAATGGTGCCACTGTCTCTTCTAGGTTTCTGGGATTCAGACCAACTGATATTACCCCCATTCTACTTGCTCTTGTTGCTAATGTTTCCCATGCTCAGGTTAGAAGTGCCTCTCAAGTCTGTGGTGATTCATACTGTGTTTCTTACAAATCTAACTATACAGTTTTACCTTTCAGCCCTTGACTACCATCCTCCTTTATATTTGTGTTTGTCCATAATACTTCTCTACAGGTTAATTCCTCAGCCCTGGTTTGCCCCTGCACAAACCCCTCCCTATTTAACCATTCTTCCATCTGGTCCTGATATGTTGTTAGAACACCTCCGGCCATCTGGGTTCCCATTAATCTCATCAAAGATTGGCAATACTCAGATCTGCTTTTTAACCTCATGCTTCACCCCCACAGTAAGCATGACCTAGGAATCTCCACCATTGTAGCTATCATCATCTCCATAGTGGCAGCCATTTCCACTGCAGCAACTGCCTCCATCACTCTGTATAACCAAGTGACAACAGCTGCTGCAGTGAATCAACTAGCTCAAAATACCACACAAGCCCTTGGAGAAACTGCCCTGCTGTTTCAAGATGTTCAAGGCACTATATTAAATCTCCAGTCTCAAATGGACCTCATGTGGGAAGAGATACAATTACTTGAAACAAAAAGTTGGAGCTGTTGTCATGCTAATTTTTCTCATGTCTGTGTAACAGCCTACCTCTGTCATAATTGTGATCAATATCAAAATCTGTCAAGTTATATGTGGAAAACTTGGGACCTCACAGTTCACCACCATTTACAAACCTTAACCCAAACTATTGTACAGCTTAATGATGCTCAAGCTCTAGATGTTTTCACTCTTAGTAATGTCTGGGACACGGTATGGACCAGTATCCTTGCTGGATGGAAAAGTCTAAGTTCTTGGGCAAAAGAGTTAATTCTTGGGTCCCTATATGTTTTAACAATATTTGGTGTTCTTTTATTATTCCTAATCATTAAGCTTAATAGACAATTTACCCAACGATATAAAAAAGTCATAAAAACATATCGCTCTTGGACAAGGCAATGGAGGCAAAAGACAGAGAGGGAAATGCAAGCTAGGTACAAGTCTGGCTGGGGTAAGTGCACCACGTGTATGTCTCCTAGCACACTAGTACAGGCCTAGCTCGTGCGTTCAGCCTTGTCTTTTTCCAGCTATGGCCTCGCCCATCCCCCCTAGTTGGATGCCTCCATCGTCCGTCCCAGGACACTCCAATAACCAACCCTGTTGGTTAATATATTACCCCAATATATTTGCCAAATATATTACTCCTCCTTTGCCACTCCCTCTTTCAAAACTTTATAAATTACTGGCTGAACTTATTAAAAGTGGAAGTACTCCAGAAACCTCCCCAGAGTCTGCTTGGTGATTCCACACCTTACCCTCCCAGTCTGAATTCCTGAACCTTTGTTCTGCTAGTGGGCTCATAGACAAAAACAACACTGATCCATGCATGTACGTTCACATGTTCACACATGCCCATCCACTCACTGAGGCCTGCTCTTCCTGGTATCAACTTAGAGACACACTTCCTGTAAGAGCAAAGCATATGGCAAACCCTAAAGATGACAACTCCCCTAGACATCAACTGAGAGAAACCCTCCCAATCCACCCACGACAGGGCTGCCCAGAGGGGGTGAGAATGCATGGCCTGCAGATGACCCTTGGGGCCATGGAGGAGCTCTGAACATCCACCTGATATACTTTATTAAAATGATTAGATATAAGTGTAGGTGATGGAAATCCCAGATCCAAGTGGGATTCATGGTTCCACCGTGGAAGCTCCACAGCCCAACATTTTCAGGGCAATGGAGTTTGAGTTCGCATCAGTAAGTTTTAAAGAAACTAATAATTACAAAATGAAATTGTGATCCCCCAAAATTCCTGGAAATGCAGAAGATGGAACTGAGAGGTGCAGCTAATTTCTCAATGTCCGGTGTTCACTCTTCAACCACCCATGGGGTGAGAAGAGAGACCATTTAAGCTGATCTGAAGTGGCCACAAGTGAGTGTAGCAGACCTCCCAGACTTGCCTGACTTGGGCAAAGCTGCAGCAGCAGGAGAGGACCTGATGGCTCACAGGACACCCCAGAGAACCCTGGGCAGAGAGGCTGTGGGTCTTCTGAGTGGGGTATAGGTATGCACTCAGTCACCTCAGAACATATCCCCTATGTGATGCAGGGGGCATTCTTATGCCTAGGCCCCATGCATAGCTGGAGAGAGCACCTGGAGGCTCAGGGGTCCAGACACAGGGACTCATTGTCAGGTAAGTGGAAGAGGGCACCATTCATGTGAACAAGGTTGCTTCATGGAAAACCAGAGGCTGAAGCTCAGGAAAAGCCCAGGAGGGAGCAAGTTAAAGTCTTATAGGAAAGGGTTGGAGAAGAGGGAGAGATGGAAAGACACTCGGGACACCTGGCACCTTAGAAAGCTCTCCACCACATTGGCAGGGTGCAGCAGCAATGTATGCTTTTGTAACCAGTGTCTGAGTGGACCAGATGGGAGGAAACAGAGTTCTCTGGTTGGAAAGTAAAAGGGCAATGAAACTGGAGCCCAAAATCATGGTGGGGTAAGTAATTGATGGAACAGATGCAGTGGCAGGGCTGAGAGAGCAAGCAAGATAAAGATGGATTTGTATGTGAATGTTAGATATATCTTTTTTTTTTTAATTGGAAATCTTTGGTAAGTTTCTAAATTGATAAGAAAGTACCAATAGAGAAGAGATGCTTAGAAATACAGCATGTGATTCATTGGGGTAACAAACATAAATATCAGATATACTGAGGTTTATGAAGTCCTAGCTGCTTACATGTCATTCTTCCGAAATTTGTATCACTCTTTTACTATGAGTTCTGAAAAACTGTTTGGAGGGCCTTGCAATTATGTTCAGGGTAGACCTCCCACCAGGGGGCAGAGAAGGAGCACCAGTTAGCCATGTTAAGAAAGGCACCAGCCTTGAAGTAGATGGCCCGCAGGTGGTGTCTTGGTGAGAAAAGCCATTCTAAGGCATGTGTAGAGTGGAGACTGGCCTGAGGGAGGGGAAAGAAAGGTAAGGGGAGGAAAGGGGAGAGGAGGAAAGGGAACAGTAGGGGAGAGGAGGGGAGGGGAGCCAAACGAAGGAGTATTAAACATTTTTCTATCATTGGGGAAAAATAAGAGAACATTCATAATTTAAAGGAGGAGAGGTTTATTTTAGCTCACAGATTCTCATGGGTTCAGTCCACAGGTGGTTCCAAGGCAGAAATTACATAATAGAAAGGCTGAATCCCAATGCAGGAAGCACAGAGTGAAGGGAGGAGCTGGAGACAAGGATATAATTTTATAGGTCATGCCCACAGTGGACCACCTCTTCTAACCAAGCCTCATGTTGGAGCACAAGACTTTTAGGGGATATCTTAGATCTGAAAACATAAAATTCCACTCCAGCCACAGGAAGCCTCATGTCTATCTCATTGTACAAAATACATTTAGTCCATCTCTAAGAATCACCAAAGTCCTACCAGTTCCAGCATCACTTAAAACTGACTCCTATGAAACCCAAGGCAATCTTTTAGCTATGAGGCTCTATAAAAATCAAAGAGAAAGTTAAACACTGACAACATACAATGGGATAGGTAAGCATCCCTATTTCAAAATGGAGGAATATGGGGGTAGGAAGCAAAGGGACCAAAACAAGACCAAACTCAGCAGGAAAAACATTAAATCCTGTAGCTGTGTGTCCAACACTCTGGGAAGCCTGTGGTGAGATATGAACTCCAAAGGGCTTGGTGGTCTCCACTCCTACACATTGCCAATTGCACCTTCATGGCTTCTCTCTTGGACAAACTGCTAATTGCCTGAAGCTTTCCTCTGCACACATCCCACATTCCTGTAATCTCCAACTTCCTGAGGTCTCCATTGCATCTTCTGCTTAATTCTCACAGCATAACACATTTTTCTTGCAGGGATTCCCTGCTGGCCTCCCAGGCCTTCCTTTGAAATTTGAGAAGTAGTCTATGGCCATACCACCTTCAATGCTCCTGATCTCATCTGAAAATTGAGTAGAAGCCTCCAGGACCTTACAATTATTGCACCACATGGATGACACCAAAATTTGTCATTAGATAGAGCACTACATCCCCTAAATGTCTAGGTGACTGAGAACTGTGAAATAAATCTCAGGGAAGTAATTCCTTAGGCAGACCTTCTTGAGAAAGAAACTCAAGGGCTCACTTCTGAAATAAAAGATTTACACTTTTCTACATTTAGACTTGTGATGGATGAGATCATGCTATTTCTTGAGATAACTTTAAGCCATCTTTCCTATTGTGCTTGGCTTCTTTTTAATGCTAACCTTTTCAACAACCAAGCTCTCCATGGCCCCAAGTTTGCACATGCTTCTTTTCTGATGAAATGTCAATTTTTTCAAATCATTCGGCTCTGCTTTTTTCTCTGAATTCTCACTACAGATCTACCTAAAAGCAGGCAACAGTGCCCCTACAACACAGCCTGAACATTGGGCTACTTTGAGTTTTTGTCTGCCAGGTCAATTAGTGTGCCACTTTTAAATTAAGCCTCACACAAAGTTTTAAGACATGGACAAACTGTAAGCAAATTCTTTGCTAGAATGAAACACTCATGGTCTCTAGTCCACTTTCTAATAAAGTCCTACTTATTGTCTGAAACCTTCTGAGCCCGGCCTTTACTGTCCACATTCCTATCATTCTGCTCTTCTGAGCTCTGACCACCCATCAACAGATTCAACCATAAATCTCCTCTTCCAGCAATCTAGGGCTTCTATAGATAGCATTTCCAAATCTTTCCAAACTCCTTTCACAATCCAGTTCCAAAGCCTTTGAACCATATAGGCAGGCACACTCATAGCCACATCCTCTTTTCTCATGGTAACAATTTTCTGTATTATACATGTCCTTATCAGTGGAACAAAATACCCAAAATACAAACTTAAAGGAGGAGAGTTTTATTTTGGGTCAGAGTGTCCAGTGGGCTCAGTCCATGGTCAGCTGGCTCCAAGGCAGAAACATAATGGCAGAAGGGCCTGGTAGAGGAAAATTTCTCAACTCACAGCAGCCAAGATGCAAAGAGAGAGTGAGAAGCCTGTCTTAGTAATATACCCTTCCACATCACACACCTGGTGACCTGCCTGTTGCCAACAAAACTCATCTTCAAACAAGAGATTTTTATAGGACATTTTAGATCTAAACCATAACTCTAAGGAAGGGAAGAAAGGGGAAGGGGAAGGGAGGATGGATAGTTTCAGTATAACTGTGTTGAGAGGAGGGAAGGACAGTCATAGACCCAAGTCATTAACCCAAGATGGTGACTATGGGTGATGGCAAGGTGGTGAGAGTCTGGATATGTTTTGAAGATAGAACCAATAGCATTTGTTGATCAACTGATTGTAAAAGCATTCAAGGACATCTGGGAAGATGATGGAGTGGTGAAGAGCCAAAAAAGAGCCTCTCCGAGATTTGGTGTCCAGATGCCTGAATATAACAATGTGAGGAAGCAAAGAAGGAAGGAAGTGAGTACCCAGGACCCAAGAAGTAACTGAAGCAAAAATTGAAGCCCTTGGGGAGAGTAAAGGAAAGACTTCAATCAATAAAAAGGATATGGCAAGTGATGTTTTCTCCCTGAACCCTGACACTGCATGGGAGGGACAGGTTGAACCTGAAGATACACTATTCCTACTGGCAAGCCTAAAGGCCTTTGAAGAGAAATGCACCAGTGAAACAGCATTGGACACAGAGGACTGTTGTGGCTGATGAATCATCAAGTTCAGACATCCCCCAGGAGAGGGAAATTGGCCAGTAACCATCCTGGAGAGGGACCAACTGAGCTTGGAACTCAGAGCAGATGACTCCATCTAGCCACTATCAGTGTCATAGGGAAGCTCCAGAGTTAGGTCTGCAAGAGGTTAAAGAGTTGAGTTACACCCAGCAAGGAGCCACTTTCCAGCTGGCAGGAGGCACACAAAGTGTTTGGAACAAATTGGGTACCAACCTCACAGCCAGAAACCAGCCTGAACTTCAATGGAACTAAAGGTACAGGTTTGCTGGGATTATCCACTACCCCAAAATAGCTCTATGGCTGTCTGGTTGGGATTAATCAGCATGGATCTGGACTCTGTCTGCCCACTTTGTCTACCAGTGACAGAAGAGATGTGCCTTGAAGTGGACATTTTTCTTTTTTCTTTTTAAAATTGTTTTGTTTTTTCTTGGTTGTTCTGGTTTTTATGTGAGCATGAACATTTTTCTAGTTTTCTTGTTGGTGTTCTGTTCTGTTCTTGTTTTTATTTCTTCCTTATCAGTTTCCCTCCTGTCTTCACCAGTTTCCCAAAGTTCTTCTAATCTGCCTGTGTCCTCCAACCTTGCTTCTAATCTCTTCCTCTTATATTTTCTGTTTTTTCACATAGCCCCTTTTAAATTTTCTTACCTGAGGGTAAAATCACCATACTAGCAGCTTATTTACTGTATACAATTTTCTGGTTTGTTTTAGGTTTTGTTATATAACCACAAATCTAGTTCAAACCATTAAAGGTGGCAAATTAATAGTTACCACAGTTTGTCATTTTCTAGGCTGTATTTGATGTTATTGTGATTGCTGATTGTACTACCTTACCCAAGGTGACATAATTGTTGTAATCAGCTGATCTTCCTGGTATGTAAATACTGAGATTGCCTAAGGGTCATAAAAAATATGTGTGCCAAAGAAACAGAAGCTAAGCCATATAGGCAGCAAATTGTAATCCCAAATAAACTCAAGAGGTAGAATCTTACAACAGACTCAAGACCAAAAAGCCAGCTACACCTGGAAGACATCTCTGAGAATTAGTGATTTTCTAAGGATTATAAACACTAGCAATAAAGTTACTCTCCATAAGTAATTTATAAACATCAACTCAGAATCAAACTTTAAAAAATAGAAAATGAGAAGACACTTAAATAAGATGCAAACTCAGACATCCAGCTCACCAGCAGCAAACTCAGGGGGGCAATGAGGTGAAACAATTCTAAAGCCATCCACCTGGACTTTCTTAAATCATACTAGCTAAAGTAATATGGTAAATGAATGAGGCTCTAGAAAACAAACAATTTCTCAAAAAACTACAGAGATGATGACCACAATGAAAGACAAACTTAGTGACTCTAGAGCAGATACAGACAAACAGAAATTTGACTAAAAGTATATGCAGTAAAATGAACCAATATGACAGAATATCAGATATAGAAGACAAGATGGTGGTTAGTGACCATAAAAAGAAAGATTTCTTAACAACAGTAACGGATTACAAAAATTCAATCCAGCAGACGCTAGATGATTCAAAGAAAAATAACAAGATTGTTCAGAGTCAGTGAAAAATCAGGAAATAACACAAATTACATGAAAAATATGTTCATATAAGTAATGGTAGAAAACTTCCCAGGTATGGAAAACAATTGACATAAAGATAAGTCGTGTATAGAACTCCAATTAGCCACAAACAAAAAAAATATCTATACCAAGGCATGTAATAGTCAGAATTCCAGAAATTCAACACAAAAACAGAATATTAAAAGCTGTTACAGAAGAGAAACAAATCACCTATAAAGAAAGCCCAATGGACTTACAGCAGACTTTTCCAGACAAACTCTCAAGTAAAGGAGAGCTTGGATTTTAATTCCTAAAAGAAAATAAACTCCAACCCAGATTGAGGCACCCCAAAAAGCTATCTTTCAAAATTATGGAGAAATAAGATACTTCCATGAGAAAGAGCACCTGAGGAAATTCATGATCACCAAAATGGCACTACAAAAGGCTCTGAAGGACATTCAAGAAAGAGACAACAAGGACTACAACTCTATGAACCCCAACAGAGTGGATACACCAGGAAATAGAAGCAATTAAACAGGGTGAGGGAGGAGGGGAAGAGCAAACCAACAATAGGAAAATTACATGAGAAGGATAATTCAATACATATCATTTATAACCATCAATGTTAATGGTCTCAATTCACCAATTAAAAGAAACAGACTAGCAGAATGGATCAAGAAGCAAGATCTAACAATATGCTGCCTACACATTCTTCTCAGCTGTATATGGGATGTTCTCCAAAATAGACCTCATACTAGCTCATAGAACATACTTAAGTAAATGCAAAGGAATTGAAATTTTCCCATGTATATTAATAGACCATAGTGCAATGAAATTGGAAAGCAATGGCAAAAGAAACCACAAGAACTTCATAAACACATAGAATTAAATAACACCCTCCTAAACAACCAATGGATTACAAATGCAATTAAAGAAAAAAAAGGTTTCTACAATTAAATTATAATACCAACAACATATCAAAACTTATGGTTAATTCCCATAACAGAAAAACAGAGTAAGCTGAAATAACCTAATATTGAACCTTAAGCTTCTAGAAAAGAAGAGTAAGTCAAGCCCAAAACTCATACAAGGGAGGAAATTATAAACATTGGAACAGAAATTAATGCAATGGACTAAGAAAACAATAAAGGAATCAATGAATTGAGTTGGTTCTCTGAAAGACTAAATCAAACTGACAACCCCTTAGTCAATCTTATTTTTTAAAAAAGGAAAGACCCAAATCCATGTATTTAGAATTGAAAAGGGTGAAATCACAACTGATCCTGAAGAAATACAGATCAATACCTTCTTCGAGAACCTATATTCTAATAAGATGGTAAACACAAAAGAAATGGACAGATTCCTCGATACATATAAATTACCAAAGCTGAAAAAAGAAGATATAAAAATTCTAAATAAACCAATATCGGTCAATAAAATTGAAGATGCAATTAGAAACCTATCAACAAGGAAAAGCCCAGGTCCTAATGGATTCACTGTTGAATTCTACAAGGAATTTAGAAAAAGCCTAATGCCATTTCTCAAACTCTTCAGTGAAATTCAAAGGGAAGCAATACTCCCAATTCATTCCTGGAAGTAAGTATTACCCTGATACAAAAACCAAAGAAAGATACAACCGAAAAAGAGAACTAGAGGCCAATCTCCCTAATGAAAATCCTCAGTAAGATGCTGGTAAACAGAATGCAGCAAATCATCAAGAAGATTATATATGATAACCAATTAGGATTCATCCCAAGGATGCAGGAATGATTCAAAATATTCAATCCAATAAATGTAATACACCACATTAATAGAGAAAAGGACAAAAACTATGTGTTCATTTCAACAGATTCAGAAAAGCATTTGACAAAGTCTAACATCCATTCATGATTTTTTTAAAAAACCCTACAAAAATTAGAAATACATGGTGTTTATCTCACTCTGATAAAACCCACTTATGACAAAACAACAGCCAACATCATACTAAATGGACAAAGCCTGAAAGCTTTACTCTAAAATCAGGAAAAAGACAAGGATGTTCACTGTCATAACTCTTATTCAATATAGTTCTGGAAACACTAGCCAGAGCAATTAGACAAGTGAAAGAAATAAAAGGAATAAAGATAGGAAAAGAAGAATTTATTTTTATCACTATTTTCAGGTAACATGATACTCTTCATAGAAGGTCTGAAAACTCCACCAAAAGACTTGTAGATTTAATAACCAAACTCAGTAATATAGCTGGATGCAAAGTCAACACTCAAAAGTCAATAGTATTCCTGTACACATATAACAAACTCTCTGAGAAAGAAATTAGGGAAACAACAGCATCCCAAAAAATGAAATATCTCATAACAAAGAAAGTAAGAGACATTTACATTGAAAACTACAGTACTCTGTAAAAAGAGATAAAAGAGGATATCAGAAAATGGAAAAATATTCCATTTTCTTGGGTAGAGAAAACAAATATAATGAAAATGGCCATACTTCCAAAATTGTTATACGTATTTAAAGCAATCCCAATCAAAATACCAGTAGCATATCTCACAGAATTAGAGAAAACAATCCTAAAATTCATTTGGAACCTGAAAAAACCCAGACTAGTAAAAGCAATTCTGGGCAACAAAGGTGGTATCACAGTCCCTGACTTGAAATTATACTACAAAGCTACTGTGGTAAAAACATCATGATACTGGAAAAAACAACAGGCCCAATGATTGATGGGACAGATTAGAAGATGCAGAAACAACTCTAACACATTTAGCCACCTTTTGTTTGACAAAGGAGCCAAAAACCTTTAATGGAAGAAAGACAGCCACTTTAATAAATGATGCTGGAAAAGTGATTTTTCCAAGTGCTGAAGATTAAAACTAGACCCACATCTTTCACCATGCTCTAAACTCAAATCAAAACGGATCAAAGATCCATTAAAACAGAAACACTAAATCTGCTGGAAGATAGGCTAGATAGAACTCGATGTAGACAAAGATTTTATGAACAAAACCCTGATCACACAGGAAATATTAAAAAGAATCAGCAACTGGGATCTCATCTTATTGAAAAGCCTTTGCACAGCAAATGAAACCACAAGTGAAAAGTGAAGAGACAACCCACAGCATGGGAAAAATAAAATGACAGCTGTTCCTAAGACAAAGGACTAATATCTAGAATATATAAAGAGCTAAAACAAAACAAAATCTCCCAAACTAAAAACGCTGATGCAAGAATGAGCATCTAAAATGAACAGACATTTCTCAGATGAAAAAGTAGAAATTTCAATTAAACATATGAAAAAATGTTCAATAGCACTGTTCATTCGAGAGATAAAAACTAAAATAATACTGAGATTCCATCTCACACCAGAAAGGGTAGCTATAATCAAGAAATCAACCAATAACAAATTCTGACAAGGCTATTGGGAAAAAAAGAACCCTTCTCCACTGTTGTTCAGAGTATAGACTGGGGCAACCACTTCTGAAATCAGTGTGGAGATTCCTCAAAACACTAAAACTATAAGTTCCATTTGACCCAGCTATTCTCCCTCTTCATATTTTCCAGAAAGAATTAAAAGCATCATACCACACCCATGTTTATAGCAGCACAGTTTTTAATAGCTAAATCTTGGAAACAGCCAAAATGCCCATAAACCAATGAATGGATAAAGGTGTGTTTTTTTAGTATACAATAGAATACTACTCTGACGGAAAGAAGGATAAGCTTGAGATATTTCTAGCTAAATGGATGCACCTTGAGACCATACTCTTAAGTGAAATAAATCAGACATACATGTGTAAATATCATATGATTTCTATGGTATGAGAACTTAAAAGTGTAAATAAGGACCAACATGTATAATAGATATTGAGAAATGGGAAAAATGTACAAATGAGAAGGGAAATAAGGGAGGGGGAAGGGGGGAAGGAAAGAAGGGAGAAGAAAAAATGAAAACAAAGCTTTGTAGATAAAGGGGGAGGGGGTTCACCGAGAAGAAGAAAATGGGAAAAGAAGAAGCAAGATATACCATGTACAGGTACAAATTCCCTATGATGAATGCTATTATTGTGTATATCTAAAATGTACTTAAAATAAAAAGAATCATGGTTTGTGACCTTAGCAATTGGAAGTAAAGAAACTCCACTGAAAGACTGAGCAGAATACAAGGCAGCCAGCCTGGGGAACCAGGGAGGCTGTTATCAGTGCCACCAGTGTCACAGTGAAATCATTCATCTCCGCAAAGGACTAACTAAGGTGCAGAGATAGCCAAGTCACTTTTGCCTTTGTTTTCTTACCAACTCAGTGCTGCAGGCCATCTAACAATAGCTCCAGGATGGCTTCATTTCCTCAAGCCAGCTAAGGCTCTTTTTCTCACCTCTCAAAGAATGGCTATAGAATTCAGGTTATTTCTTGTTCCTCACTGAGAGAAACAGATCATGGTGTCAGAGATCAAATGTGACTAAGAGGGGCAAGGACACCTTGTCAGGGAGAACATGTGTCCTGGGTTAAGGAAATGGTCAGTTCGTCCCCTAATTTACTCAGTGAGAAACACGTCACTGGCTGAAAAGAGCTTTCACTTGGAACATTGGAAATAGTGTTGGGTGTACCAGGGAGTGCCAGCAATGTGGGTTCTTACATTCACCCCCAGTGACAACAAAATACCTCCCACACCCTCCCTTAGCAAGCGCCCCTCTAAAATGGCGGCTCCTGCCCTCTGCTTGCTCAGAGCCACTGGTTCTCTGTGATGGATCAGATTGGGTCTCCCAAACAGTCTCTGAGGTGACACTCATGCTGCCTTTGAGCTGCAAATCCCCAGGAGGGTGTGCCCTCACCCTCCTGAGGCACTACCAGCCCCACCCCACCCCGGGTCACATAATTGCCACTGTCCTCACAGAGCCTACACTAGAAGTCCAGGGAGGCTGTGACTCTGAAAGGAAAACATGTGGCTTTCTCTCCCTTACTTCTAACTAAAACTTAGATTTCTTTTTGTTATCACTGACATTCCCAAAGGAAGGGGCTTAAAATATTAATACCTGTCTTTGTCACCAACAAAAACCACAGATTGAATATTGGACTGAAACAGTTCTATTTGCAGCTGCTTTTCCACCTCCTGAAATCAGCTCTTCATTTTCCAGGTATCTTCGTATCTCTGCCTCCAGCCCATAGCTTCACTGAAGGGTTTCTAGTACCTACAGATGATGAAGGACAGGCAGTGTGACCAACTGCCGGCCGCAAAGCAGATTGGGAAGCTAGGACCTTGGAGTATGATCCAGACTCCCAGCTCTCTCCACTGCTTCTCTTCTGAGTTCAGAGATGGGAGCAAAGTGTGAGAGCAGATTGAGACCCCACATGGCACTCTCTTCCCTCTCTTACCTTCCTCACTCCTCCCTCACCCTCCCCAGTTTCATCTACCTTCTTCATCTACTCTCTCCTCCCCAAAAGATGGGCTTTGAGTCATGGAGCCTGGCAGTGTCCCTGCTGGCAGAAGTGCTGTCTGCCTTCGGCTTCAGGCCACAAAGACCTGCAGTCCCTGCCAGGTACCCATGAGCTGAGGGACAAGGACAGCCAGTCACACATGGAACTGCCTTCTGACTTCATCCAGCAGATGCAGGCCTCTCAGAAACAGGACACATGTGAAGCAGATCCAACCAAGCCTGGGCCTCCCACCAGGCATGCACATCCTAAGGGGACAGAGCGCAGCCAGCCCTCTCCAAGTCCTCCTCCAGGAGAAGGTCAAGTGTTCCTCTCATCCCGAAGGACAGGGGCATGGGGAAACGTGTCTGCCAGAAAATTGTTCTGGTGGATTTCAGACAGAGCAGAAGACACATGAGTAGCAGCGTCCCTGGGCTTCCTGTCTCACAGCTGAACCATCCACAGACAGGCACCAGCTGGGAAGGGCCTGAAGGTCCCATCCACAGGGGCGTAGACACCCACCCAGCTGGTTCCCATCCTGACAGAGCCTTGCCAGGGTGTGCACATACTGTGACAATAAAACACCAGCAGGAGACACATATGTGCCTATATGTTCTGCACCTGCTCAGGGTGCTCTGCCATTGTTAGGGGAGAGGAGTGCTCTGTCATGACCTTGCTGCACAGCCCGCAGACAGAGACTGTGGCTCACTGAGGGGGCAGAGGCAGGGGTGTCCCTTCTCCAAGATGGGAGTACAGGGGACCAGGGTGGCTCTTCTCAAGGCAGGCAGGCATAGCAGTAAGACCTACTGTGGCCTCGTCACCTGCTACACCACACAACAGGCCTCTGCCCGTGCATCTGCAAGACCTCTCTGCTCCTCCCTGTGTAGTCTGTGAGGGGTTAGTTTTAATCAGCATTTATTTCCAAGGCATATTTTTTTTGTACCAGGGCTCAAACTAGGGGCCTTGTGCTTTCCAGGAAGGTGGTGAAACCACTGAGCTAAATCCCAGGCCCCAAGGCATATTAATTTAATTGACACATTTGAAGAAGTTGGATGACAAAATTTCAAACTTTCCCAAAGAATTGTGGAGACCACATCCCGAAGATGTGCTCACAATGGGTAACACCCACTCCAATGTCATCCCTTGCAAACATGCAGCTCTTCTGCCTGGACTCTTATAAGCAGAGATCAGTAAGTAGACGAGCCTTTTTACTTCCACTTACAGATGGTGTAACTTATAGCCTCACTGTTCAGCTGTTCTGCTTTTCATGTTTTAGTCCTCCTTGTTGGAGAAATGGAAAAATGAAAAGATCCCAGTGCCACTGAGAGTATTAAGGCAGCAAAGGACTCTCGTACCTAGAGGTTGGGCCCAATATGTGACCACCTTCAAGGATGCCCACAGGCAGTGGGTGCCAGGTAAGAGTCCCCAGCTCATCACTCACCAAGTTCAGAGTGGATAGGAAGGGAAGCTGGGATTCTTGCCAGAGAAAACCACTCCCAGCAGCTCTTGGCACCAAACTATGAGTAGATGCACAGGCTCTAAAATGATTGCTTTCACTGCCCGCAACAGAGAGCCACCTCTCAGAATAATGTGGTTGCCTGCCTGAGGGAAAGCCATCCTCAGAGTATTCCAGGGTCCTGAGAGGACAGAATTTCTGGATCATTTGCATGCATGTCAGCTGCAGTGTCACAGTGAGAGAACCAGCATGCTAAGAATGTGTGGCCCCTGGTTGCTCCTGTAGGTGGCTGTGATTTCTGTGGCTCCCAGAGGAACAGGCTGGCTTACCACTGGGTCAGGCTTGCCCAGCACAGGGACAAGTTGGGGACCTGAGGAGCAGGGAGCGGCAATGCTGATGTTCAAGTGGCTTATGTGAGCTGAGCAGCCTTGGGGCAGCATCTGATCAGCCATGATCCACAGCACGATGGCTACAGTCACTTAGTCCACAACTTCTGAGATGGACTAAGTAATAAAGAGGACTTCTGAGAACAGCCAGGTGGCATTGGTCGCACACATTAGACCTCATCTTATCCTTACTACATCTGGGGACACAAATACAATTGTCTCACTGTTTGCAGTCTTTGCAAGGCACTGTATCTATCCAATAATGTCTTTGTCACTTTTAGTCCATGGAACACAATACCAAACACCTATGACTTAAAGAAGGAGAGGTTTACTTTGTCTCACTGTTCTTGTCCATAGATGGCCAGCTCCAAGGCAGGAAGGCATGGTGGAAAGGCCTGGGTGGAGGAGATTAGTTCACATATAGTGTCCAGGAAGCAGAGAGGAGATGTACCCTTTCTGGTCACACCCCAGGGACCACCTCTTCCAACCAGGCCCCACCTCCTAACAGCAAGTCAGCTATAGTCCCTGTGATCCAATCACCTTCCAAAACCCCTGCCTGTGACCATATGAGGCTCTCGGAAGACTTCTGGATGGAAACTATAACAAATAAGTTCATTAGAAACACTTTAGCAGAATGAATATGCTATATATAATATCGTAGAGATAAACTGTAAATACGTTGTGTGTGTCTTAGTTACTTTTCTCTCATTGCTGAGACAAAATACACAACACCCAAAGTTAAAGGGGAAAAGGTTTCTTTGTTTTACAATTTGTAGAGGCAGGGTGGCTGAAACAGTTTATGAGGGCCAGAAGGTAGCAAAAGCAACAGGGGACCATAACAACATCTTTCTGCCCCTCTTCTCTTATTCAGACTACTTAGGGTGGGTAGCACTCATACCCTTAATCCTAGTGCCCTGGAGTCTAGCCCCACCATGAATCTATCACACATTCTAGATTCAGCCACCTCTGAAAAAGCATGAGGCTTTGGCGGGACATCTAAAAATACAAGCCATAACAGTATTATTTTTGTTTGTTTGGTTGGTTTGGATTGTTTTGTTGTTGCTGCTGCTGTTTTTTTTTTTTAATTTGATTTTTGTTGTTTTTGTTTTGTGCCAGGAATCGAATTCAGGGCCTTGCACTTGCCAGGCCACTGAGCTATATCCCCAGCCCAGACAGCATGTTTTTAAGTAAGCAATGTATTAGTGCTAGGATAGAAAGAGGACATAGGGAACTTGAGTGACCTTTATTTAAGATAAGAAGTTAGAATACTGGAAAGTGTTATACTTTCGAGAAGATCATCACTATATTCAAAAGATCATCACTATATTAGAAAATGGGTAATATAACTTTAGCAATAGGAAATTCATAGATTCAGGTGTAAAATAAACATCATTAACAATGGGTTCCTTTCTACAAAGACTTGGAAGAGGTGATACTGACAAATGTATGCTTCTGTGCAATTATGTGAAAATCAATATAGTTAATAAATATGAGCCCAGGGAATAAGATAAGAAAGATAACACATTCCTGGGCCTCACGGGGAGCCTGGAAAACAGTTTCTGTTATTGTCTTCTTTAACAGAATTATTAATCTTTAAGGCAATGCAGATATAAATGCAACCCAACTAAATAGACGAGGCCCAACTTTATGGCCTGTTTCAGGACATGAGCATATTTCTGCTCAAAAATCCACCCATGACACATGGCCGCATTTCTGTATGAATGTCACATACTGGCAAAGAAGCTTTTATTACAACTGGGGCTGACAAAGACTTTCCTTGACTCTGCCCTTAGTACATTATGTACAACACCATCCAAAGCTGCCACAGTGCAAAAGAAAGAAATGTCAACGCAAAGCCATTAAGGCATGGCTACGAGCTCAGGAAAATGGGCCCAGAAAAGAAGACTTCCACATCATAGGAACTGAAATGCAGATTTCACTGAGGGTACCCACCAAGTACTGTCAATATCTATGGGACAAGTATGCACACATTCACAAGTCCAGGAAAGGAGAGGGTGACTGGGGAACTGGGGACCACACAGGGCATCATCACCTGACTTCCAGGTTCCTTGAAGAGGAGGCAAAGTCAGTGAAGCCAAGAACTGCTCTGGGCCCTGAGAACCAGCACTGGGCTTTGCTGGCCCAGCCTCAACCAGACCCAAACATTGAGCAGCAGCCTCATGCTGCTCTGTTCCTCAGCATCTGTGATATGTGGGTCACCCCGGGGGACCACAGGCCTGGGACGCCCTGGGTGGATCACTCTTCACAACCTCATCCCCCCCCCAGGTCTATGAGACCACTGTACTCTTCCCTTATTCAGACACCATCACCTCTGCATTCATTTAGCTTCTTTCAGAGTAACTCTCTCGTTAAGGCTTCAGATTACTTTCAAGTAGAAAAGAAACAGGGCTGGGGATTTAGCTCAGTGGTTCCACTGCCTTCCTTGAAAGCACAAGAACCCAAGTTCGATCCCCGGTACACAGGAAAAAGAGAGAGAGAGAGAGAGAGAGAGAGAGGAAAAGGAAGTGAGCCTTCTTAGTCATTATCATGACCCCTCCAATAGACATGGTTCCCCTGGTCTCTATGAGACTGAAAGTCCCCTGAGAGTTCCCACATTGCCGGTTTGAAAAGCTCCTTTCATCAAATCTCCACCACTCATATAAACTATGACTCATTTCACCAATCAAAAACAAAACTTTCCATGGAAAATTGGCAAAAATCTAAATCAGCCTCAGAAAGAAAGTGTCAGGCAACACGAGTAATGAGTACAAAGTGGTAGTTATGCACTTCCTGGGTCTTATTGTGAAATCATTTTATTGAGTCTTTTAAAAATAGACCGCAAAATCTACCCACTTCTGGAAGAGAGGGTCTCCATTCCATCTATGGAGCTATGTTCTTGTGCCTGGTGCAGAGCCATCCAGGTGCCTGCCCTAGGTGGACAAGCATGAGAGACTCCTGCACACATGCAGGCTGCGACCTCTCTCGGGCCCCAAGGATGCACTCTCAGCCACCACAGCCCACCTCACAGCCTCTCACATCTGAACAGGCAAAAGGAAAGCTCATGACACAGCAGGCTCTAGACTGCAATAAGATTCCTTTCCATCTCCTCCTAGAAATGCTTATTGCCCTGTCCCAGGGTGGTGACTGTGTGACATCATTTAGTGCTTTTTAAAGATTGGCCAGCAGCAGGGCTGTAGAACTGAGGATTGACATGAATGCCATGGGGCAACATTGACTTATCTCTTGTCCCGTAGGCCTGTCCTATAGGCCTAAGTCTGTCTGCCAGGCAGAGGCACCGTCCATCTGGGCATGTGGCAGCTTGCAGTGTTCCATGGCCTGCGAGCACGTTACCCTTGCCTTTTGTGTCGAGGTAAAGGCTATTATGGATCCCCATGGTGTAAACCTCTTTGGTAAAACAAACCAGGAGCCACTGATAACACTGGTCAGTGCTCAGAGAGGTCATAGCACAGCACTCTAAAGTGGGGGCATCATCTGCTGTCTCCACAGGGCTCTGGTTCAGCACAGCTCACAGCTGGTTGCCATGTCACAAAACTAGCTAACAGACTTAGAGTCCCCATAATTTCCATTAATGAAATGACACCCTTTCCCTCCTGAGCTCCAATCCTCTTTACTCCTCTGAGGCCAGTGCGTGACAGTTCTCTGTGTGTGACAAATAGGAATATACACCTTGACCCTCTGCTCTGTTCCTCTGCTTCCTCTCCGTGAGCAGGCTGTATAGTTACCACAGGTATAGGCTGAATCTAAGACTAACATCATTTTTGTTATTATCTCTTTATTGAAATATAATAATGTGCACATTTTGTATGACTCACCTGTATCGGCCAGCTTTCCCATTGCTGGACACATTACCCAATGTCCCAACCTAAGGAGGACAGGCTTAATGTGACTCAAAGTATAAGAGAATTCAGTGGTTGCTGTTTCAAGGCAGGAAAAGCAAGGCGGAAGGGTGTGGTGGAACAAAGTTGCTCAGTTCTTGGTGGCCAGGAAGCAGAGCCGAGGAAAAAAGCCAGAGAAGAAGGGCTGGGGGACCAGGCATAGGCCACTGCCTTTCTCACACCCTCTGCTCACACACGCTTGTCTGAGACCAGCAGAGACTACTGTGATTTCCACCACATGTGGATGAGGTGGCTGCTGAGCCCTTGGCCCTGAGACTACCAGGACACACCTCTCAGCCCGGTGCTGCCCTTTCCAAGGGGCTCTAGTTTCCCTAATCATAGGATCTGTGTGTCCACTCTGTCTCCCGGCCCCAGTGCTTCTGTGTTTGTAGCACAGTTGCTTGGGCTCTTTGCTCCTTTCTAATAGATACTGTTGCCATGGAAATATGGGTGGCATTGGCTTTGGATAAGATTCATTGTAGCTCTTTATGGAGCAGAATTACTCTAGGTCACTTCTCATAGCTTTCTGTGCAGCGCTGACACAGCTCACAGCTGAGTCAATGGGTTTGGGCATTGACCTGAGGGCTCCATTCTGCCGTGGCATAAAGAAGGAACTGCGTCTCTGCCCTCACATGGTCCTCTCTCCCAGTTCAGTCCTGAGCTTCTCACTTTGTTCAAAAACTGCTCTAAGCAGAACTATCAGGAGCATAAGGAGACCTTACCCCTGCAGATCTGTAGACTCAAGGGGATACACAGGCAAGGGGACGTTTCTGCAGGTAGAAACACAGAGGATGCACAGGTACTTCTGACTCCAGCTGACAGCTCAGCCCAGCTCATAAATAGAGCCAGACTAAAGCAGGGAGGAAAGCCAGGCCCCTTTAATATTTGAAAAAGTTAAGGTTTACGAGCAGGGGGGAAATGTCCTTGTATATATTGGGCAAAACAATGCCTTTGTGTATACAGAAATGCTGAAGACTATGCTGTTTTAAATTATAACAAACCCATGTATTTAAAACCCATATTTTAAATTAAAACAAACCCAGGAACTACCAACAAAGGCAGACCTGGAAATGCCCGTGTGGCAAGTCCAAGATTGTATTTCCAAGATGAACCATAGTGGATCCCAATGGGGGATCACGTGTAGCTTCCAGAACCCTGGGCACGTGGGACCCTGCAGACTAGAGACTGCCTGGCTCCCACTGCCCCTGAAACAGCACAGGGCAGGTTTTGGATGCTGCTTGGGGCCAGGACAGGACTCAGTGCTCATCCGGCCACTATGTCCCATTACAAAAGCCCTCAGGACTCCGTGCACACTTGGAATGCCTCATGGGTAGATTCAGAGCTCAAGACTGTTCAACAAGAGAGAAAGGCAACTAGACCACAGATCTGAGCCTGCTCCCGCCCAGCAGAAGCCAGCAATACTCACTCAGAAACACTGCACTGGTCTCTGGGTAATCAGGGAACTCACAGGCACGATGTTTTGGGTGAAGCAGCATCCTTCCCAGGCATCTCCCACACAGAAGTGAAGCTGATCAAGCCAAGAGAGACCATCAGCATAAACTGGTGGCCTTTGGGCAGGCAATGAAAGATGTCAAGTTGTCTAAGTCTCAAAACTATGGATGCAGTGGGTCCAGCTTCAGCAGAACCAGAGAAATGGAATGCTTCAGCAAGTCTGTGAGGTGAGCTAGGACCACAGGAGGGTGGGGAGGGGCTTTGTGTGCCAGACCTGTGGGCTGACAAAGGACAGGAGAAGGGTGCAGCCAGCCACCTCCACCGTAGGACTGAGCTTCGCCTACCAGCGGGGCTGGGTGGGAGAAGGAGGTGCCTCAGATCCTGCAGCAAACTTACAAAAGCTACTCTAATGATGACAGCCAACAGATCTCCTGTGAGGGTTTGTAGGTGCTGTGTTCATCCCTTTTTAGATGCTTGTCCTTTAATCCTCTTAGGAGCTACTGAAGGAAACAGTGTCCCTCTCTCCATGTTAGCAACAAGAAAATTGAGGCTCAAAGCAGGTACAACTTGCCTAAGACACAGCCCTGAGCCACCACAAGTCTGAGCTTGGTCTCTCCTCCCAGAGCTATGCTCTGATCCTGTCCCTTTATCAGTATCTGGCCAGTATTTGTCCAGGTGTGGAAGGGCAGGGGCTGGGTGGGCTGGAGCTGCTGGTGGCCCTAGGATACCAGGCCCCATGGTGTTGCTGTGGGGGTCACAGAGATAATTATATGGTGTCTGCAAACCAAGCTCCGTGAATATTAATACTGAGATTAGCATTATGCCATGTTTACAGGTTATTACCACAGCTGGCCCTCGACAGAGGTAAGGGCAGCCGCTGTGAACTGGGTCAGCCCTATATTCAATACATATCCTACTGCTTCCAGCATTGGGATCAGCTTTGCAGAGAACAAACTCCCTTTCTCTAGGTTCCACAAACACAGAGTGTCAGGGTGCCAGTGCAGCCTTCCCCCTGGGGTCTGTGAGTGCACAGTGCTAGGACACAGGTTCCCATCCTTAAAGGACCTGTGGGCTTTCCCTCCTTCTCTAGAGGCCAGAGAGGGCCATGTGTTCTGGAAAACGGCACATCATCCAAACCCTGGACCATCAGCCCCTGAGAGGCATCCAACCTCCTTATTAGACAGAGGCCAAGCTGTTTTGTCCCTCTTTCCTCCCAGGCATCCAGGTCCCCACCTCAGCACAAGAGTCCTTCCCAGAAAGTCAGCAAGCAGCGGTGCTAACTGGGGGTCTAAGGGGCCTCTGGTGGGCCATGACTCAGGCAGGTGTTTGGGGCTCCCTTTGTAGCTGTGTGGTAAGGGGACTACACACTAGCGTAGACACAGACAGAGCTGAGAGGTGGAGAGAGACAGAGTGAAACAGGCTCCTGAGTGCAGCTCACCTGACCCCTCTGTGAAGGAGCCTCACAGGGTCAGTACAGGACCCTGTGCCACTGCCACCACTGCTACCACCACTGCCATCTCCCTGTTTCCCCAGTCCAGCTCCCTTTATCCACCAGCATCTCCTCCTTTCCCCTCTGCACTGCTCATTGTCTGCTCCGCCTGGGTTTCAGCCTCACCATGGCTCCCAGCTCTATCCCTGCTCAAACTTGGGTACCTGGAGCCTAGAACCTTGTCCTGAGCACCTTCACCTGCCTCAGCTCCTCTCTCTCTCCCTCTCTCTCCCTCTTTCTCTCTCCCTTTCTCTGTTAGGCAGTGAGATTTCTTCTCACCCCCTCCCCCCTGTCTGATGCCATCTGCCACAGGCCATAACCATCAACAGAGCCACACAGGCTGGTGCACACCCTTGAAACTGCAGAATGTGAGCAAAGTAAAATCCATCTCTTCACAAAGTGCCAGACTCGAGTATTTTGTTACACCAAGAGAAATGGCCCTAATACCCATGAACTCACATATTTGTAGTCTTGCACTGCATGGATGGATAAACCCTACTGTTTATCCTTCAGCACTGGAATGCTTCCTTGATTACTTTCAGTCTTTGGTTTTAAAATTCAGCTGCCATAATATCCATATCTATGTGTTTGTGTGGACAGTGCTTGCAGATCAGCTGATAGAGTGGCTGTTGAGTCCCACGGTAGCACCATATCCAGCTCTGCAGGAAATGGACAAATTTCGTTCCCACCGGCGGGGGATGGGGGTGGGGCTCCTCCTGCTGCTGTTTCCTGTGCCAAGTGGTATCCCTGGTTTCTGGCTTTCAGCCACCCTAGTAGGCCTGTAGCAGCTCGCATGGTTTAAATCTGCAGCTTCACAGTGCAAAATATCAGCAAGCGCCTTCTTGTTATTTGTACTCTGTATATCATGTTGATAAAATGTCTACTCAGATCATTTGCCCATATTTTCATCAGTATATTTGTTATCTTACTCATGAATTTATAAATTTTCTTGTGTATTTGGACACACATCCCTTCCAGTATAGGTGCTTTGTACATCTTTTCTCCCAGCTGTGGTTTATCTTTTCGTTGTCTTAACAGCATCTTCCACAGAGAATAGGTTATCAATTTCAACCAAGTTCGATAAAGTCCAATTTATCACTTTTTTTTTTTTTTTGTACCGAGGATCAAATGGGCCCTTGAGCTTATGAGACAGGAGGCGGAACCACTGAGCCAAATCCCTGGCCCAAATTTATCACTTTTTTTTTCACATATCATGTTTCAAGTATTGTATCTAAAAATTCATCACCTATCACATTGCATAGATTTTCTGCTGTGATCTCATCTGGAAGTTTTATAGCTTTGTGTGTTACATTCTGGGCTATGATTGATTCTGAGTTAATCTTTGTGCAATGTGTAAGGTCTGTGTCTAGGTTCATTCTTTTCATATTGATGTTCAAATTTCCCAGAACCATTTTTACAAGACTTTTCTTTCTTCGTAGAATTTTCTTCACTGATTTTTGATAGATCCATTGGTGGCCCCAGTGTAAGTCAGTGTCTGGTCCATCTGCTCTGCACCCTGGTCTGGATGTCACCAATGCCTGTCACGTGACAGCAGCATCAGGAGTCTTGGAGTCAGTGTCTGTGGCAGCTCTGACCTCGCTACTCTTCCAGTCTCTCAACTTTCACACAAACTTGAAAATGGGTTTGTCACTATGAACAGCAGGCCCCACTGTGGGTGTGATCTACAGATCAGGTTGGGGAAAATCAATGTAGGGCCAATTCTGAGTTTTCTAGTTTATTAACCATGAGAGTCTCTGCTTACAGTTAGGCCTTCAGTGCCTGCCTATCACCTGAGTCTGATGGTTTTCACTACAAATTCCGAAACTGGGACACTTTTGACTGTTCTCTTTCTTCCCAGCTTCTGCAGTCATCTGTATCTCTTTGCAGATTTCCTGGGTGGGTCCTACACCCTCAGCCTTAATTTTTGGGAGACAGTCCCCTTTGAGAAAGAGTGCCCATGGCAGGCATCCACCTGTCCCCATGGAGCACTTTCCTCCACTTAAAAGCAAGGTGGTCTTCACCCTACCTCTAAGTCCCTCTTTGTGAGCATCAGATTGCAGTCCTGGAGAAAGATTCCTGTATGGTTCTGTTGATAACAGGAACCAGAAACGCAGTCCTCTTCTCTCAAAAAGGAGCTGTGCATGTCACATGTAACGGCCCTGTCGTCCATGGATGGCGTTTCACCACCAAGTCTCAAACAACAAACTAGCGTTACCCTCCCTTTAGAGATGCAAGACTCACATCCCTGTAGGTTGTAAAGTCCTTACACTTGAGATTTGTGGGTCACAGATGAAACTAAAGCAAAGACTGTTAACACCCTATTACTCTTGGTTAGTGCCTCTCTACATCACTAAAGAATAAATGATCTGTCAAGAAGAGTGGACACTTGAGAAAGAATAATGGAGACTAAAATATGACACAAAGGAGTGGCAAGCCACTTTGGATAACCAGGGAGGAGTAAAAAAAAAAATCCCTATTTATCACTATCTTTTCAAAGGGCCAACAATAAAGATAATAATAGCAGTGACAGTGTGGTCACCTAAAAGGAGGTGGACAGGACACTGGATTTCCATGAAAACAACCCTTGAGTGTGCCCTAGGGATGCAGACAGTTGTTGGACATTTGCTTATGGAAGGATCAGCTGAACCACACCTGTGAAGACAAGCAGAACCCAGTGGAGGGAGACTTGAGGGCTTGGAAGTACAGAAGAAGCAGGGGAAGCAGTGATGGCCAAAGAAGAGGGAAAAGAACAGCATGTTCTTTCCCAGGCTCAAAGAAGGTAGGACCTTCTCATGTGGAAGTGAGGCAGAAGATGACAATGAAAAGCTCACCAGGGGCTGAATGAGTGACAGATTGTGTATCCACCGAAGAAATGTGGGCTCTGTGCTGAAGGGTGTGGATGGGCTGTGAGGACATGGGCTGAGGGACAGAGGTCAAGGCCGGGATGATAGGCTTCACCGCCAAGTCTCAAGCAGTGGCATGAAGCCACGCTCCTGGCTGCAGAGATCCAGCCTAGTTAGGATCCATAGCCATCTAGGGAGTAAGTGACCGCGAGGGCCTAGAAAATGGTGACGGGGAGAATGAACGGCACACATGGAAGGAAACAGACCAAGGCCGACGGGAGGTCTCAAGACAATAACAGAACAACAACAACAGAAGAGTAGTGAAGGAGCAGAAGGGACAGGCTGTGGATCTGTGGAAACTGGGTAGGGCCTCAGGGTGGCTCAGCCCAGGAGGAGCCAATAATGTTTTTCAGCCAGAGGGAGGGGGCAGTGCTACTAATTGCTACAGGACAATCAGCAGCAGCAGAAATACACTAAAAGAAGCTGAGCAAAGCAACAAGGGATTGTCGCAGTTGCAGTGCCAGCCTGGCCTCTGCCAGCCTGCAGAGGTTCACACCTGCTGGATCTTCCTTCCCCAGCCCCAGCTCATCCTCAGCCATCGACCCAGGACTTGTGACTTCCCACCATGTCCCACAAACCCAAAGAAGGCAGAGAGAGGAGGAAACCCATGCACAAGATGCAAGAGGCAAATCTGAATAAAGAACTCAGCACTAGAAGCTCTGACACTGTCTTCCCGCTGCATCTGTCCATGCATAAAGGACCCAGTGCCCACCATCCATGCTTAGCTTGAAACTCCTTCAGGACCACTCCAAGATGCCCTCTGCTGCAGGCTGTTGCGGCTTGCCTTGTCCTCTCCTCTCCTGCTAATTAGAAAATCTTTAGTGTTTTCTTGAGTTGTCAAGAGGCAGAGCAAAATCAGAAACCTTTCTATGGTATTTTTCAGGAAATTAAGCTCAACAAGTTTCAGTGCTACATCCCACTGCTGGATTCCAGAATCTGGCTGGATTTGCAGTAGCCTCTTGCCTGGCACTAGAGCACCTTTGGGACAAACTCCTCATGGGAACCTTGCCATCCTCCTCCTTCACGACTGACAACAGCATTTTCCTTGCCAGAGCCAGCAGCTCTGGGTGCCTCCTGTTAGTGCAGAGGAATTCCCTCCAAAGCCTTAGGCATCTTGATCTGTAAGAAGAGCCATCATCAGGAGCCGTGCCCATAAAACTGAAGCCACTTAATCAGTGCCCCATCCAGAGTTCACACTTAATTACAGAGATTTCAAGGCTGAGAGGCAAAGTGATGCCTGTTAATGACTTTCCTGAATAATGGATGTTTCTGGGTGGCATCAGCCACACTGGCTCCCACTGAGGGCTCCAGGTGCTAACAGGCACCCTCCGGAAGGGCCCTGAAGCTCACACATCACTAAGATCCTCTCCCTGATGCTTTGAGGAGCAGGGCCCGCCCCCTTACAGAGCCCACAAGTTCCTACCCACTACTTGTTCTGGCAGGATGCCCCAAGCCTCCTGCATATTATAGAATTCCCACCATGGTTGCTCTGGAGCCACAGACTCCAGATCTGGGCTTGAGGAAGACACATGAAGCCTCTTTCTACTGAAAACCTCACTCCAGTGACAGTGAGGGGAGCGGTGGCTTACACCCAAGGAGAGATTTCCAGGCTGAGCAGGTTTTGTTTGACTTGGGACTCACACTTTGAATTTTGATTTGTGGAAAATTACAAAGGCTTGCTCCATCCTTTTCTGCCAATGATCTGTGTGTCCCAGCTCTCCTGATATCATTTCCCCAGGTCATTACCTCAGACCTGCAAGACCTTCAGGAAGAATCTGTGCATAAACTTGGGGACAAACATGCTTGCTGCTGTGATGGTTGACACTCCAGTACCATTCCTGGCACTGAAGGTCCAAGCGCACCAGCTGCACCTCCAGGAGGGAATACATTGCCCCAGAGCTCACAGCCTGTGATTTCCTGATGATTGAGGCAGCACTGGGTTGCTCCCACATCACCCCCAAAGCCTGGTAGCTGTCCACTTTGCCCTTCCTGGTCAGGTATGGGAGGTGGCTCCAGCTCCTGGGCCCTTGTGTTGCATCTCCTTTGATGTGATCAATGAACTCCCTTTTCCTGACTTATCCCAGAGCCTGTATTTCCATAGGTCAGTAAGGCTGGATTAATCTGCTTTCTGGTTCTATTTCTAGAGTGCTGTACACGATAAGGCAGGGACTCTGCTCTCCAGTGCTGAAATCTGTGCACATTCCTGCCATGTGTGTCAAAGAAATAGATGGCAGATCATCTCGGGATGCAATCTGAAAGCCCCAGAGCCTGGCTAGGCAGATCTTGGACTCGCGGCATGGGTCACAGGAAGGACGTTTCTACCGAGCTTGAGACAAAGCCGCAAGTGTACAAGGCTTGACCTTTTCCTGTTTCTCGTTTGAGAATTGGACCCCCAGTCCCTACCTGAGTGCTGCCTCTGGCACCTCAGTGGTACTAAAATGTACTCACGGTTGAGATGTGGCAAGTTTTTGCTGTCACTGAGAGGAATGTGATTTTTTTCCTTTAATCCAGCTGCACGTGCCCTGGTGCAGATTGGCCTGGATACTTGCTTTGGTTAGCCCGAGGGTTTCTTTTAGAGAAGCACCTGCTGCCCATCACAGGAGCTATGCCACTCAGGGAGCAAGCAATGCAGGGATGCCTCAAGGAGAACCTCAAAGCCACACCTTGCCCCACTCCAGGGCCACCATGGTGTTGAGAGTCAGGTGGCCAGGAACCACCCAGTCCACTAGCACCAGCTCATGGAGCGATGAGGCCCAGATGGCAGAAGGAGCCTCTTGTGGACAAGCAGAGATGCAGATGAGCCGGGCCATCTCCCCAAGCAGGTCCTCATGCTGTTCACGGGTGCCAGGCTGTGCAGGATGGCTGTGAATGACACTGTGCTGATAGCTCAGGACTGAGGCATTCTGGGGACTAATACATGGTCGAGACACTTCCTACCTGCCCTACATTTCCAGCCTCCACCCTGCCCCTCCACCCCTAACCTCCTCCAGGCAAGTCTGTGATATTCTTCCTCCTCCTAGCACCTGTGCAGTTCTGAGGACCCACTTAGATCCCTGACAGTCTACAAGGAAGGTGTCATCATATCCACTGTGCAGGTGAGGAGACTGAGACACAGAGAGGGCTGACGTCCACTCAGGGCTACATTCCAGGCTAAAGGAAAAATGTCACAGCAGCAGCAAAGGTGCCTGAAGAACTTCAGTATACTTTGTATTTATAGTAACAACAACAGCGAAAAGGAATTAGAACATATTATGTACATCCACAGAAGGAATGTAAACATTATGTAGTACAAAATGCACTACTTAAAAAAAGTAACAATTATGTTACTTTGTAACCCAGCATAATACTGAAATTATAGCTTCACAAATGATCCTGAACTGGTTGCACTGTAACAAGATATCCTTAAAATAGCCTCACTGTGTTTCTTCAGAATTCTGTAGGTAAGAATTCAAATGCGGTCTACATAGGGAACTATTTTGCTCCTCATGGCACAGCCAAGGCCCCTGAATGGAGAGTTCAAGACATCTCCACCCGCATCTCCACCCTGGCTTGGCTGGTGTAGTAGAGGACAACTGACTGGACCACAACATATGATCGCTCATTTGCTGGGGGCATCCGTCCTCAGGGTGGCCTGGCTCTTAACTCAGTAGGTGAAGAGAGGGCTCCAGTGGACACAGCACACATGGCGTGGATTTTATGACCCAGTCTCAGAGCCACCTTTCTCCCGTGGCTCTGCTGGGTCTGCCCAGATTCTAGAGCAGGGGAGCAGACCTCATCTCCCACAGCAGGGCAGAAAAGCCCCTCTCCAGAAGGGCCCAGAAGACAGGAGAGACTGCTGTGGCTATTTTTGAAAATAGAACATGCTATAAATACTTAGCCTTGTTACAGTGATGTACTCTGATATTTTCTATTTTTTAATGTCACCTTCTAAAAATGTTAGCCACATGCTCCAAATTAAATTTATGACCCATTCAAGGGTGATGTCCAGCATCACAATGGACAGGAAATGCATGATACACATGTCCCCTGTGTCACAATCACCACAACTGAATTAGCACGTCCTCCACAACCCCACTGTGCACAAGAGCCCCAAAGTGCTCACCTTATCGTCAGAGTCTGGCACCTTTGACACCATCTCCATGCTTTCCCACCTCCCTGACAATCTTAGGAAACAGCAACTGAGATGTGCCCATTCTACAGCATATCCAGTGTGATGGCAGTGGTCACATGATGTGAGGATCCCACGCTGACCTCAGCTCAGGCTGCTTCCTGACAGATGCTGTGTGCTGGGCATGGCGGGGGTGAATTCATCACCCAGATCATACCAGGTGGCACCCAGCATGAGCATAGGAGGATGTGGTGATTAAACACAAAGTTCCTCATGCTGCGTGCCAGTGACATGACTATGTGTGGCCCAGCTCCCTGCCACATGTTCTGAGCTCTGACTGCAGCACGAAGCAGCCAGAGGCTGTGCTGACCAGTGCAGGGCTCTCCTCACTACAGGGTCAGTGAGAGGCCTCTCAGACCCAGGCCAGCATGGGAGAAGACCACACCACCATCCCCAGCCAAGCTTTGGGGGCACCATGGGGGCAAGAGTCAGGTCACCCGGAACCAGCCAGGAGCAGCAGCCCATGTGGCCAAGGGTCTTGGACGACAGAACATATAGCCTGTGGACCAGCAGAAACACAGGGAGCCAGCCGTCTCCCTGGGCAGATCCTTAAGCCATGGAGGCTATGAAATGCACTGACCTGGTGTCACATTGTGACCACCTGCCACCCACACCAGACTGTTCAGTGCACATCAACTGAGGCTGAGGGAACCGTATTCCTATTAATCATACCAGGCACAGTGACATTTTCTAAGTGCTGAGCCTGGGCAAATGTCAGCTTCTAGGATGCAGGTTGTTATTAGATTGGAAAAACAGCGAAGATGGTGATGGGACATGTTCCTCTACTCAGGCAGTCTCAGCCCAGCCCTGCTGACACCAGCCAGGTCCACCCACACCCGTTCAAGTGTCCACTATCCTTAGGAGGGTGCTGGTGTCCATGGAGAGACTGGAAATCCACACTGATGGCAGAGAAGAAATGCCACTGCCACCCTGTGAGGTTCTTATCTTTCCTTCTTATGTGAAAGGGCGAGGATGCCCTGATTTGCACACACTGAGATCTGCTGGGCCCTGCACTGTTGCCTGGATGTGAGACCTTGCCCTCTTCCATCCTTCTCCATCTTCAGTACTGGCCTCTTTCTCCATGAACACAACAATGTTCTCCACAACCTCCTCCTTCTCTGCCTTCCATTCTCCCCCTTGGTCCACAGTGATGTGACAAAGGGCCATGCCTTTTGACTGGCACCCATCCCTCTTGAGGTCTAGATGACTTCACAAGGCCCATCCAGTCCCTGGCCTCTGGATGCCTCCTGAGCTCCTCAAGCCCCACAGGCAGACACCAGGGGAATTTCAGCACCCATGAGATGTCAAAGATCCTGGAGTACTGAACTTTGCTGGACCCTCTGGGGTCCTCTGACCCCAGAGCTGTGCCATCAGGAGAAGGCACTGCAGAGCTAACACCTTGCTCTGTCACTGGGCGAGTCCACGTGTGTCTGGCTCTGTGCACAGCAAGGGACCTCAGTCCCACCCGGGAAGACTGGCTGGGGACACCAGGTGCTAGCTGCTGAGCTGCATCACTGGGATCTGACATGCACGTGGGACATCCTAGAGTACCCACATCATCTGTCCAGGGTCACTGGGTCATCTTCTCTCCAGTCCCAGAGCTCTCTCTTTGGAGCCTATGGAATGATTAAAATTCTTCTGCAATCAAGTTCTTTGTCCTCCTTCTTAGCAGAAGGTTTTTTGTGCTGTTTCCAGTACAGTTCACTTCTCCCTGTTTGTACCTCTAGGGAGAAAGCGAATCATCAGAAAGTGCCCCTGTAGTCACCTTTCTCTCAGGCAAAGACCATCACTGACCTGAATCCAGGACACTTTCCCTGGGGGAATTGGCCTCAGCTCCATTAACCTTTCTCCATGCAGACTCTGCTTTTAATTTAAATTTTAATAATTTTTGTTCTGTTCCTGTTAACCTTCATGCCAGTCCCCACCTACTCCCCACACCAATTTCTCTTTCAAAGACAGATGACCCAAACTGCATACAACCTCTGGCAATTGTTCAGCCAGCAGCAGGAAGTTGGACTGAGCCCCACACTATAGTCTTGCTGTGTCTTATGCCAGGCATAGCAGTGCTATACAAAGGTTTGCTTGGATTTGACAACAGAAAATACCTTCCATTTGCAGTAGTAGCTGGTGCCCCCCTGTTGTACGAGAAACAAGTTTCTCCAGGGGTAAGCCAAAGCTCCAAGGCAATTTCAGTCTCTGCAGATCCCTGTGTCAGGAGGGGCTTTCCTCACCCAAATGGGAGGATTTCTGTGGCCTCCACTGTGACCACATGGAGGGAGCTTAGAGGCATCCGTATGCACTGTGGGGTACCCCAGGCATCTTCATAGGCACTACTTGTCATTCCTCACCTTTGATCCCAAATATTCCATGTGTGAGGCAGACCATGGGCTCCCTGGAAAGGAAATACCCCCAGCTCCTTCTAAAATTTTCAGCTATAGGGTCCCTATATAGGTCTTATTGGTCCCACAAGTTAGAAGGTCTATCAGATGCAGCAGAAAACAATCATGGGCCCTTGGCACCAGGATGACCTGGAATTAACAGACAAGATTCTTCAGAGAGCAGAAGGCAGCTGGCCATATGGAATCACACTCGTGCTTTGGAGGTGTTCCCCAATGACAATGAGTCATCACCAGAGCCCTGTGCAGTCCAAAGTCCCCAGGCTCTGAGGCTCCTCCCCGGAAGTGCAGGCACAGCTGTGGACCTCTAGCTCCAGCCTGCATTGGAATTCCCACAGGGAAGCTGCTCACATGGGCTGATACCCCAACCCGGGCCACATGTATCCATATGCACATCACATGCTGTCCCAATGCCAATACTGTTGGCCCAGGAACCACGCACTAGAGCCATGAGTGGAGACCATGGTGTGAGTTTCCTGTTGGCAAGAGTGACTTTCACTAGCCACCTATACAGCCAGAGGAGTCATTTCACATCTTGTGCTTCAGACAAGCCCTGAGTACAGAGCCTGGAGCCCAGCGTCAGGCACCCAGCAGTGTCACCTCACTTCCTGTCTCATCCCCTTCTATAATGTCCCTCAAGCAATCCTTCCCCCAGCAGCTTACTGCCTCAACAAATGTCCCTCAATCAGTACAGCTGAGTTCTGGTTAGAGAGGAAACTGCAATGAAGAGTCTGTGTGTGTCCTCATCACCAAAAATCCACAGGAGACTGAGTAGGAAGTGCCAAGACCCAGGGAAGTCCTGCACTTTCTGCTGGGCCTCTCTCCTCAACAATGTGTAACTGCAACCTGATTAACAGGGTTTGGAGCTTGCTTTTCCACTCATTGTGCAATGCTTATTTCTCCTTCCATTAGTTTTACTTGGCCTTATTTTAGTTATTGCTTAGTATTCTTCTGCTGAATTCAGCAGAGTTTATTTTTCAAATCACCAGACACATAGCATTTGGGAACTGCCCAATTTTCCCTATTATAAATTATAACTGTAATCTTTCTCAGTGGTACCCTACATGGTTTTCCTGTTGAGCAGCTAGCCAACCACCAGCATCCTGGTGCCCACTTTGTCCTTGCTCTCATGGGTAAACTGACCCAGAAGCCTGGGCACTCTCAGGGGAGGCAGCTATATGGATGTCATAAAGGAGGAAGGACCTTCAGGTACTCTTACAACTGAACCCAACCTCTCCATGCAGGCTTCCAGCCTCTGAGCCATGGGTTTCTCAATGGTGACAACTCCGCAAAAGCTGTCACTGGCTTCAGTCCCAAGAATTCGGGGCCAAACAAGACTAGACAGGCAATAACCTCACAACATCCTTGGAGATGACACCATGATTCATCTATGAGGACCAAAAAGGCTGCAAACTGTTCATTGGCCACTGAGACCTCTAACATCAGAGTCTGCTGGCTCTTGCAACTGAGGAACAGCACAGTCTGGCCAGCCATGGAGCCTTCCTGGACTGGGATCCATCAAAGCCATAGGATCAGGGTCACCAAATGCATGGGCTGGGGCTATAGTGGGGGGAGATGCAGCAGCTTGCCCTTTATCTTGGTTGGGACATCTTGGCACCCTTGCTCCTAGCCTCAGGGATGTCTCTGAGATAGAAACCCCTGGATCTTCTGATTTACTTGCTACATGTGGTCTGTAGTGTCTCAGCAACAAGTCAGTATCTTCCCATCTTCTGGTCAGCAGGACATCATCAGTATTATAGAGAAGTGCCCTGTCCTGAGGCAGGGACAAGCATGTAAGGACACATACCACAATGGCTAAGGCAGGCAGCTCATGAGGCAGGACTGGACCTCAATGTGGGAAGCCAACCACTTACAGGGAGGCCTGGCTAGATCAAGAACTACACATTAGAAGCCAGGATGCAGATAGGATTTTGAGCCACCAAGCCAGCCATTGCAGCAGCTGTGCTGAAGTCACTCCCACCACCCTAGGATCATCTGTTATACTCTCTGCACCTGTGTCTCTGCACAGGCCAAGCAGCCAGGAGGGCTGGGTTGAGTGGAAACCCTCGAAGGTGGCACCCATCTCTGAGTCCCTCTAGGAACCAGAAGCATAGGTTCTTTCTGTTGATTCTTCCTGGGTGGAGGCCACTCTAATGGCATCTCCTGTAATCATGGCCCTGTTCCATAGGCCAGAGAACCCAAATGCAATTATGGAAGCTACTGTGCTCATCTATTGCAATCAAATTCCAGAATGGAAAAAGTAACCACAAGATGAGTTCATGGAACCCTGGGCCCCTGTGACACAAATTTGAGCTGAACCCCTTGGGTCATTTGGCCCCTATGAGTCCATATCTGAGCACACAGACATTGTGGATCCCCTAGAATTGGTGTTAGTGCAGAGGCAGCATCCAGAGCCTCTGAAAGTTCTAGTTATTTCCATTCCTAAATCACAGCCACCTTCATGAAAAGGACAGAAGGACCTTTAAGAAAATCTAGGGAAATACTAACAGAAGAAACTTGTATTGTTAGCGCACCATGGCCCTTCCATGGAGAGATCCACTCACCAGGTCTTGATCTATAAGGGGATGGATGGGGTGGGTCATGAGTCTTCACCTCAATGACTCAATTTAAACTTTGGCTCAGTACACGGAGAACTCTGTCTATTTAGATCAGTCAGAGCTCAGTAGGCCTCCTGTTTTACCCTTAGAAACACCATGCCAATTAGTTAATGCTGTGGGTCCTGGCAAGGGAGAGTTCTCTGGTCCCAGCTTTTACACCCCTGTCCATAGCAGTCAACATGCTCACCTTTTCCTTAGTGGTTAGGTGCCACCTCTCGACCCTGCCAGCCCGGGATCCAGTTACTCCACTGGCTGTGGTTCCCTATGTTCCTTCATAGAAGGAAGCCAGTGCCTTCCAAGGCTGGTGGGGCCCCTCACAGCCTGATTCCTCATCACTGAGGAAGTTGTGTCTTCTGGACCCCAGTGTGGGTGATGTGACTGTTTCCTACGATGGACTGAAGCAGGCACATTTGCAGCCTGGTGCTTTGCTGACCTACGCATAAACGTCACCAGTCAAAAGACTGGCTTTTGTTAGATGCTCTGATTCCCGAGTACAAATCCCTCCTGGGTTGCTGCCAACATACCACATTGTTCAAACCACACCAATCCAATTGCATAAAACTCAAATTCAGAGCAGTACACACTTCAGACTAATACTTGGGATAACATTTCTAAAATGAAAATCGAATCCCAAATCTCTTCTCAGCTGAGAGCCAGAAGAGGAATTTAAACAGTTTTTTGTGTTTTATCTGCTTTCTGAAAGTCAAATAATGCTTTATGTCGCAAAAGTCTCTTGTCCCCTGTGCTGCAGCCCTTTGGGCCCTGGTTTCAGAGCAATGCTGCATCATATACCAGCACCCCTGCCACATCTTACCTTAGGCCACTCATTGAGTCTCTGCTTTTCAGCTCCAGGGGTTCCCAAAGGCAAAAAGCCCTGCTGGAGCCCAGAAGGGTATGGGAGTATATGGTATAGTGGCAGGGAAATGGAGCTAATGCCCTAAGGACAATCACTACCAATAAGAATATGGATAAATGTGCAGTCTCCCATCCCTAAAGCCATACATCTCAGGGGAATTCTACAAGGTTCCCAGGCAGGTCTTGAGTGAGACAGGGACCTATTGTTCTCAGCACCAGCCCCTCAGGACTGCACTCATCACCAGTGTCTTCTCTGTTCCTTGTTTTTTTCCTACTGTCTTTCCTTTACTTACTTCCTCCTTGCTAGGATAACATATCTGACATGCACAAGTTAAAGAAGAAGTTTGTTTTAGTTCACAGTTTATAGAGGTTTCATCCATAGTTGGCTGGCTCCAAGGTAGGATGACCTGGCAGTGGGACATGGCACAGGAGAAACAGTCTATGGCAGGGCAGACAAGAAGCAATGAACCTTCCTTTCCCTTTTATTCTATCTAGGCTACAAGCCTATTGGTTGGTCCCCCATACACCCAGGGTGGGCTTTCCCATTATCTACACCCAGAATTGTGCTAAACCAATCATTGGATTAATTTAGTTATTGCACCCATACTCCAATTTTACCTCCAAGCACATGAAGCTTTGGAGGGGATATCTAGATATAAACCATGACACCAGGGCTACCTCTCAGGTGAATTCCTTGCACCAAGAATGGTGTCTCAGGATCAGCTTTTGGAGGAGCCCAGATATACACTTGGCTTCTTAAATTCCTATGAGAATAGGAAGAACATGTGTTTTCTACTCTGAGTTGTAGAGTGTGGAATGTGGGTTGGGTGGTCTGGGACTAGTTGGAATGTGGGTTGGGTGGCTCTGTTGACTTGATGGTGAGTGGCTTCCAGTGAGTAACTGTCTATTCTGAATCTTCACAAGTGTCCTGAGCTCTCACTACTTCTAAAACTTCACACTAAGCCTACTGAATCTTCACAAGTGTCCTGAGCTCTCACTACTTCTAAAACTTCACACTAAGCCTTATCAGATACAGAGGAGGGTATACCCAGCCTATCTCTGGTAGCTACTATATATTTGAAGACACATGGTAGAAATATGGAAATGTGATCTGCACAGTGACATTGTACTAAAGAGATCCCAGCATTCAGCACAAACAGCCATTCCTGTGAGAACTCAGAGATGAGAAATACAGTATTCATGGATGGCCTTCTACCATGCTGTTCCTACCTCAAAAATCAGCTTACCATGGACTGAACCCCCTGGAAACATGAGCCAACATAAAATGCTTCTTTAAGTTGTGGGTATGGAGTGTTTGATCCCAGCAAGAGAAAAACTGATTGATATAGTTCCTAATCAATTCTATGAAACTTTAATTCTACAACCCTTCATCCAATGACTTCACATCTGACCATTTTATGTAGGAGTTACCCTGCCATGGCACACACTGGGATGTTCTCTCCAACATGTAGGGACCAAGACTAATCATATAAACTAGGAAGCACAAGGAAGACAGAGAGAGCACTGCTGAACTACAGCTGGAAGCACAGGCCTTTTTGCTTCCATCTGTTGTATTTTAGACACTTCCCTTTCGAGCTGTCCTTCACTAGACCTGCACACTGCACAAGCCAAGGAGACAGTGTGTGCTTTCAGACTGTGCTTATGTTAGTAGAGCAGAGAGAGCTGTGAGCAGATTTGGTTATGACTTACATGACAGGCACACCCACATCTCTAAGGAAAAACAGTGGGCTCATCTATGAGGGGCAGCAGAGGGCATACACTATCCCTGCCCTACAAAATTACCAAGAGAGCAATCTCATGCTTGGAAGAATATGACTTTGTTAAGCCTGGAGGAAAAGAACTAAGGCACTGGGGAGAGAATCATCTGCACAGCAAGCTCTCAAACATGACCAAGAGCTTCCAGCGGTGGACATCACACCAGCATCTTGGCAGGTGCATGGTCCATCTGCCAAATTGTCTTTATAGATCACATCTCTATTCTTAGGAACACTTGTACTCTGGTTTCTCATCCACATTCCTACTTAAGTTCTTTACGTCTAAAGGGGCTAAGGATCCCAGAACAGATAAAGACAAATAAAAGAGCTTTGCTACAAGCATAGAAAGAGCCCTCCCCTGCAGGGTGCAAAGGTGAATGGCGCTGACCCCAGAGCTCTCATTGGAATGGAGGCTGTGAGATTAAAGGCTCTAGGACCTGGGCACTAGTGCCATCCTCTCTCCTGTCTCTTGGTGGTGGTGCCGGTGGGGGGTCAGGCATGATTCTGACACCATTCCAGCTGCACACCACACACCACAGCAGAAAAGCCCAGAAAACTGCCAACAGGTACGGGAGGCAGCTTTCTCAAGGACTGGAAGGTCACAGATAGCCAAGGGCTAGTGTCACCCTATGACAACAGATTCTAGGTAGAAATGTCAGTATGAAGTTATGTTAAGCTTAACACACACACAAAGGAGAAAGAGATGTACACACAGAGGTTTCTGTGCCCATGCATAGTTCCTTGCCTGACTAAACGGGCCCCAAAACAGTGATACCCCAGCAGCAATTCACCTAACATTTGTATTTCAGGTTTTGTGTTAAGAAGATTAATTTTTCTTCCAAGATGTCCACATCTTAACCCTAGGCAACTAAGAATATGTTTGGCTACCCAGCTGAGGGGAGTTAAGGCTGCAGATGGAGGTAAATGTGAGAGTCAGATCTTGGAAAAAGGAAATTATTCTGCTTCATCCAGATAGACGCAGAGTGAGGACAAAGGTCCTGATGAATAGGAGCAGAAGGCAGGAGAAATGTCAAAGTTGGGATGACAGTGTGGAAAAGATTCTCCCAGCCATAGGTGCTGTGAAGACAGAAGGAGGCCACACATCAAGAGATGTAGGTCACTTCTAGAAGCTGGCAAAGGAGAGGAAACAGCAATCTCCAGGATGGGGTGAACCTTGGTCTACTGGGAGTGAAAATGGCCCTCAACCTCTGTGGTCCCCCAAATTCACAAGCCCAGTTAACTGTGACAAATTCCAGGACAGATATCTTGCAAAATCACTAGCCAGTGGCCCTCAAACTGCCAGGCCATCAAATTCAGTAAATACTGGGAGCCAAGAGGAGACTGAGGCAGGGATCCCCAAATGCAATAGGGCCTCCAGGGTGGGATCCTGGAAGAGGAAAGGACATTCGGTGAAAATGAAGGGAATCTGAATAAATGCAGACTTTAATGAATAATTATAATAAACTGCTTCATTAATTGTAATAAGCATTGTACAGTAACATAAATTGCTGACAATAGAGGAAACAGAGTGAGGGTTATATGAGAACTCTCTGTATTTCTCTGAGGTTTTTCTTGTGAATCTACAGTGAATGTAAGACATTCAGGCAGGTGCTAGAGTTAATATACATTAGAAAAGAGTATTCTGTGATAGACAGGCTGCATAAAGTGAGGATGGACGCAGATTTACGGAGACAAGTTGCCAGCAGTACTCCCAACCCCACAAGGCTCCTGTGAGGTTCACATCACAGATGTTGTCAGTGTTTGTGTGACATCTCAGAATCGTGCAGCTGGTGTGTCTTTACACACTGTTAAAGGAGCTTAGAACTTGCTCTTCCCAGGACCTTGGGGGCCCTACACTAGATCTATAGCTCAGTATAATAGCTTTTAGCAGTTGAGTCCCGGCTGTAATGAATGATGAGACTGCAGCTCCATGCTGTGCCTCATGGCCGTGGGACCCTTGGGCTCCACAGACTTTGTGGCTCCAGACTGATGCCAAGGCTGGAGAGGTGCTGAGCAGACAGCGTGGTTCAGGCTTCTGGGCACTCTTCCCCCTCCAGTTAGTGATAGTGAGACAGCTGTGAGTCCCAAATCACAGAGGAGGATTAATGGGAGAAAAAGCCATTGAAGAGAAAGTTTTAATGCATTTTAAAATAAAGCTATTGTTGCTGCTGGCAAAAGCTGAAAGAAAGAACCAAAATAGAATCCTTTCACTTTGACATGGGAGAATCCAAATTCCACTCTTATCCCAGCCAAGAGGGCTTCTTGCTTTACTTCCATTCCAAGATGGTGCACAGCTGCGCCAGGAGCTTCTTTCAACACACAGAACTGGGTACAGGGTGAGGGCAACCCTTGCTTGCTATTGGCAGCCTGAGCCTTGCTGTTAGGACCCCCATCACCCACCTTCAGCCTCCCCACTGGGCTTCGGGGAGCTTAGGACTGAGATGACTGACAGTTCCCAACACCCCTCATCAGCAAAGAAGAGCCCAGGGCATTGCACGGCTCCCCAAGGAGCAGGTTCCTGGACAGCTCCTGCTCATGAGATGACTTCCTGCTCTGTGATAATGACAGTCACCCAGCTCATCCCAGGCAGCCACTCAAGGTGTGTCCCATCCTTCCTGGAGTTTGCAGTCCCCATCTCTGCTTCCTGGGGCAACTCTACAGCTAAGTGAGACTTCTATCCCCATGTGAAGGTGAGGACAGGCCATGTGAGGGTCTGGCGATGTCAGGAGAGCAGGTGGCTGGGGGCTGCGAAGCAGGACAGACATGCAGCCCCAGGTCAGTGGCTCAGGAACTACACCTCCCTTGGGAGCTGTGCATGGAGGCTGAGCCAAGTAGGTGGCAGAATTCACTGTCATGGGCTGAAGAAAGGGGTATAGGTCAATTTCTGTGATAGTAAATTCACTTGCTGTAGCTCACTAGCCTTCCCAGTGTCTCCCACCAGCCGCAGATGTCACCTTGCCCCTGGCACCACCAACCTGGATATCATCTGGGTGCCCTCCTTCAGGTGGAGTGGCCCTGGGTAAAGTCCAGCAAGACCCAGTCATGGGGACAGGATGAGGTAAACCTGAAGCTTCATGTTCCGATTCCCACGTCTCCATCTCAGACTGCACCATCTCTGACCGCTGGAGCCCATGGGCACAAGCCTCTGTGACAGGAAGGACTTCCTGAGGCACCCGGAAGTGCTCTCCTCTCTTTGGAGCCGCAGGTGCCTGTCCTGAGGATGAGCTAGGGTCCTCTGAGCCTTTGCCCTTTCTACTCACCAGGCATGCTGTGTCCAAGGTGAGCCCCCTCCTCCCCTGCGTTCCTCTCCTCCTGACCTCTCTCCATTCCCTCTCACCTCTCTGGGCCTCCCTCCCCAGCCACCTTCATACTTGTCCTGTGCTGCTCTGTTCCTGGGCTGCACCTCCCTGATGCCTAGCTTCAGGCCCCACCTGAGCAAGCTGTGCACTGGCTTGGGCTTCCACAGCATCCCATGTCCTCGGCTCTACTGAAGGGTCGGCACCTTTCCACCCATGTCTGATTACATTTACTTGTTTACTTGTGTTAATTGCTGGTATCTTCATCCCCGCTTTAGGAGCCTGGGGTTCTGCTGCCTCATGGAGAAACCCAGTCCCTCCATGTGGCTCCTCCTGTACTATCATGGCTCTTGGTCCAGCCCCTCGAACATGGCTGGGGCCTTGTTAGTTAAGGGAGGAGCAGGAAAGGACAGGAAGCAGCCCTGTCCTCCAGGATGTCACCAGGGATGTGAGATGAAAAGTGCCCCCCCATCGCTGTCACACCTGGTTTGGTCCCAACTCAAGCACTGCACTGTCCTTTTAGACTCAGTAAGAAAGGGAAACTCAATAGAAGAGCATGGGGCCCAGTGCCACCTGAGCTACCCTGGCAGAGGCCCCTGGACTCTCCGCTCATTCTGCGGTCCAGGGTCACACAGGTGTTCCAGGATGCCATGGAGACCAAACACATGAAATCATAAATGCAATGAGTACTCAGTGGCTTTTGGTGGAACTACAGATATTTCTGAAAACTTCTTTTAGTCTCTCAAAGTTAAGATTAAAATCTCTAAAATATCACTGCGTTAAAAAGAATCTAAACAAGACATGGTGGTACATGTCTGTAATCCCAGCACTCTGGGAGGCTGAGGAAAGAAGATCACAAGTTTGAGCCCCAACTTAGGAACTTAGCAAGACCCTATCTCAAAATAAAAATTGGAAAAGGGCTGAGGATGTAGCTCAGTGAGAAGGTCTTGGGTTCAAACTCCAGTACCACAAAAATGATAGATTAGATAGATAGATTGATAGATAGATAGGCAGACAGACACACAAATAGATCTAGCCCAGTAAACAGAACAGAGGATTAAAGATGTCCCCTGGTTTCTTGCTGCTCTCCCTAGTAAACAGGACAGAGGATTAAAGATGTCCCCTGGTTTGTGGCTGCTCTTCCTGGTGAGTGATAGGGTCCACCCTTTCCCCCTGGACAGGGGCTTCCCCAAGTAACTCACTTGACCAAGAGGAAATGACCAGAGTGAACTCTAAAGTCATGAAAAAGGACACCATGCAGGTTCTGCTCTCAGAACTGGACCACCTTGCCACGAAGCCCAAGCCCCGATAGTCCTCATCTCTCACCAGCCACCTCAGGCATTTTCTTCTGTTTCAAAAACCTTGCCAGCACCTCAGCACCCCTGGCCAGGATCAAGCAACACACCTGGAAGACCCACTGAGTGAGGAGTGTGGTTTTCTAAATGGAGACTGGACTGGCAGCAGCTGACATCCACACAATCAGTGCATGAGACACCGACATCCTGGAGATTCAAACGCTGCAAGAGAATTATTCAACCTATTTCAAAGTCACCATGGAACCAGGCATGACACCACTGCAGAGCAGGGGTGAAGATGGATAGAATTCCCTCCCACTCACTGGGCCTCCACCCTGTCTCCCTGCTTTCTTCTCCCCAGCCAGCACACACTCTGCCAAAGGCATGAAACCAAGGAAATTTTATTGCACGGCAAAGAATCACAGCTAATCTAAGTCTAGACTCTAAAAGCCTGAGTAATCTGAAATTCTGACCTCAAAGAAACACAATTTTTGAAGAAGGCCAATTTGAAAATAAGAACCAAGCAATCCTGATGTGCCCAGATCATCTTCAAATCAAACTTAGTGTGAACCTTTAAAAACACCACCAGGAGGCCGAGCCCCAGGCCACATCAGTCAGAGCCTCATGGCACCCAGGTCCTGGAGTAATTTCCATCCTGACGTGCAGACTCATCACTCTCACCTGTGACAAGGATGGGCACAGAGCCAAGGAGGTCAGGTGACAAAGGAAGGGCAGCAGCCAGCCATGCTTAGCAGCTGGAGGAGCTGATCAAGGGCTGAACTCAGACTGGCCTCATCTACAGAGTGACCTCCCAGCCTCCTGGTACCCAGCTCCATGACCCCCAGCAAGCAGCTCTCCAGCCCTTACCCAGCCCCCATTGGTTTCTGCACTTACAACAAAATGCATAAAAGGGATTTCACTCAGAATCAAGGTCTACCAGTGTGGGCCATCTGAGTGGGTACAGATGGGCTGTCATTGAAAATGCTGCCTTGTCAGAAATTTCATTCCTCTTCTGCAAGATGGAAGATGATATGAAGTTGGCCTCAGACGTTCTCATACAATAAGAAGTTGAGATCAGACAAAGAGTACAAACTGGTGGCACCCAGTAGGAGGCTCAATAGGTCAGGGCTGGGTCTGGCCAGCACTTCTGTCCAATGTGGAGCCTCCGCATCTCCCAGGGTCACTTGTGCCCCAAGGAGGCTGGTGAGTGAGATCCAGGACTCTGTGATCCCCTGAGATTCTGCTGAAGTTCCACCCTCATTTGCAGCCCCGTCAGCCTATGAACTATCTCTTCCTGAGACTGACTCTATTTCCAGAATTTTTTAAGCCCCCCCAGTGGAGTCTACAGCTCTGTTGGGATCTCCTGGCTACCTGTTTATTTGGCAGCAGGGGCTCTGTGTTCCTTGCTCTGGACAATGGGCACTGAGGAAAGGTTTTAAGGATGCAAAAGCAGCTGGGCTGGGGAAACTAGCACCCTCTTAGGAGGTAAAGTCCCTGAGTCAGTGCCCCAGAGCAAACGTGCCTGGTACAGGCAGCTGGGCAGCTGGGCCGGCCCTGCCCATCTCACTGGCCCAGGGCATCTCCAGTCTCAGGCTAGGGCCCAATACTGGAGACCACAGCCCCTCGCTGGCCCTCAAGGAATGTGTCTGATTCTATGTGTGCTCCTCACAGGTCCTCTACCTTTATCCTACTGAGTTGTGGACCTCTTTCTATTTTCTATATTTTTATTGATTTTATTACTTTCTTTGATATCAGTCCATCTCTTATTGATCTCTTGTAGATTTTCCACATCTTGTAGAACCAATTCTGATAAATTATATTTCATTAGAAAAATACTATTTCCTCTGTGCTTTCAAACATATTTGACAGAGTTCAACGAAGAGGTTTATAAATTTTAAATTAACTCTGATATTATTTTTTCCTTCTCTATTTCTTACTTTGTATGACTGCACTTTCTTCCCTGTACTAAAATCTGAATTTTTCTCTGACCCATGCTTTAGATATATCCCAACGGCTTGGGGGGGGGTTGTTTTGTGTTTGTGTGTGAGTTTTCATTATAATTATTTACTTTTTAATTAATTAATTTTTAATTGACAGAGCTGTACACATTTATGGGGTCCAGAGTGCTATTTTGGTACATTATACACCGAGCGCCAATCAGCTCGCTGTCCTCGGGTTCTCCTTCACCTGAGCTCTTATTGTTTCCTGTGACTGGGGTGGAACCATGGTTACTGAGCCTGGAGAAGAGTGATCGGGTACAGCTGGCGGGAGCAGTGAGTTTTGGTGTTGTGACACAGCGGGGTGATTACAGTTACACAAGAGGGTATCATGTAAAGTATAGAACTCCAAGAGTAGGCTTTGGAATGCTCTTGTCCTGATGTTTGGCTGTGTGGAATTTTGGTTGTCACTGTTTTGGCTAGATAGATAGATAGATAGATAGATAGATAGATAGATAGATATAGATCTTGACATTTTTATTTGATTTTATTTGATTTGATTTTTTCATCCAATAATTGAGAGCACTTTCAAATCCGATTTGTAAGTACTTTCTGTGTTGTCATGCTATTATTACATTCTAGCATCCGTGCTGTCCCATCACTTTCTGTGACTGTCATTTGGGCCTTGCAAGGGCTTGCTCCTCATCAGTTTCCAAGATGCAGGTTTCCATGACACTAAGTACGTGACACTCCCTGGTGATAGCCCTCTCCCTCTGCCACACACTGAGGGTCGCTGTCCACCGCTCTCTCAGCCTCCGTGGTTGACATGATCAGTGTCACTGCTGTGCTATTCCACACAATCCCATGTAGACTTCATCCCTTTGCCTTCTAAAGCATTCTTCTCTGTTTTGATTCATCAGTCTTGGCATGGATTCAATTTAATCTGATGGTGGGAGTAAGTACTTCCTTTTCACGCGCGCACACACACACACGCACCCACACGCTAGCTCACAACTTTGTACACACTTCTGTATTCAGATTTTAGTAACTGATTTTGTCCAGGTTGCTTGTCACTAAACAAATCTGGGTTTTTATTTTCATAGATTATTCCAGCTCATTCACTTATTAAGATGACAGTTACGTTCAGTTTTAGTTCCATCACTTCATATGATGTTTTCTATTTTTACAGCTTAAAATTAGCTCCAGATAGCCTTTCATTGTGCATGATTTTCTAATTATAAAGATTTATATTTTCATTTCAGTGGGTGCCTTTGCAAGCATGATTTTGCACAAGACCTATAATTGTTTATTTGGAGGAAGTCTCTCTGAATTGCCAACTATTAACAATGGATAATTAACCTATCCCTTCACCCCTCCTTTCACCCGGCAGTTGCTCTGTCTGATATTAATCGATTGCAATCTCTTTCAACTGTTAAAAAACACCTGTATGTGGACTCTTCTTTTTCTTACAGGTTGAAGCACATGGAATCCCCAGTGTGCACAGAGTGGGGCATGAGATGGCCACGCACCCTCTGCCCTTTCCCACCTTCCTCTCACTTGCTGCTGATTGAACCCTCATTTCAGGATGTCCCCACTCCTACCTGTCTCTTCAATCTCTATCTATGTTTAATTTTGTTTCCACAGCCCAAATAAATTCATTTTTCATAAATAAACTTCTTCTTCATACTGAGTTGCTCTCCCGAGTGGGGCCATCATAGTCAGGTCTCATGCCCTGCTGCTGTGTGGCTGTCCCTTCCTGGTCACTCTCAGCTACCCCACATTCCTGTCCACCTGAGCTAGAGCTCCACTCTCTGCTAAGCACCACTCCTGTTATGGGAGGGGGGGTCCAGTGGACTCCTCTCCAGGCCCTTGTGGTATGCTGAACAAAGAATTGGATAAGACACACAGAAAAGGCAGCCAGGGTATGGATTTGTTCATGGCAGAAAAAAGCACGCTCAGGCCAGGGATTTGGAACATTGGTTCTGCAGCCTGCCTTGCAAGCACAAGGGCCCAAATTCGATCCCCAAAAAACAAAAACAAAAATAAAAGAAAAGAAAAAAGCACACTCTGCATGGCAATAGTGGCCAGGAAAGAGGCTCACAGCTGCTGAGCATGAAGGGAAGGGGTCTTGGTAACCCAGACACCTGGACAGGCCCTCACCATGTATAAAAGTGGCATTGGGACATTTGTCCTAACAAGCCTCTCTTGGCCTCTGCTCAGATGTGACTGAAGGATTAGAAACCATGTGTTTCAATTGGCCATACCCATCTGTAAACAAAGAATTAGGAATAGCACTTTCTGACCAGTGCTGGGAGCTCTGGTCCTGTGTTCCATGTACACATTCTCTTTCTAAGAAACTTTACGCAGCCACGGTTTTGTGTCTTCTGACACCCTCTGCCCCTTGGTTGTCTGCTTTGCCCAGCCTTGACATCCGTCTATGTATGCCGCCCCCCGCATCCTCTTAGTTCATGTTCCTCCCCTGTGTGTTCCTGGCTTTCCTTCTCTCTTGTATTTCTGCTTTGTGCTCTTGCTCCATGAAGGCGAGGTCTCTTTTGGGGTTTTGCTTGGTATGTCTCAAAATAATTGGTTTCAAATGTTTTTCCACGAAAACATTTTGTCTGCATATGTTCTGCATTTATAGTTTGCTTTTGCCAATTTCTTGCCTCATTATTTCTTGTCTTTTTTACAGATGCTGTTTCAGCGGTTTTCTTTGTTTTGGTTTGGTTTTGCGATGACTCACTTTTGAATCAGGTGTGCTTTCCCAGAGTATGTATTGGCAGAATATTTCTGTACAGAAAGCTATAGAAGCACTTGTCAAGTCAGCTGCAGATTTTGATTTGCTTCTCAGAAGAGATCTTGTATTGGTAGCTGGGTCACAATGCAGAGGAAGACTCTGTCCTACAAATGTAATGTTCCCATTTAGTGACCCCGGGCTGCCTCAAGACCCAAAGCATAAGAAGTCACCTTCAGTTAGCAATGCCCAGTGTGACTGGGATGACCAAGGGATCTGGTCTGAATCTCAAAGCAAGCCCCCCAGCTGTAAGAAATCCACTTTTCTTACTGCCTAGACTTGCAGCCAAGCACCTTCCCTCTGCAGACCCTCAAGCACACCCTAGTCACACTACTGCTGTGAGCCCCTTCCCATATCAGGAATTAAGAAAATTTAATCTCCTCCTCATTTTGTACAAAGTGGAATGTGTGTTTTTGTCATAGTTCTTGCTACTTTTGGGATATTTTCCATGAATAAAACAAGTTTGTGGCTCTACCTCAAAATTATGAGCCTGTCTCTCAGGGTTTGGTTTTGCAAATACCTCTGCTCTTCTGTGCCCATGTGGGTCTTTGCCTCTGGTAACTGTTAGGCCAATGCCATCCCCCTCAAGTTTTGTCCAGTGTGTGCTTCTGAGTCTTCTTTACATGTCTTCTCTTAGCCCATTGCTTCCCTGCTGTGGTATCACCTTCCTGCTCCCTTGTATCTTCCAGGAGGCTCTACGTGTGAGTTGGGAAGACAGGAAGTCGGTGCTCTTGACTTCACAGCTACCAGGAACCCTGCTTCCAACCTTCAAAGCCTCCTTCCTGGTCTGAACCTCAACCCTCACATGGATTCCCACTTGACCACCCCCAGATCCCCTCCTGTCTTGGCTCTCTTTCCTCACAAGGATGGGCTAGGGATGTCAGAGGCTTATTTTCCTCAGAGAGGAAGCTGAGTGCTCACTGGGCCCACCGGGTTCCCAGGACCTGGTCTCCAACTCTGGTCCTCCCTACAATCATGGTTCTGCTTCTCACAACCCTCCATATTCCAGCTTCTTCCTCGTCATCCCTAGAATGCACAGGCTCTGCCTCTGTTTCCCACGGGCTTCCTGCACCTTCCAGAACATCCTGTCCTCCTTTACCTGCCTGTCATATTCTCTCACATCCTCAGCTCTTGCAGTTAGCCCCTGCATGACTAACCCTGACTGGCCTGTCAGATATTCCAGCATAAGACCTCTCGCACTGATCTAATTTGCATTTTTATGTAACACATTAACATGCTACATGACTACTGCCTTGTTATCACCTGTCTGGCTGAATTTGTGTGACCACTATGTGCCCACAGGGGCCTTTGCCTTGCACATGAATATGCTGGCTGGCATATAGGAGGCTCTTAGTAAACACTCGTTGAATCATTTAATGAATGCTTCATTGAAACAATACAAAGAAGGGCTTTGTAAAATTTAATAAATCCACTCAGGAGGAGGTTCAGTGTCAAAATACTGTAGTCAAATGTCAAAACAGTTAAAATAGCTTGAATTCCTTACTTCCTCTCTTCTGCAAACAGAATAACTCAAAGATTGGACTACAAATATCCACACAGTACAGAGGCTTGGGGAACCACCAGCTCTGTCTCCAGCAACAGTGAGGCCCAGAACCTCCTTCCAAGGACACAGCCTGTACTGGCTACCACATCTCCCCAGGAGCTCTTTCCAAGGAGGTGAGACTGGGTGGATGACACTTCCTCATATCTTCCAGCCTGTGCAGGCTTTCACATGCTATGTGCCAGAGCTAACAGAGTTGGCAGGCTTTCCTGTGGGCAGTGTGAGAGACACACAGTCCACTGCCTCTGTCCATGCCCTCAGGCATGCAATTCCTACATGCAGCACTTGACAGTGTGGAGCTGACTAGGTCCTGGTCCTGGACATCATGAAGTTCATACCTTTGCTCATGTGTTGGTCTGTGCCTTCAAATAAAGATTTTCTTGAATAAAAACCACACAGCCCCTGCCCAGCCTGAACATGCACTCTGCCACTGGCATCCTCTCTTTTACCTCTCCCTTGGCTCCTCCTATCCTCTCCCAGGCTGGGGTACTGCTGGGTTAAAACACAACATTGCCCATAGCTGTCTTGTGGCTGTGACTATAGGGACAGACACCACTCTCTGCTGAGTCGCCTTCCCTGCCAGACTAGGCCAGACCCACACTGCACAGCTGACCCTCAGAGAGCTTCAGAGACAAAAAATTAAATGTAAAATCAGTCACCCAAAACATAATTTCCATCTTGCCATGTAGTGAAATCAGCCCTCCAAGAAGCCTTTTAGAAGCACAATGTCTCACATCTCCTACAGGAAGTAAGTGGCAGGGGACAGGCTGGGGAGGAGACAGTGGCCACTACATCCCTGTCCCTTCTAAGGCTCAGCACCAATGTCATGGCCACTGCCAGTTTTTTGAATAGGAAAGAGAAGACAGAGAGAGAAAGAAGCCACAGCTCCACTGTACAACAGGCCCTAGAAGTAAGCAAGGCTCCTTTGAACCATGGCAACACCACCTTTCTGCCTTGAAAGGAATTCTGGGAGCAGCCACAAGAAAGCTGTGTGTGCTATGTGGACTCCTCATGTAGACCTGAGTGATGCAAGCTCATCAGTAACAATGTGGGTGATAAGCTCCTCCCTCAGGCTCCTCCGATGGGCAGAGGGGGTTGCATCTGGACTGCACTCCCCTCCCTGGGTTCCAGAACTTATTTCTTTACGATAGAAAATGATCCTTACTTTATACCTGTGTGTGATCTTGGGCTCTGTGTTGTCAAGGGAGGGGTGGGATTGGCAACTCTGACAGCCAGACTTCTGGGCCATCACCAACTTCCTCTGCCTTCCTCATGGCATCAGACAGGGAATTATGGGCAGATCAGGTAAGGTATTCAGAAGCTGAGTGACAAATGCAGGGTTTCCATTTTCAAACATTTGTTATGGGATTTATTTGTGCTGTCTTTACCTGAATCAAAGAATAATAATGTGTGATATATTTGTTAGTAATGGGTGATATATTTGTTAGTTTCTATCACTCTAACAACCCCCCAAGGCTGGGTACAGGTGGCACCAATCAATAGGCATATAGCCTGTATTGAATACAAAGGGACAGAAAGAAAGTAGTCTTGCTGCTGTTGCTGCTGTTGCTTGCTGCTTCCTGCCTTCTGCCTGCTCTGCCATACCTCTCTGCCAGCTGACTGTGGACTGAAACCTCTACAAACTGTGAACTAAATAAAACTTGCTTCCTTTAACTTCTGAATGTTGGGTGTTTTGTCCCAGCAAAGAGAAGAGTAACTAAGATACTCCCCTTTACCATATCCTCATTACTAACAGGTGTCCTTTCAGGCCACCTCCCAAATGTCCCCTTCGCAACCAGATGCTGGGCTCTTGTCCTTGGGAAGACAATGGCATCCCTAGTCAAGTGCAGAGAGTGGTAGCTATGGGAAGGCTGAAACAGAAAAGCTAGCTATAGTCTGACCTACATTCCTCTCCTTAGTGCAGCTACAAAACAAAACTTGTTAGAAACCCTACTAGACCAGGGTGCTAACAGGCCTCACAAGGTGTGTGTGTGTGTGTGTGTGTGTGTGTGTGTGTGTGTGTGTATACAAAGATATTTATGTATATGTGTTTGCCTGTGTATAAATCTGTGTGTAAGATGTGTGTGGATGTACACATGGATACACATGTGTATAAGATACATGTATGTGTAGATACACACATAGATTAAGTATTGTGTATGTGTAAAGCACATGTATGTGGATGCACACACAGATGCAGATGTTTGTATATGTGTAAGACACATGTACATGTAGAGGTACACATAGATACATATGTGTATCTTTTATGCAAAGCATTTCTTCCACTCCTTGGGCACACCAGTGAGGGCTGCTCAGTCCTGATAAGCGAAGCTGTCGGCTCTTCTAACATCGATCATGCTCTAAGCCGATGTGACTTCAATTCCCTGGAGATTATTTAGATGATGTGCTGGCCAGCTTCCTGCTGCCAATGGATCTGCTCCCCTGGTCCATCTGTAAGATGCTGAGTGTTCTGCTCCTCTTTGCCACCTTTCTGGGTTTTCTGCATGTGGCCGAGCATGGAGGACAGGGGCTTTGGGGTCTGGGTACAGGTGTGCACAATGCAGGGAGCACATTCATTTCTTTCCATCCTCCTGTCTTCTGATGTTTAAGATCTGGGACCTGATTTACAGAAGAGAAAAAAGGAATATTCTTTGTCCTAAGACAGTAACTTTGAAAAATAAGAAGCTGCTAGAATGTGATCTAGGAGATATTTTGTCACTTTAGAGGGAAGAAAGGGACAAAGGCATGGAATAAAATAAAGGGGAAGACCGCTAAATCAGACTTCAATCTGTTTATCAAAGATATCACTAAATGAGGGAGAAGAAAAATGGCAGAGTGGAATGAGAAAGACATAAAAAGCACTGTTAAAAATCCACAAATCAGTAGAAGAGACAGAGAACCTAATGGAAAAGGGAATAAAAGACTCAAGCAAGCACCTGATAAAATAAGTTGTCCAGAGCTCAAACAATCTTATAAAAACATGATTCCTATTGTTAGTTTTCAAGGAAATGCAAACTTGAACAAAAACAAGGCATCACTAGACACCTACCAAGGGGGCCAGGACAAAATAACACAGAAATGGATGGGGAGGATGCCTGGGGACAGAGACAGCCAGTTAAGGCCAGGTGTGCCCACTGATTTAACTCCACCTGAGATGGCTCACTGGTCCAGCCCTGCTCCTGCTTCTGTAGTTCAAAGCTGCTCCTGCTGCTGAAGAGCAGGTGACAAAACCATGGTCCCTGGATAGGGAAAGTCCTCAGAGGCATGGAGACAGAGGGATAGGAGTGCACTTAGGTGGACCCCAGGGAAAGTAAGCCCTCCATAGGGATTACATCTCATCTATAGGGATCTAGGTGAAATAGGCATTGTAGGAAGGAACATGCACAGAGCCCCACTGTTGATTAAGACACAGGGTCCATCAGTGCATCACAACCCCACAGGACCCAAAACCATCCCCAAATGTGTAGGGCAAAGGGGTCTCTAGCAAACCACAGGGTCCTGAAAGTGCAGGACTGTTCCTCTTTTCCTGGTCCCACCCCATAGCCTCCCTGTGTGCACTTCAGCCACTTTTGGGTCTAACTCCAGTGCTCCCTTCCAATTCTCTGTTGATTTCACCAAGAACTTGTCCCACAGCATGTTGATGGGCATGGAGGCAACAGCTGGGAGATGCTCCTGAGTAGCACTCATCAAACGCCAACATCCGTGCACCTCATGACAAGACAGACCATTTGCCAGTGTGATCTGTACAAGCACGTTAATGGTGTCACCATTAATACTGGCACAAAGACGGGGGCTTGCGATCCCAGATATGCTGCGATGGATTGTAAGCAGGGTTTATTCAAGCCACTCAAGGCTCGTGGCACAAACAAAAAAAAGATGAACTCTGTGTGCAGTGCCTAGATAAAGGCAGCTGTTGCACGGAGCCAGACTGAAGTGGCTCCACTCAGATGATGCACAGAGCCGCTTATCCAGTTGGGAGTCAGAATACAGCCTGTACTTTATAGGGTGGGAGGGCATGTGGGGCTGAATCCACCTCTTTGTTCATGTTAATCTAGAGATTTAACAAAGCACAAGGAATTTAAATCAGAAAGGGAAAGCAAGGAGAATAATCCCCAAAGACAAGTGTTCCTGTAGCTGCTCCAGGCTGCGATGATATAATCACCAAACAAGAACAGCAGAGGAGGTTTTCAGACTCCAGGACAACCTGGAGTGAGCCTAAATCCCCAGATTGGTTCAGACAGAAGAGGCCCCGGAGGGCATGATAGGAAGGAGCCTAGCATCTCACCCTGCTGACTTCCTCCCTGCAGCTGGCTTGGTGCCTGGTGCCTGCATACTCCAAAAGGCCCTACCCTTCCTATGTCAGACTGCTCCTGGGCCTGCTTGCATCGGCATGTTTGTCTCTTGTGTTCGGGAACTTGAACTTCCCCGGATAGGGCCCCCCTGCCTGTGCTTATTGGATCTGTGGGAGGACAGATGTTTTTAATTTTGATGTGGTCTACTAAACTCATCAATGTTTTTGTCGACTTTCTCTTTTGATCTTGTTTATAAAACCTTTGCTTTCCAAAGGCAACAAACATATTACCCATATCTCTGAAATACATCAAATTTAGCTTTTCTGTTAAGTTTCCAATCCACATTCCTGGCTGACAATCCATGACACTAACCGTGTCTTTACTTACTGACCGGCTGTGACATTAAAACAGGGATAGGAGGGCCGGGGATTTAGCTCAGCGGTTCCACCGCCTGCCTCGCAAGCACAAGGACCCAAGTTCAGTCCCTGGTACAAAACAAACAAAAACACAGAGACAGGGGCTGTAAGGATCTTTTTCCCTAGGAAACCTTCCCAGGCCACCAGGACTCCAGGAACCACAGCCATCAGGAGACTGGCCAGGGATTTGGCAGAACTGGAGACTCCGACACCTGGGGAGATGTGGGGCAGGAAAAAGACAATGGAGTAAGCAACAGTGAGGATACCAGGCCAGTTCACCCCTGCAGCCTCCGGAGGTGTGGACATGTGGATCTGAGGATGCCATCCCCACTGCTCAAGAGGCGCTCCATCTCAGTGGAGGTAGCTCCCTGTGACTTCACTGTCTGTGACAGACAAGGGCAGGTGTTCAAGGGCTGATAAAACCGCTGCATTTTTAGTGCTGCAGACATACTTGGGAATTGCTCCAGATGGAGAAGACTCTTGAAAAATAAAAAGAACACAGAGCACTTGGAAGAGCTAGTTGATTTGTGAAGTGAAGTGATGACAGAAGAACTCACCACAGATTCCTCAGTGTCCCAGGTAGTTCAAATTTACACCAACAATACACACGCAGGTCACGTGGCACCCACGCCAAACAATTCCCTCAGATTTCCTGGGAGGTATACTCTCCAGAGGCCAATAGAATCCGGTATGAATAATTCACTTGGATGGGCCTGTACTTCCAAGTACACAGGCCTCTGAGCCCTGCATGCCAGCCCACACGGTGGGGACTGGGGATGGGCTCTTAGCCTGGCTTCTCTCCACCCTCACCAATGTCCAGACAGGAAGAGCTGCAAGAGCATAATGGCTGGTGAAGTGTGTGGATAGCTGGAGGAGCAGACAAATAAATTATTTAAATGAATGACCACATATGCATATAGGTAGCAAATTCATACATGGGGACTTTATTTATATAGCCATCATTTAAAATTAGAAATGCACTAGCCGGGCATGGTGGCACACACCTGTAATCCCAGCACTCAGGAGGCTGAGGCAGGAGGATCGCTGTGAGTTTGAGGGGCACATAGTGAGTTCCAGATCGATCTCAACTACATTGTGAGACCCTGTCTCAAAAAACAAAGCAACACAAAAAACTCAGAAATGCACTTTGTGTAGCCTGAACATCTTGTACAACTCCACAGCAGCTGAACCTTGGGTAATGACTTTGCAAAACTATTAGCGAGAACATGAGCAGTAATGTTGGAGTTCTTGCAGATTTATAGCTCTGTATAGTTGTTTTGCTTTATTCTTTTCATTTCTATTTTTTACCTGATGGTCGATTTTCTAAAATACATGAACAATTTTCACAAATTAAAAACCTTCCCATCTCTACAGTTCCTCCCATCACTGACAGGGTAAAATGGCCTTTAGATATCACTACTGCTTTCTGTTAGAGATGAGCTGCTTATCGAACTCCCTGAGTGGAAAGCGTAAACTCCCAGCCCCCTGCTCTTCTGACCTCTCTGAGAGGACTGTGGAGGTGCCATCCCAGAAGGTAAAGGTCCTTCCTTTTCCTGAGGGAGGGAGGGAGCTGCAAACAGCTGGGGTGATGCAAGCAGAGGTTTCCTTGTCCAGCTTCTCTCATCACTTACTCCTCACAGACCTGAACACGGGCAGACAAAGACTTCAGGGAGAGGCCTCCTGGTCTTCCTTTGAGTTAGCCTTGGATAACCTTTTTCTTCCTTTTCCCCAAAATTGCTTCCTGTGGTTCAGAGAGAGTGATGCGTGGTACAGACTTAGCAACAGTAATACCACCGCCAGACCACAGGGTTTGCAACTCCTGCAAATAGACCTAGGGGCTCTGCACCCACAGGCTGGGCTTCCCACCCCACAGAGAAACTGCTCCACACTGTGGGTCTCTGCTCTTTCTAAATCTCAGCCACTATTCCCTTTTCCTTTCTGTTTTTAAAATGGATTTCTTCCTTTACAGAATGAACACCATTCATCAGCCCTTAACAAAGTGCCAGGAGATTCCACACTGGTATCTTAACCCTGACCTTGGCTGCCTCAGCCCTCAGGTGAGCCCACAAGACCTGCACACCCATCAGTTCCTGGGCACCCCATTCCCCTAACCCATCCCAGAGTGAAAATCAGGGCCAGCTGAGGAGAAGCCCGAATGGATGACTGTCCCTTATCCAGAAGAGCCCCGGGACAAGCTGTGTTTCAGATCTGACTGTTTTCAGATTCTGGGATATTTGAAATATACATGAGCTGTCTTAGAGATGGACCCAAATTTAAACACAAAAGCCACTTGTGGTTTCTCACACACCTCTGTCCACACCCAAAGGTGATTTACACTGTATTCTCAGTGCATCTGTGTTTTGACTGACCAGTCACTTGAAGTCAAGTGTATAATTTTCCACTGTAATGTCGGGACTCAGGAAATTTCAGATTCTGGAACATTTTGAATTCCAAGATTCTGCATTAGGGATGCTCCACATGTGTGCCTTTCTCCTTCCCAACTTGATTCTTGAGCCCGGTGCTCTGATGCCTGTCCAAACACCGCATTTGCAGAGTGACTCCTCCTGGTCTCTGTCCACCCCAGGCAAATGTGTGGAGCCTGGAGGGGCCACAGTGTATGGGGGCCAGGCATCTGGGGTGACAGGACAGCTCCAGATGACCAGCCCTGCCCAGGCTCTGCCACTGCTTCGGTGCACAGCTGGTCCACATCTGAACCTCTGCTCTTACAGATGCTGTCCTGCAAAGTCCCCATGGTCTCAGGGGACCAGGAGCTCCTTGTCTCTCACCTACCAGATCTGTGGTGACCTCAGAGTTCCTCTGTCACCCATAAAGACTCTGGCTGCTTCCTTCCCTGGCTGTTGCCACAATTCTGGCAAAGACTCTTTCCTTTTTCCCATCTGAACCCATCTTTCAGAAACCCAGGCGGTATCTGGTATCTGTTCTGAAAGTTTATTTTGGGGATATCTAGATATAGATATAGATATAGATATAGATATAGATATAGATATAGATATAATTTTGTTTTGTGTTTTCTTAAAACTACCTCTACATTGGCCTCCTAAGATTTTCTAAGGCATTCCTATAGTCCTTGACCTACTCTTTTCTTCCCTTACTGTTGAATCTTTTTTCCATGATTTTCCATCTTTTTCTCTGAATTTCAGTTGCTCCATTTTCCATTATTTTGGTTCTTATGCTAATGCAGTGGATGCACTGCTGGCCAGACTATTAATGCCTGGATATTTATCATCTGCCCTATTTCACAGTGTCTCCTGGCTCCCACACAGGAAGGGGGTATTTCACTGCTGAGGGACAAAGATGAATTCCCGTCAAAGCAACAGGAGTCACTGGCCAGCTTTGGCTATGAAATTGGATGCTTTTTTTTTTTAAAGTTTCTAGTCCACTGAGACCATAGAAATGAAGGCACAGAGAAGGGATTTCAAAGTCTCAGATGCTCCCCTTGAGTTTAGAGGAGCCACAGGTAGAGAGAATTTGAAACATGATGTGAGAACTGAGTGCTAATGACAGGTTCCTCCCTAATGAGGATGGAAAAAAGATTCAAGACAGAGATAAAGGAGAGGAAGAGAGGGTGATGTCGCTGTAGGTCCCAGCCCCTGTCCATCTCTGGAGAGGGAGGGTAAGGCCTGCTGAGAAAGAGAAACCCAGACAGGCCAAGGATTGAGACAGTCAGGGACTCCATGAGAACCAGGGCCTCACAATGGCACACATTTGGACAGAAACTGTGGACATATTCAGGGGATGGCACTTCTGGTCCAAGGCCGATGCTCCTGTTAATGGCCTTGCCCCAACCTCCAGGAGACCCACATTGTAAGGAGTTAGCACAGAGTCATACAAAGAGATCACAAGCACGCAGAGGACCTTATTAATCTCACTGCTTCCTCCCCAGAGCTGTCCTTCTGTGGGGACCAGTGGTACTGGGGTCCCTGAGAGCAGGGGCCCCCACCTTTTGTGCCACTCAAGAACCCCCACTCATGTCAGACTCTTTGTAAAAATCATCTCCTGTGGACAACTGAGCTGGATGCCTTCAGGACACTGGCTGCAGGATCTCACTTTGAGTTTGTACCGCCCCCTTGGAACAATCACAATGGCTCTTGCTTATCACACCTGAAATCACAGATAATTAACAGAGCAAGTGCATCACGATGCCTGCCTGTGCAACTACAGGGATTAAATGGCCGTTCCAGTACATGAGCCTGCAGAGCCTGCACACTCACCTGCATCCTGCTCATACAATCATCACCCTGAGCTCAGTGTACCCTCCAGGGCCGCTGTGGAGCCCCCAGGCTCTGTTGCATGTGATTCTCATGGGAGCCCTGAGAACCGGACTCTACACCAGCTGATTACTCCATGAGGTCACTGCCCTTTACTCTGTGAGCATCAGGTACCTCCTTAGTGATGAAATGCAGGTGTTTCACTCTGTAGTGTGCTTCTTGCCCCTCCAGTTTTAAAGCAAGAACTTGTTATTACCATCCACTATTGACTTTACTATCATCCTTCTATTCTGCAGTGCTTCCACCCCCTCAAATAACTTTTCAATTCCATATTTTATTTGATAAAGCACAAATCTAACCTACCATTCTCAGTTCACATCCAGAGTTCTCTTTTGTTCAGCCCTGACTTTAAATGTCTTGTAAACAGCCACCTGGAATTGGGATATAAAAATACTACCCAGGATACATTTAAGTTCCCAGAAAAATCTCAGATGTGCTCTTTAGGTCTCATGGTATTTGCTGAGTGCCTGTGTAAGGGTGAAACCTTGAACTTCACAGTTTGGAAAGTTCAGCAGCTCCAGATCAGAAGAGGCCCAGGCCAGGGCTTGCCATGGCCTTTGCACTAAGACAAACTGGAATCTCAGCTTCAACTCTGACTGCTAATGTCTTGGCCTTTTATGTGCCTTAGTTTCCTCTTCTTTTCAGTGTAGTGGTGGCCACTTCGTAAATGATAAATCATGATCTAGGGTAATAGCTAATACTGACTGGATGTCACAGCCTTCACCTGTTTCAGAAGGATCTCAGGAGACTGATGTCAGCAAGCTTGAGAATCTTAAGCTCAGGACAGGCAGGGAGGCACCCAGAAGTCCTGGATCAGTGCCACTCACACTCTCAGAACCACTGAGGACCCTAAGAGCTTCTGTAAACACTGTAAATATATTGGTCAATGTTTACAATATTCACAATGAAAACTGGGCTGTTTAAGCATATACTAATCCATCTCAATGCAACAGTAACTGACCCATTACAGGATAACATAAATACCATGCTTTTATTCAAAACATTTTTTCCAGAATTAAGGATGAGTGTTGTTTTACATTTTTGAAAATCTCTTCATTTCATTTCTGATGTCATAGAAGACCACTGGGATCTTGAACTCACCCCTCAGTCTGCTGTGACATGGTGTGGGGGTGAGGATAAGGGCCCCATAATCACTTGAAAGGGTCCCAGAGACTCTCAGGGTTCTTGGACCACCTCAAGAACCACTAAATTAAGGGAATATCAAACACTCAAGGAATCCCAATACATCATGCCATTCCTGCTGCTTTAAATATATCTGTTAAATGTGCACACCACAACGAAGACCAGATCCAGTGTGCCCCATACTGAGGGTTATCATCTGGCCCATACCTCTCGTGGTAACTCAGCTTAGCAAAGCTTACTGCCACCTGGAACGTAGTTCATAGCTGATCCGTGAAGCTTGGGGCTTTATTCATAGCATCAGGGCAGATGCTGAGGTCACCCCAGCCACGAGGTAATATAGGCTCCAAGAGCAGCAGTGTCTGCCCACACCCCATGCTGTCTAGGGGACAGAGCATAGTCCCCAGAATCCCAGGCCTGGATCCATGGCCAGCAATAGCCTGAATCAGAGAACCAGGTACCCATTCCCTCTGTAAAAAACAAGCAAGATTTCACTGGTACCTGATGGGCCAGCTTGTGCTGCGCAGTCTGATTGTTTGGGGTAAGAATCAGAAACCTCAGAGTGAGGCTGGGATTGGGCTGCTCATCCTTTACCCACCATGAGCTAGGCCGGGTTGGAAAACAGCTCGGGTGGAAAGTTTGCCTGCGACCAACATAGCTGCAGGGGTCCTTTGGTGTCTGCAGCACTTTGGTTCCAGAACCTCAGGAGGTCCCAGTCTGAGTGCTCAGATCCCTTCGTGACATGGCTCAGCGTCCACATGTGGCTAAGCACTACAACCCATGTGCTAATAAGTCCCCTAGATGGCCATGATACCAAATACCACATCAATGCTACAGAAATTGTTGTTATACCATATCATTTAGGAAATAGTGACAACAAAAATCTGTACACATGGAATTTTAAAAGTATTTACAATCTGTTATGACTTATATCTAGATGTACCCTCAAAGCCTTGTGCACTTTTGGAAGATCAGGCCAAGAGGGCTCATAGCTGACTTCTGTCAGGAGTTGGGGCCTTGTTAGCTATGGGTCACTGGGGGTGCAGCCTGGAAAGATGTATCTCCCCGCTTCCTCCCTTCACCCTCTGCTTCCTGACTGCCATAATATAAGCAGATTTTCCTCCACTGTGCGCCTCTGCCATGCAGTCCAGCAGAGTACAGAAAGAAAATGTGAACCAAAATAAACCTCTCCTCCTTTAAGTTGTGGGTGTCCAGTTTTGTGTCTCGATGACAAGAAAGTGACTGAGATGAAATCCCAGGTGGTTGACATCAAGGATACAGAGCCCTCAGATACAGAGGGCAGATGCAATGTCCCAGTGTGAGAGAATAGCACATCTCCCACAGGAGTCCAGGGACCAAGATTCCCTAAGCAGTGGCTGGACCAGGGTGAGTAGGCTACCATTCATGCTACACAGGCTACCATACCATACAGGCCTTGAGAACCCCAAGCCACCAGTGAGACCCTCTTCCTAACACTCCTGCACTGAGAGGAGACCACCACGGCCACCTCCTAAAAAATGGTTATTTTTTGACATTTCTTTCAGCTTTACAACCCATAATTGGTAATGTCTATGATGATCTTTATATATGAGCTGCTCAATTTAGGGTATTTTCATTTTTATGACAGAGTAGCTAATCTTATATATGTTTTATATCTAGATGTCTGAGAGCCTTGTGTGGTCACAGGCAGGGGCTTCAGGAGGTGCCTGGATTGTAGGTTTCTGTATGATAATGGGTGAGTCCAGTGGTGAATTCAGAGCTAAACATGCTGTCAGGAGGTGGATAGTCAGAAGAGGCAGATAGGTGGTCCTTTGGAGGTGACCTGAAAGGGTGCATGTCCCTCGCCACCCCTACCTTCTCTCTCTGCTTCCTAGCCGCCATGATGTGGGCAGCTTTTCCTCCTCTGGCCCTTCTTCTATGCCTTCCAGTGTTAGAGACAGCCACCCTGCACTGAAACAGGCACCAGAATGTACTGGATATATCTCAGCAGCAAGAGAGTGACTAAGACAGCTTAACGGTTAAGATTCAATTAAGATTCAGCTAATTTAACTAATATGGTATGATCAAAATATAGCAATACCTGGGTTTATGAAGAAAGTTGGTTCACAAACAGAAGTGTTTGACAAACTTTTGTTTTTGTTTGCAAACTCTGCACTGGATGATGAACACATCCACAGTCATCTTTCCTATATGAACATGAACATAGCCATCTTTTCCACAATTGTGTAATGACTTAAGTTCACGAACTGAGATGCCACTGTATACAGTGATTTTTTTTAATTTAAATTTTTTCTTGTACCGGGGATCGAACTCAGGACCTTGTGCTTGCGAGTCAGGTGATGGAACCACTGAGCTAAATCCCAGGCCCATAAAGTGAATTTTTAAATTTTAAAAATATATTACAGTAAAAGACACATTACCGTGAATCTCCTAAAAAATTTCCGTCTCACTTCATACACACTTACCCTTCTTGCCACTCTTGGAAGCAGTTCTGGAAGTCTTTTCTCCTGAGTGTTTTCATGAGTTGTGATAAAAACATAATGACTTCTCCTGCCAACTGCCATTCAACAGAAAGGCAGGCTCAGACAAACATGACACTGTGTCCTCAGCCACCTTAGTCACTAGATCTGGCACTGTGTGAGGCTACTGGCTCCTCCCCAAAGTCAAAATAAGCTTGAAAGATCAATGTTTTGAATTGATTTGGGACATTGAAGGAGCCAGGAAAGAGGACTGCCAGACATGCTTCAGAAAGTGGCAAGGATGATGGGATGAGTATATTGGACATGAGGGGGAGGATTTTGAGGAGTATTCATGGAATTTCTCTTCACTGCAATCAATCATTTTTTTTTTTTTTTGAGACAGGGTCTCACTGTGGAGTTGAAGTTGGACTTGACTCACTATGTAGCCCAGGGTGTCCTGGAACTCATAGCAATCCTCCTAGCTTATTCTTCCGAGTCCTGGGATTACAGGTATGCACCACCACACTTTGATACTGTAATAAATCATTTTAATTTCAACATTCGCCACATTTTTCAATCACCCCTTGTACATATTTGAATGAATAATGTTCACTAGGCTGCTCGTCGCTGATGACACCATGGGTGTAGCATTTTCCATTTTGTTGTCCTCTCTGATATCGGTGTTTCTGGCAAGTGGAGTGCAGGTGTCCTGGTGACTCATGCTCAAGGCCTCTGTCTGGACCATGGCATCATCTTTCTGTGCCATCCCCTGGGATGTGCTGGGATTTAGAGATTTCAGTGGCATGTTCCTCCCCTGTGATCTCAGAGCAAGAGAACATCTTGGCAAGCCCTGTAGACTGTGAAGACCTCTCGGAGTTGATGACTGTCCTGGTTTCCACAGTGAGATGCAAGGTGATAAATCTTCCCAGAGATGCCATCGCCCTGGCAGCTGGCAGTGAGTCCCCAAGTTCCTTGGGCTGCACTGAGGCTGAGGGTGTCTGGCCCTCAGCAAATTGCTGTCATCATGATCAAGGTAGCCTGTAATTATTTGGGGGAAAATGCCGCAAAAATATGATTTCAGCAGAAGTGATCCTGAAAATTCTCCTTGCTCATTGGCATTTAACCTGAGCAGCTTTCCCCGTCTCACCACAGCAGGCCTAGGAGCTGTCAGCTCATCCACCCGACACCCAGAGCTGCCCTTCTCTGTGCGTGCTTCTGCCCAGGCCACTTCTCCTCTGCACATCAGGTATTCAGTATGTGGCAATGTTTGTCAGTGTAGATCAAAAGGAAACCAGAGCCAACTTAGCCCTGTAGTGGCAGTGGTTGACCAGCTCCATGATCCCTTTGTCATCTTCACCTAGGCCACCAGCAGCCCCAGCTCCGAGCACATGTGGCTGAGGAAAAGGGTGCTGACCCCAGCACCCATGGGCTCCTACCAGATTTCAGTAAGCCCTGAAATGTCCATGTTCCCAGAAAGCAGGGCTCCACCCCACAGTGAAATGAGTCCAGCACACACAGTGGCCCAGCCTGGCAGAGTTAGAGTTGGCACTTTGATTGCTCCACCAGGACAAAGCCGGTCATCTCTCCCCTGGCTTCCTGGAAAGAGGTCTGGTCATGCGACAGGTGCCCTGGGGACTGTGCCCAGGTGCTCTGGGAGAGTTGCTTCTAAGTCAGCTTAGCAGCCATGTGGTCTCCAGAGGATCCTAGGCCACACACAGCCTCAGGCTACCCCACTGCAATGACCCTACAGGTCGTGTCGTGCAGCTGGCCCATCCATCTGGTCAGCCCCACATAGTCTCAGTGGTGGGTTCGGCTGGCTCCAAGGCTCTGCTGTGACCCTAGCCTCATCACATGGCATCCTTGTCTAGGTCCTGTGATGCAGTGTGTTCATTCAACCCCCTTCAGGTGGTAACATCCACACCAGGTTTTCTTTTGTTTCTCTATTGAGACTCATTAGGTAAGATTTTACCTTTCATTCTTCCTTTAAAATGAGTGCTTACTGCAAAAAGGTATTAAACAGTTCCAATTTTTCCTCATTTATTGAAAGGATCATATTTTTCTTACAATTTAATGTGCTGAATTACTTTTTGTGAGTTTTCTAATATTAGATATTCATTTCAATACCTGGGATAAACTCAATCTGATTTCTTCTCTATAAATGCCTGGACTGAGTTTTCATAAGAAATGCATCTGTGTTATGAGGCCATGAAAGAATTGAAAAAGAAAGTGAACTGCATGGGCAGAAGTCATGTCCATGCTAGTCTCTGTGACAAGGTTGCCCATGTGGCCCATGGCTGATGCACATAGCGTCCCAGCTCCCAGGCTGCAGAGAATCTTCCTGGAGGTTTGGCCCACTTCCTCATCAGGATAGGTTGACTTTCCCCACCATGTTTGGCCCTTTCAGCTTTAGGTCACAAATTGCTCGATTGACTTCTCCTAGCGTTGTGCTTCTAACTCTCATATAACTATGTCCTTGGGAGGCTTCCTGCAAACGGCTTAGACCCAGACTTTATCTCATTGTTTAATTGGAAAAACTTTATCATCTCAGTGGTTGGTTATTTATTTACTGATTGATTTCCGTGATTCTGGAGTTGAAACCAGACAGCAGGAATCCACCCCATGCATAACCTAGGCATTTGCCTTAGCACTGAGCTACATGCTCAGCCCATTTAAAAAAAAAATATTTTGAGACAAGATCTCATCAACTAGCCCAGGCTGGCCTGGAATTCTCAATGCTCCTATCACAGCCTACCAAGTGCTGGGATTGCAGGCCTGAGCTCACTGGTGTCTCTTGTCAAATTATATTCACTGTAACCATTGAGTTACCTGTACCAGTTTCTCCCAGCCTAGAAAGGGAGGGTGGACAATGGCATAATGATAAGTGCAGAACACTGAGGGAGAGGCTGTCTGAGACACTGCAATCTATCAAGACCCAAATGAGAGTTACAATTAATTTTATTTTCCACTCAATGTTGTTTGTGAAGATGCCCAGTTTCTTCCTAAACCTCACCTCTGTCATGGCCCACATGGTGGGGTTCAGAGGTCACAGCCTAGGGGAGAGATGCATAGGGTATGCTGTGCAGGGGAACACGACTTAAACCCAAGACTGTTCACCCAGTAAGCAGTGTGGTGACTTCTGGGAGGTCTGAGAAGAGTAGTGGCCTCCACCACTTCCTTCTTCACTTAGAATTGAGTTAGGAAAAAATTGAAATTAATGCATTGCTTTCACTAAAGACTCCAGATGCCCTGAAGGCAGTAGAGATGCCCATGAGTGGTTTGCAGTCTTGTGTTCTTGGGCTATGGGAGTTACTTCCTGCAAGCCCACAGGGAGCTGAAGAGACCTCCAGGCAAACATGTGTGGAAGACCCCCATCCATCCAGAGACCCAGCACCATAGACACCGGCTCTTTCCCTCCTGATCTTGTGGCTAATGGGGCTGCAGTTGCTTCTGCTCAGTCCTGCAAGAGAGTTCTGCACAGCACAGGCCGGCCTGGGAAGAGACCAAAGCTTTGACACTGAGGGAGGACCCTACTGAGTGTACACCGCATTTGCACTCTCATCTACCCTAACACCGCAAGTCCACGTTGCAGGTCGGGAGCCCTGGCTGTTACGCACTTGCAAATGCCATGCAGACCAAGACACCTGCTGCTGCACTTCTCTGCTATAATTATATTCTCTCAGACATGTCTTGGTGGCCACATCTTTCTGATAATAAACTGAAAACATAGATGATCTTATTATTTTTAAAGTACAAAGTCCAATTTTAAATATAAATGGGCAAAAATAAGAGAAACAGGAGATTTGTATATTCTCAAGGTATCACCCCAGAAGATATTTACTAATAACTGTTGATTGACCAAATACTAGAGATGACAATGCACAAAGAGGAAAAGTTGGTTTTAGCTTGAGGTTGCAGAGGTTTCCGTCTGTGCTTGCTGGGTTCCATTGCTTTTAGGCTGTGATAAACAGGGTATTATAATTAGAGGGAGAAGAGGAAGAGGAAGGGGTGGAAAAAGAAGAAGGGCTGGGGGAGGGAAAGCTTCAGACTGGGGAGCACTTCCCCAGCCAGGCCCCTCCTCGCCTCCCACACCCCCTGTGGCTGGGAACCCATCAAGGCACTACTCACTCAGGGTCAAAGGCTCTGGATCCAACCCCTCCAGGCCCTGTGAGCTCTGCAGCACCCAGGGCCAGGCCTCTACCTCAGGAGCTGTCCAGCACATTCTAGAGGGAGACTGAAATTCCATAGACAGCAACATCATCATGGAGAATCCGGCAGAGCATCCTAGCCCATGAGCAGGCTCACCAGAGATGGTTGTGTGGGGCTGTGGTATCTATGCCTATTATGATGTGAGCTGAGAAAGGTACAGTAGTTTTTGGGGGTTTGTTGTCGATATTTTTTGTGCTGGGGATCGAACTCCAGACCCTGTACTGTGAGGCAGTTGGTGGCACCATTAAGCTAAATCCCTAGCCTAAGTATAGTAGTTTTGTGGTCATTTTGATACAAGCACTCCACCTAATTAAGATATTTACATAAAATAAATCCATTCTCTTGCTTTGTTTTTAAGTGAATGTTGTACCAAGTGTCAGTGTTCCACTCCCCCTGCCAAGGCACCCTCCATGACTTCAGGGCTCCAGAGGCCCCATTCCTTCAACAGCTGCCCTAGGAGCAAGCCTCAGCTGTAGGGGCATTTGGGAACACTTAAAACAGAGCTTCAGCAAAGTGTGACGTGCAGAGAGGAGAGAGCAGCACACTGCAGGATAACATCCCTCACAGTGTAACTCACCGCGGGTGAGATGAGGGCCATTCCTGTTGCCCCTACCAATCACCCACTGCCAGGGCATGGTTACCTGGGCTCTGTCTCTTGTACCTATGTCTGGGGAAAACATGTACTTGTTTCTAGAAGGTACTGTACTGTAGATAATTCACACTCCGGGCTTGAGAGGTTCTTGCAAGCATGATCTCAGGCAGTCTGGGGTGGGAGACCAGAGAAAGAGGGTGCTTCTGAGTTAGCTCCACACTCCTCAACAGTTGGCTAAACCCCACCACCCTGGCATCAAGGAGATGCAGACAGACAAGCACACGTGTCTGAGTGCATACAAGAGGGACCACACACATTACTGTTTTTGCCTGTAATTTGGACATCTGTTTCTGTACATATGTGTATATTTTTGTGCATGTACATATGTGTGTAGTTATGGTGTGGATGCACACATGTATGTGTGAGCCAGCAATGCTCTTCCCAGGAGCAAGGGCCCCAAGCCACATGCATGCACGGGTAGGCATCCACCAGTGCCCCTCACTGCCCAGCTCCTGGGACCTTCTGTGCCACCAGCTGCCTCCCAGATGCACAGCTAAACAGATGAGCTGGGAGCCACATCCCAATGGTGGCGCCGTCTGATCCCACATCATTTTCCAATTCTGGGTCAATTTTGGTGCATGACTTTTTAAAATTATTATGATTGTCCTAATTATTTCCTGGAGAATGCAACTCTTTGCTGCTTGAGTTCATTAAAGAAATTATATCCATCCCCAAACTGCAACATTGGTAAATGGTGAATGCTAACTTAATCTGTGTGAATGACAAGGGAGACATTTCCCGAGGAAACTGGGAAATCTGTTCTATAGATACATTGGATCATGAACATCTCTCCTAATTTTTCTGTTTCTCTGTTAACCATTTCATACCTACTTTCTTTCTGTGTCTCTTTTTCCTTTGAGGCACTAATCCAGGGACCCTTGTGGATGTCAGGCAAGCACTCTATGAACACCACCTGAGCTGTGCCCAGTCCCCCCTCCTCCTAACCCTCTCCTTGCCCTGTGATGTCTCCACCATCCCTTCTTACTCCCAGCCGCCCCTTCATACCCCTGCCGCGTAGGCACAGAATCCCTGGCCTGGCGCTCCTCTTCCCTTAAGATTTCCAGTCTCTCGGCCCCAGCATGCTCATAGCCCCTCTCTGCCCCAGGCCTCCTTTCTCTCTCATTATGACCTGCATTTGTCCTCATCTCCCTGCTTTATACCTTGAGGACTTCTGCTTTGCTCTGGGCCTCTATTTCCTCTGACCCCATACCTACCTACAACAGATGAGGAAATTAAGGCATCGTGCAATCAAGATGCTTACAAATAGCAGGGCCAGCATGGAGCTCAGCACTGTCCCACCAGATCAGCCACAGCTGCCATCCTGTGGCCCAGTAAGGCAGCCCTGGCCCCCAGGATCTGGCACAGGAACCCCCTGCAAATCCCATAAATCTTAAACGGGCATGAGTTTGGCTCTTGAAAGCCCCACTGAGAGAGCTAACACTATTATCTCTGTGTTATGGACAAAACTGTCTGTGGATGAGGGACCTTGCCCAAGGCCCAGGGTGGGTGATGAGGCCAGGATTTGACCTGGAAGTGCCTGGTCCCCAAGTTCACATCCTAAAATTGAGCTATGACCTTGTCTCTATGTGGGCCACAACTCAGCCATTCAGAATCAGATGACACTCCCTGCTCTGAGGCAGGGTCCTCTCTGTCCCCTGAAGAACCTGGTGACAGCCTCTGCTCTGTCCTTCACTCTAAGCTTCATGACAGCTGTTGAACGAGCAGAATGCAGTGGTTGTGACACATGAGCTTTTGGTACAGCTTATAAAAGCCTACAGACCCCACCCAGCCTGGAGCATCACTGGGGTAAGACAGCAGACCCCTGCTTGAAAGGGGGCATCAGAGACACTATTGTGTGCAGGAATGGACAACAAAGCGGTTTGAACCCCTATAAGTACTCATTATGATGACCTGGAGTTGGGGGTCCCAGGGAGACCTTTCAGTTCCCTTAAGGCTCAGGCTATGCCTCAGCTAACTTGGCTCAAGCTGCTTGCCTTTACTCTACCACTGGGGAGGGAGCAGCCCTCCAGATGTGTGAAAGGTGGCAGCCTGGGACATTGAAGCCCAACATACAGGTTCGAGAGGACACTACAGAGCGTGAGGTTGTAGGGGAGATTGGACGGGGTCCTGGGGTGCCTACGGCACTGTGGGAGGTGACCCAGGACACAGGAAACTGTGGGGAAGCACATCTGTGAGCCATCTGTGAATCAGCCTCTCCATGTCACATCACCACAGAAACCAAGCATCATGTTGCTGTTCTCCTAAATTTCCTGGGACTGGCTGACATCCCTGCTCACCTTATCCTGGGACACCCAGGCCTGAGCCGTGGGTGTGGGCTGAGAGAGATTGGCTCCAAGGAAGAATCTACACTCAGAAAGGCTTAGGGTTGGCCTTTGCCTTAGGGTGGGCCCTGGGCCTATTTCACTAAAGCAGCAAGTCTGCATCGGCCTTTGCCACATCCTTGGGAGGCTAACATGGTCCCTCCTCTTGGGATTGTCACAGGACCCTCATTTTTTCCTTTAAGAATATTAGCCATGCCATTCTGCACCATCATCACCAGAAAGGCAAGCTGTCAACACCCTTAGAAATGGATTTGTACATTTACTCTCCAGCTGTTGACTCAAGTTAATTAATTTATTGAAACTTCAGTTTCCTCATTTATGAAACAAAGAAAGTAACACTTCATTCCTTGCTGAGAACAATATAAACAATGTTCAGGAAGTCCCTGGCACAGGAAGTGTTTCTAGTTCCAATAACAGCATCAGCACCCCCTCACCAGGCACGCTAGGTGCCAGAGCTCTCTGACACTACCCTGCCTTGGGTCTCTGATGGTCACTCTCCTGGTTCCTCAGAACCTGAGCAGCTCCAGTTCTCCTGCTCCTCCCACCTTCACTTCTGGTCACACTTTCCTCAACCTTCTCCAGACCAGATCTGGGGCCTTCTGTGCAGAACCCTACATGTTGTTTCCCGGGCCTCTATCATCCCCCCCCACCCCCAGGGTTCCTGTTGGGTTTATCCTGGGATTCTGACTGCTACATCTCCCATCTTCTCTCTGATTCTGGATTTAACATCTTTCCTCAGAACCTCCATTCTCTAGCCAAGGGGAACTTTGCAAAACTGAAAACCATCACGCACCAGGGACCTGTAATAATGTCCAATATTCACCAAGTTGTTCAAAAGAGTGGAGCTTCTGGCCCTGTCTCAATTTCTGGCCTCTTTGGTTCTTCTAGCCCCTGTCTTTCTGTGTCCATGGAGGAAAGTTTCAGTTTCTTAAAATGTGACCATCATAGTTCATTAAAGAGATGCCTGCCTCTCAGCAGACACTAATTTTAGGCCAAGAGAGAAAAACTTGATAGAGTCGCTATTTTTAACATTAAACATACTGTTTAAAATCAGTAGAGGCTGGGGATTTAGCTCAGTGGTTCCACCACCTGCCTCATAAGCGCAAGGACCCAAGTTCGATCCCTGGTACCAAAAAAAAAATACATAAAAAATAAAATAAATAAAATCAGTACAAACTGTTACTGAACCTAAGATGATATCCTTAATCAAGGAACAAATGTCCAGTTGACTGATGGATAATTTGAGTCAAAGGTCAAATCCCAAATTGGATTATTACTCATTGTTTCCATAAAATCAGAAGTGGTTTCCAAGTAACAGAAAAGGTCAGATTATATCACGAGTGCTTCAGCAAAAACAAGGAACAGGAGTTTGGAACGATGTGGGCCAGATCTACCTTGGGTGCTCAGCTGGACTCTGAGATCAGAGGCTCCAGGCATAAGAGCTGAGACTATGTTTCACTTTGGAAGCGAGTAGCCAGTAGATTCTGATCCACTCTGTGATCATATGTGGCTTGGGGAAGGCTTCCTGCCTGTTCTCTCACTGTGATTTTGTACTTCATCCATTTATTCCTCTGGTAATTGAAGACCTTTTCCAGTGTTGAGAAAGAAAGTCTCAAGGCTTAGGCTATGAAGTCTTCTAGAGAAACCCTTCATCCTGAAGTTCTGTATAGCACAGTCTGACCTACAGTGCTGCTCAGGATAAGAACCACAGCTGGAGCAACACCACTCACCAAGCTCTTGATTGAGACTGCCTGTGTCACAAAGAAATGTCTTTCACTTTTGTCATCTCAGACAGGTGTGCACGCCTGACCCTTGAGAGAATCTGCATCAGAGCAGACAGGAGAGCTGTGCCCACATCAGGCAGGTCTAGAAGGGCTCTGGGCAGTCATGCTGAGCTGAGAAAGTAGACACAGAAGCCACAGCATGGATACCAGGGTGCCCAGTGCCACTCTGCTCCACTTCCTCCTGCAGGGCCATGTGGCAATGTCCAGCCTTGGCTAGGGAAACTCTAGGAGGATGGCATCTTTGTGACTTTAGCTCTCTTGTCATTTTTATGCCTTCACAGTCACCTGTTCAGAGTTCTAGAAGGTATAAGGGGGTCTCATTTTTCTCCTGGAGAGGCTGGAGAGGGCACCAAAGTCTGTCAACCACAGAGATGGCTTCAGGGTCCTGTATGGCTCCTATGGACTCCTGCATTGTGACTACTTCAGGTCACCAAATGCCCTCATTGTTGTCATAACCCTACATCAGGGGCCATGCACCAAGCACCACCACCACCCACAGGCCCCACCTGTGCCTCCTACAAGCTGTGCCTCAATATCCATGGGCTACCACCCACTCACTTGTAAAACACAAATACCCATCCACCTTCTGGAAATGCCTGCTAATGTCACAAGAAGAGAAAATCTCTACCCAGGAATTTTCCATTGATATCACAATCAACCCCTGGACCACCTTTGAGCTCCATTCCAGGTCAAAGAAGCCAACATGTTCTCCCAAAACAAGAACTTACAGTGGAGGAAAGACAGCTCTTTAACCAGTGATGCTGGGAAAACTGGCTATCCAGGTGCAGAAGATTGAAACTTAATTCATATCTCTCACCCTGTACTAAAGTCAAATCAAAATGGACCAAATACTTAGATATATAGAAACAGAAACATTGCAACTGCTGGAGGATAATATAGAAGAAACACTTGAAGCCATGGCCACAGGGAAAGACTTCCTGAACAGAATTCCAATAGCACAGGAAATAATATCAAGAATCAACAAACTTGATTACATCAAATTAAAAAGCTTCTGAATAGCAAAGGAAACAATCAACAAAGTGAGAAGATCACCTACTGAATGGGAAAAAATTGCCAGCCACACTTCAGAGAAAGAACTAGTACCTAGAATATATAGACTTCAAAATAACCCCTAAAAATGGCTCCAAATTTGGCCATTGAATTGAATAGATAGTTCTTCATTGAAGTACAAGTGCTGGGGATTTAACTCAATGGCTCTGTCACCTGCCTCACAAGCGCAAGGTCCCGAGTTTGATCCCTGAAACCCTCCCCCAAAATAGAAGTACAAATGCACGATAAGTATGTTAAAAATATATAATTGGTATAGTGTAATAGGAAGAAAAGGTCTAAAGGTGTAGTGGAAGTGGGAAGGGTAGAGGAAAGGTAAGAAGGGACAAGAAAAAAATGAGAGAAAAATTTAAAAATGGAAACAAAGTCTGTAAATGAAGAGTGGAAGGCATGAAGGGAGGCCAGGGGAATGGGAAAAAAATAGGAGCCAAGATATATCATGTAAAAGTACAAGATCCCAATGATGAATGTAACTGTATTGTAAAACATACCAATAAAAAATACTTTTAAAGTGTCCAATATATTTGGCTATTAGGGAAAGGCAAATCAAAACAACTCTGAAATCCCACCTTATTCCAGCCAGAGTGGTTGTCATCAAGAATACAAAAAACAACACATGCCAGCAAAGATATAGGGACAAGGGAAATCATCTTCATTGCCAGTGAGAATGTAGACTAGTAGAGCCACTATGGAAACCAGTGTGGAGATTCCTCAAAAAATTAAAAATAGAAATTCTACTGGATGCAGCTATATCTCTCCTGGGTATCTTCCCCCAAAACTTACAGACATCATACTATAGTGGTCCATGCATAGCAATGTTTATAACAGTGCAACTCATAAGAGCTAAGCCCTGGAAACATCCTAGATGCCCACCAATAGATGAATGGATATAATTTCATCCATGAAATAAATGAAATCATGTCATTTGTAGGAAAATGGGTGGAACTTGAGACCATAATGTCAAGTGGAGTAAGTCAGACACAGAAAGTTCCATATCACATGGTTTCTTTTATATGAAAACTCCAAAAACCATAAATAAATAAAATAAATAAAGGAGAGATGTGAAGAAACCAAAGGGCAGACATGTTGGAGATGGAGAGGGAACTGGGAGGGGGAAGGAAAAGATGAGGGGCAAAGGGATAGAAAATAACTACAGCATGCTATATGCATGCAGCAATTTCCCAAAGCAATTGTGACTATGATGTAAATATAAACAAATAAAAAAGAAAAAGGATTCCATTTTAAGGAAGTCTTTTAGAGTATACTATTAAAGAGGCAGCCAATAGTTTGAACTATTTTTATCTTTAGAAAATATTTGTTTAACTCTTCCTTTAGAGAAATATTTTATCTGGTGATAAAATTTCAGGCTCTGTTTTTTCCACTCCCAGATATCATTTGATTCCATTTATCCATCATCTTCTGGTTGCTGAGAAGTGCCCTGGGATTGGGTTCTCATGGAGCTCATCCCCTCTGCCCCTCCTAGAGGGTCTCGGGCCAGTGCCCTATTCCTAAGTTTTTGGCATCCTCCCATACAGCACAGCAGTTCTCCCCAGGCTACCAGTCACACCTTGCTTGGCTCTGAAAATGTCTTTCTGGCTTCTGAGCATCCCTTTGTCTCTGTCCTCCCACCTAACAGTTTAACCTCATTACCATGGGTGACAACTTTGCAAACGTTCCAACGCCTGCTGAAGAATGGGCCCCAGGACTCTGAATCCCACTGGTTCAGTTCAGGAAGCACCAATTACATTTTCAAAAAGGAAGTCATAGGATAATTAAATTTCCAGTTGTAAATTGGCTTGTAGAAGATTAAACCTTGGAGGGCAGCATGAGATGAATAAGTCATGGTTCATGAGAAACATGATAATTTTTAAAAAATTGTTTTAATCAGACTAAGATCTCTTTCCTAGGGCTGAGGGTAGAGAGGGGAGCCAGCAAAAGGCCTCCCAAAGACTCCTGCCCGGGTTTTTTAGTGGTCCTGATCCTGCCTCTCCCTGTTGCAGTTCATGCACCACTCCTACCTATGAGAATTGGAGTCTGTCTCCTCTATAGCATGCGCCCACTGACCTGTGGAAACATATTACCCATATAATTCGATAACCAGGCTTCAGTGGAAAAACCATTCATTCATTTTATGGGGTGTTTGAAGTTCCACACAGAGGCAGCTAGAGGGTCATTAAGCACATCAATTATTAATTCATCACACTTCGGAGCCTGATTGCTTATTTTTCATATTCTCTCCATGTAGTAGTTGAGTTGAGTTGCTTTTATTACACTGGTTTACATTGTGATCATAAAATGTAGTAGCAGCAAGAGTTCTCATTCTCCTCATCCTGCTCCCTTCAGATCATCTCAGGACTAACTAGAGTTTCTGGGGTGTTGGGGATCATAGAGAAAAATCAAAGAGAAAGAAGAGAAAGGAGGATGGGAAGAAAGAGGGAAGGAAGGGAGGGCTGAGACCTTTATTCGTCTCTAAGGTGAATCTGGCATCCAGGAAGGGCCTGAACCAGCCCGCCAGCCCGGGCTGCACTGCTGCCTATGCTAGGGTCAGGATTGGCTACTCTGGGCAGAGTCCCCATCCAACCCTTCCCCAAAGTGGTGGATCACCCTGCCTCAGCGTTATGCCGGTCTCCTGCTGTCGTGTCCCTCAGGATCTCTCTAGTGATGTAGATAGGACTCTTTGGAGGTACGTGGGTCCCCCTTGGCTGGGTAGCCTTCCCTGGAGCTTGGTTCTCTGACATTTCTTTTATCTTGTATTACAGGCTGTAAACATTATCTAAAGGATTTCATGCTATAGTCACTCCTCCCATTCGCGGCTGTACAGAGAGCTCTGCAGGGAAGTGAGGAATCCACTGCAGGTCCTTGGGAGACCGGTTGCAGTTCCTAGGTCTTTCATCCCTCCCAGACCCGTCACTCACATTAGTTGATTTTGATGGTGGCTGTAGGGAGTCCCCAACCCCTGGTCCTGCACCAGCTGGGTTTCCTCTTTAAAATCATAGGACACACCTGTGGACAGCCATGGTTAGCCACCTGCAGCTCACGTGGCTGCTGCTAACTCTCCTAATCATACCTCAGAGCAACATCAGGTGGGTCCCAGAGCCCCATTGCCCATCTACCCTCAGGGTCAGACCAAAGCTGGTGACTATACTAAATCTGCCTCTTCCTGTTAGGTGATTGTCAGGGTTTGGACCTAAAATGTCCCATAAGGGAGCCTATGTTGAAGGTTCAGTGGGTCCCCATTGCTGGCAACAGTGATAGAAGTGGGGAGCTGATTGGATCCTGAGGGCTGTAACCCACAAGTGCATTGATCTGATAATCCATGGATGGATTCCTAGTGTAATGCATCACTGGAAGGTGGATTCTGGCTGAAGACCATAGGCCATGGGAGTGACCTTGGGGACATCTCCATCCACTTCCTCCCAGGCTCTTCTTTTCGCTTTCTCACTATTCCTGGAAGTGACTTGAAGGTCACTTTCCTCTGCCCCACACACCCACCTGATGCTTCTGCCTGGCCCACTGCTAGCCTAAGCCCTGAAGCTGCTGCCTCACCCTGAAACCTCTAAACCCCTGAGCCAAGCCCGACCTTTCCTCCTTGCACTGACTCCCCAGGCAACATGTTGTCCTAGTGACAGGAAGCTGGCTGACATGGGGTCCTGCACAAGCCATCTGACCTATCTGTCCTCAGTTTACTCACTCATACAAAGGGTAGGGCAGGACAGAGCTGCCACGCACTCTGTAGGCTCACAGCGAAGACATTTCCTTGCTTTCCCTACAGTCACATGGACATCATGGGACCAGCTTCTGGGAACCACAGAGACCATCTCCATGCCTGGCATCAACTCCTCTTCAAGTTGCCCCGTGCTCATCCACCAGGAAGCATCCTGATGTGGGCCAGCAGCTCAAGTGTCAGTCCAGCTCCAAGTCCAGCAATCCTTTCCACACCACGCTAGCCTGTAAGTCCCAGGTAATCCCAGACCCAAGACGAGGTTTCCAGCTGCCCATGTGACAAGTTGCCAGGAATCATGCTCATTTGTGACTCATCACAGTTAGGCCACACATGGAAGGGGCAGCCTCCATTGGATGACACAGCAACTCCTGCTGGCTCTGTGAGTTCAAACTGCCTGGTGCTCAAGGAGCTCAGCAGGGCAGATGAGGCACAGCAAGAAGGCACTGGGGCAGTGTCATACTTGTATGCGATGCTGGGCTGCTGCCTCGATGATCTGTTGGTGTTATTCACATCCCTGGGACAGACAAAGGAGACCGGCCCCTACCAGGCCTGACTGTCTCACGGTTCCAGGCCCATGTCCAGTGGGATGCATAGGACACACATGATAAATGCCCTCTGATACCCTGCAGATCTAACTCAGAGCAACAAACGGGGCTACCATGTGACTCCCCTGTACCCTGATGTTTCTTGCCAGGCAGTCCCATTTATCCTTTGTAAGCCTAGGATTCCAGATTATGCCAGAAAAACTTCAGCAGCACTGGGTGAGAAGCAGTAGGATCCAGGAATAAGGAATGCCTTTTCTAAATCAAAAAATAAATATGAGCACTAAGCAACAGAAGTTAAATACCACATGTGCACATGGTGGGACTCCAAGCATGGGCTGAGCAAGTTCTGCTGTCCAGTCAGGATGGTGGCCCGCTCTTCAGAGAACCTGCTGGGGAGGGGACATATAGTCTCCTGGTCCAGGGCTTTGATCCATGTGCTGGCTCCACAGCTGTGGTAGTTCGTGAAGATTCACCAAGCTACACATTGATTGTCCGTGCACTGTTTCTATATATTACATATCAATGAAGTTTGGAAAGAACATGTTTTTTGCCACATTTTAATTGGTAACTGTCAACAAATAGGTGTGTATGTTAGCATTTATAATGTATTAAATACATGCGTTATTAAAACACCTGTGAAATTAGATCATATTTAGCCATAAATTTAATCAATTGTTAAATTTAATCAATCCAAATGGCACAATGTTGAGTTCCCAGGTCCTTACTCCAAGCCAAGCCACACCACACCAGAGCCATCCTTCTACACACCAGCCGGGATCCTGCCTCCTCTCCCACATGGCCACACCATAGCTCGTCCTTCTGAGCTTTATCACTTACCGTGATTTAAAGATCAAACGTCCTCCCACATCCCAATTTCTGCTCTTGTTCTTTGTCTGCATCTGATTGTTTTTATTGTTTTGTTAGGTGTCGGCAATATTGTCCTTTTTTTGATTAGTCTGTTTCATGATGTGGGAAAAACCACCCCAAGGCTATGGTAGATTCTGAGCCCCAACAGTGTCAGAAGTAATGACTCCCTAGTCTGTAGCCAGCGATGGCAGAGGGACCAGACAAACTCCCAGAACGGGGATCCTTGGAGAATTAAAGCCCAAACACATTCATCTAGGGCAGCTGTCTACAACACACACCAGCAGCTTCAGAATAAATCACCCACTATCATCATGTGGAATCTGCCAGCTGCTTCTTAGCAGCACAGGGACTCCTCCAGCCCCTTTCCTAAGATGTTCTGCAAAACAGCAAAGGTACTGGGGCAAGGCAATTGCTATACTGACACTTTCTGGACTATGTAATTCCTTGCCTCCTGCCTGTGCAGCCCAGCCTGAGGGAGTCCTTCCACAAACACAAGGCTTCCCTGTTTGTCTTTCAACCCCAGGGAGTGTTGCTCTTCCTGCTCCCTCCACGTTCTTGTTTGCGATGAATGAATTGATCTGTTTCCTCCTGGTTACCTCTCCTCCACAGCTCCATATCCAGTCTTATGTTGGTTTCAAATCCCTTCAAAAACAGACCTTGGGGCAGGGTTCTGGCCAGGGAGTTTATCTAGGAAGACACCATGGAAGTCTGATGAGACAGATGCAAGTGAGGGAGAGGAAGGTTGGGAGGCCAGAAGATGGGGTCAGTGTGAGTGGCCATGAGGCTCCATCGTGCTGCTGGAAGGACAGCGCCAGTGCCCACCAAGGACGAGGCCCTCATTGATGACAATGTCCTGGGGTGCTGAGCCCTTGACACTTGCAGGCAACCACAGACTGCAGAGCCCCTGGGAAGAGAGGCAAGTAGACAGAGGTGCATGAAGACAGGTGCCAAAAGCTCCCCTGAAAGGACTACAGAAATAACAGTTGCACTCAGGGATGAGCTGACAGGGTCAGAGTGGATGAGTCTCCCAAGCCTTTCACCGGAGCACTACCTGTGCCAGCACCCATGCCCATCTACACCCCGTTCCAGCATGCAGCCTGCAGTGGAAATGCCCATTGTCATTGCTGGGCCATTTGCCAAGCAGACATCATGCTGTGCCCCACCCTGCTGGTTAAGCAGTGCCTCCAAGCAGCCACCACTCCAAGCAGCAACGGCAGGCAGTCTTCCAGCCTCACACCACGTGTGCTTGTGCAGAAAGCATCAGCGCCACGTGTCAGTCACCAACAGGAAATATCACACCAGAAGATCGGGAACTGCGATTTATGCCAGACAGCAGCAGCTCGCTCACACAACAGGTGACAGAGAAGAATCCCGCCTGAGGCTGCGTGCTCCAGGGCTGGAAACTCAAAACACCAGAAAAAAAAAAAATCATCAGAGTAAATTCGCTGTGCACAGTACAGGATTCTCCTCCTAGTCTCAACACCAGAATATTCATGATTTTTGGCAGCTCTAGTTGGCTGTTTTCTAATTTTTTAAAATTGAAACATTAACTCTCTATTTTGGAGAATAAACTCACACGCAAGGACCCTGAGCTCCATCTGTTGAAATCTGCATCAGATGCAAGTGATCAGAGCAGCATGACAAGAAGTGCTGATTGTGTGAAGGGTCCCCAGGAAAACCAGGGCACCGACCAGGTCGCTGCTGCCAGCAGGGTGCAGGCGTTGCTCTGGGTGCAAAAGGAACTTGATGCGAGTCGGGTACGAGCTCAGCTCCTGCCACTGACATCCTGTGTTTCATGAGAACTGGAGAGGGTTCTTTGAAAGGTGTCTGGGGGGTGAGGTGCTCCTTCTCCACCCTGATCATGACCCAATGTGCATGAGCATCTAAGCACCACACTGAACCCACAGATGTGTGGACCTGTGCATCAGTTATGTTCCTTCCTGAACAAGTTCTAATTTTTTTATTAACATGAAGTAAGTGTGTGCATTTATGAGGCACTGTGTGATGTTCCATGCACAGATGAAATGTGCATGGATGAAACCAGGGTGATCTGCAACTCTACCTCCTGGTCATGACCTTGGGTTGGCGGACTTCGAACTCCTCTCCTCCGGTAATTCATAGCACAAATGACAGGCTCTGTGGGCTGCATCACTCCACAGTACTGTAGGATACTAGTACTCATTCCTTCTGTCTGTGCCCAGTTATCCAAATCCTTCACCCCCAAGTCTCCCATTCTTAGTACTATTCCTTGTTCAGGTCTGTTTTTATACACATTCGCATGTGAGAAGTAGAACACTGTCTGACTTAGTTCACTTAACATGCCACTGTAGTTCCATTGATGTTGTAAATGATAGGCTATTATTCTTTTTATGTCTAAATAGTATTCCATTGTGCAGATCTACCAGTTTCTTTATCTAGTCCTTCAGTGATGGGAATTGTCCTAGTCATTTCTCTTGTTGCTGATGGAAAATACCCAACATCCACATGTTAAGGAAGCAGGGGTTTATTTCAGACCATGGTCAGCCAGCTCTCAGGAAGAATCCGAGTGGTGGGCAGGGACATGTGAGCCAGTGAAGGAACTGTCTCTCCTTCCAGGTCCCCCCCAGCTACCTCCTCTTCCCACCAGGCCCCACCTCCCCTCAGCTAATCATAGGCAGTGCCTTTTCTCCCCATCTCTGAGCACTGGAAGATGAGGGGTGGTGGAGATCCAAGCGACCACAGGCTGGTTCCATCACAGCTGGAGCAGTGGTAAGCCTGGAGGTGTCTTCAAAGTGTCGTTTCATGTCCTCAGGTCTGTCGTCAGGAGCAGGAGAGCTGGGTCTCACAGGGTCTGTGTTGAGTTTTATGTAGTTGCTGTAATAATTTACATTCTTCTCACCAGGATAGGAGAGTCCCTACCTTCTTACCAGTATTTGTTGTTTTTCATCATTTCTGTAATAACTACTCCAACTGAGGCTAATAGTCAAGGAGCTGGTACCTCATTACTGTGTGAACTTCAGATATGCATCAATTAAAAACAAAATTAAACTTAAAAAAGTAGCTGGAGAATGTCACCAGTGACACCAGACTTCCTGGGTGGGAAGGTGGCTGAGGGCCAAGTACAAGACCTGCCTGTGGTGCCCTCAGCTCAAGGCAGAGCTGTCCCCCAGGTCCTCAGGAAGACACCACCACATCAATGCTGCCCCACAACCTTAGGAATTGGGCAGGGACCTTTCCTGAAGAGTGTGCGCCTGCGGTAACCCAAGTCCCCATGTAGTTCCTGACCTTCCTAAATGGGTCCTGGAGACTGGCAGGTGGTCCCTGAGCAGGAGCCTGGGGATTGGCAGCAGGGACTCAGGGCAGCTGCCCACAATCCCCAGCCCTAGAGGAGGTGTCTTCAGATGCTATGAGGGCCAGCCCAGGTCAGGAATCACTGCTACTGGGGCAGGGAGGGGCCGAAGGTTAGGCTGGGAAGGTGGGTCTGTGACAGTCCCACTGTGCCTCCCAGCTTCGTTGACCCTCCTGGACAGGGGAGACTGCCTTCCCATGGGGACAGCATCCCAACACCTAAAACATGTCATCTGAGACCCCTCTGCCACCTGGCAGGGTAGCCACTTGCCCTGAGAATGGGCTGGGATGGAGCCAGGCTCACTGTGCTGGCAACGTCCCCCCCGGGTGAAAACCACAACCAGTAGTCCCCAAGCTGTTGTGTCACCTCCTTCCTCCCCAAGAGACCTGATGAAGGCCTGTCTTCTCCTCCGACCCACCAGGGCCAGGAAAATTTTGTCTTTCCCAGGACTTCTATTTTCCTATCTTGAGAAGTGAGTCTAATTATTAAAAATATATTTCTGAGTTAAAATTTTTTAAAATGTATTTCTGACATGAGGTCTCAAACTAAATGGGGCTGTCAATACTATATGTATGGGACTGAGGTATGTTAGAAATGTAAAACACATTTCCCTCCCTTTCTCCTTCCTTCAAACCTTTCTTCCCTTCTCATTTCCTCCATCCCTTCTTCCTCGCCTTCCTCCTGCTTTCTTCCTCTTTACTTTCTGCAAAATGAAATGTGAAGCCTGAGAACCTGAGCTCACTGCAGAGGGCACCCTATGCTTTCCCTCCCACACCAGGTCCTTGCTGTTATAGGTTCTGAGGCATCTCTGGGATGGAGCCCAAGTCCCTGCTTTGAGGGCCCAGGGATTCCAGACATGCTGGAGCATCAGGGCTGAGAATTGATCCCTTCAAGGGAGGTGGTTCCTTTTTGTGGATTAATTTCTCCTATCATTTTTAGTGAGCACTGCCTATCAGCAGCATGGTAAGGCGGAGCTGGGAAGAGGGGACAGGAAAGAGGAAGGGCCGGAGGATGGTGGCCATGATTGTGTATAATATACCACAGAGTCAGGCAGTGCAGAGTTTTCTCACAGAGCCAGGGCAGTGAGCCCTCTCCACACTGACTCTGAGTGACCCAGCCATCTCCTTCCAAGCTGGGCTGCCACCTTGGTAGAGCCAGTTACCACCCCTCTAGGCCTTCAAGGTTTGACCAGTCACCTGTCATCCACATCCTGGGACAGCCTGCGGCAGCCATTTAGTGCCCTTGGACCCCGTCAACAGTGAACCAGGCACATGTGGCCCCATGACCATGACTCCCAAGCCCCTCAGCCGGACCCCATACTTGATGGGTCCGTCCCTGGCGGGAGCATTCTATTAACCTAGGAAACAGGCTGCTCTCTTCTCTGGGGCCCGCAAATCACAAACACTTGTCACTTTTTGTGTTGCCTCCTGTGAGCTCCCTGAGCTCCTGAGCAGGGCACTTCCAGAAGTAGACACATTGTAGGGATGAACTAATGTGGGGCCCTGCCAGCTCTCCTCTCACTGGCCATGGCCAGACACATCAGTGTGAACTGTCCCGGCAGATGGAGAAGCAGCTTGTGGAGGCCGCACCCGGCCCTGAACACCCTGACCAAACTCATGGCTTCCACTAGGGCTGAGTTCACAGACACTATCCAGATAGACGTGGGTGGGAAGGCAGAGGACTGGGACGGCAGGAGGAAGTAGAGGGATGTAGGCAGGGTTGGGCTGTATGGTGCACATGTACCAGCTCTCCACAATGAATGAGATCATCGTGCACTGCAAACACGAACTAGAGAAAATTAAAATTGGAGAAAAAGGGCCAAATTAGAGGGGATTTGCAGCAGTCAAGATCGCACCAGTCCAGCTGGTCGGGAGCATTTTGCACAACAGAGACCCTGAGACAGCAGGATCGAGCCCATCCATACCACTTTCCAGGCCAGGCAGAGTCCCAGAGCAGCCCAGGAATGGCAAGGGCTCATCACCGGCTGTCCTCGCCATTAGTATTTGGAAGATAATTGTGCCAAGGCCTCTGTCTCAAGGAGTAACCAAATGCTTTCTCGAAAATGGCCTGGCACTGAGGTCCAGTGGCTGTGAAGTGGCCATGGCATGTGGGCTCCCACAGAGGTCCTGCTGGACGCCATCCCCATTGAGACCGTGGGCTGACTGCACCTCCTGCTGGTGCCCTGGCCATGGTCTCCATTCCCTGGTTTCCTTACAGTACTTTGTCCTCATGTTATGCACTGAGCATATCTGAAACATTACAGAAATCACTCCGTTTTTGTGCAAAATTTAGAATAATGTAAAGGATAGAAATTAGAGCTCCATCGGAGAGCAACAGTGGCCTATCACAAGAGCCTCTGGGGGTGAAACAAAGGCTGCTGTCCTCATGTGAGGCAGTTAGCGAGCCTCCCCCCAGCACACCCACAACATGTGCATACTTCACATCCTTCTAGCCCAGTTGGTTCTCAGCATGGCTCAGGAGGAAGACACGTAAGATCCTCAGGACTAAATTTCTTGCCCTTAACCTGCCCTTGCTGTCCCCAGATGTGGCCTAAGGAGTAAAATATGGGTCACTATCTGCCTTGCTGACTTCTCACTCACAAGTCTTCTTTGTGACATATGAAGCAATCTCCAAATTATCCCCCTCCGCACTTCTTAATTGGAGAACGTTCTACTGTCTTTCTCTACCATGGATAACAGTTTAATGGACTTCAAAAGACGGATCAAAGCATCACTGAAAGGAGCTCTTTTAATTTTCAGGGTGATGTGTTTCCTCTTGTGTGGTGAGTAGGATCTTTCTGATGTTACATTCTGGGCTATTTTCCCTTTTATGTCCTAGAGTTCAATTAATAAGCAAGTCAAATAACCAGGTCTTTTAAGCTTGCCAATAAATTCTGCATAAACAAAAGTGAAACATAAACTTTCATTCAAGAAAGTTAGTGAAGAAGTTTTATACTCTCAAACCCAGACCTCGGCCCTTAGCACAGGAGCCTGTCACTGCAGTGTGACAATGCTTGGTGACCTAGGGGAGGTCATACAGCAACCCTGCCAGGACAGCCAGCGCTGTAGGGAGGGTACCTCCAGTAATTACACCAGCAGCACACACAACAAGTTGTCATCTTTCAAAGCAAGAGTAAAAAATCCAGATTTCCATAATATGTACTCCACAATAGTTAGTATACAATTAAAAATAGTAGACATAAAAAAGCAGAAAATTATTTGTAATCTAGGCGAAAAAAAAAGAAAGAGAACAAAAATAAACCAAAAAAAAAAACAATGTTGAAGCTCACAGCACAGAGTTACAGACCCACTCAAAGAATATCACCCAGGAGCAGACCAGGGAGCCCATCCCAACCCCACAGTGCACGTGGCAGGACCGAAGGTCTGCATCAGCAACTTGTTACCCATACCACAGCCCCTGCCACTCAACAACAAAAGAAATATTGACTTAGTAGATGGTTTGATGAAACAGACATTGGAATTAGACAAGGCAGGGATGCTGGTGTCATCAGACAGCAAATTTAAAACAACAGCGAATTTAATACACTGAGAGGAAGGTGGAAACCTTGAGGGAGAGCAGAAAGCAACACTAGAGGTCAAAACGCTGTAATGGAAGGAGACTGCCCTCAGTGTCTCAAAAGTGGGCTGGATTCAGCTGAAGGGAAAACATCCCACACCACAGGTCACCAGAAAGATGGAAATTAAACAACAAGATGCCGCCACACACCTATCAGAGAGGCTCAAACCCAGAACGCTGGCAGAGCAAAGTGGAGGGGTTGGGAGGATTAGGAACTCAGGTTGCTGTAGGTGGGAGTGCAAGTTGGTGTGGCCACTTTGGAGAACATTTTGGCAGTTTGTTTCGTTTTTACAAAACCAAAATATTCTTACATTATGATTCAACAATCACACTCTTTGATATTTAAACAAAGGATTTGAAAGCTCCACATGGGTGATTACAGCAGCTTTCTCCATAGCTGGCAAACCGTGGAAGCAGTCAAGATGTCTTCAAGGAGGTAAACAAACAAACAGGCTGTGCTGCATTAGACAATACAACTCAAAGCCATGAAGAGACGTGGAGGAGCTGGGACTCCACGAGCACAAGACCCTTGGCTTCTCTCCTGCCTTTCCATGAACAATGGCTCTGCACATGCAGCTCACAGGCTGAGCAGCTATAGCTGGTGGCTTGGGGCCCTTAGTGGGACGGCATCTGTGACACAGCACATTGCAGGACAAAGCCACTCTACAAAGTACCAGGACAGAAGAGAGCACTGGGAGACTGAGTTCCACTGCCCTATTGAGGACACGCCTCCAAGGAGCTAAAACCTTCAACCTTCTTATTTTCCACAACCTCCCAGGGGTGACACTGGAGGCCACATCTCTGGGGTCTCTGGAGACTTTCCTTGTCACAACTGCTGCAGGAATTCAGGTGCTTGTGTCTGAGTGAAAGAAGCCAGTCTGAAAAGCCATGATCTGGGTGATTCCAGGTACACAATATTCAGAAAAGGCAAAACCACCAGACAGTGTGCCGGGGGCAGGGCAGGAGGGATGGACAGATGTAGCAGGAACATTAAGGCAGCGATGATATGGCACATGACATCACCACGGCAGATGTGTGGCATCATCCATCTGTTCAGCCTACAGAGCACACAACAATAGATGAATCCTAATGTGAACTGTGGACTTGGGGATGGTGATAGGCCTGAAGGAGGTCCCCTGAAGTCACAAATGCACCTCTCAAGCAGCATTACTAATAGGGGAGAAGCTATGCAATGTGGGTCAGGGGACTCTGAGTCATCCCTTCAGTTTTGCTGTGAACATGAAACTGCTCTAAGATAATAGTCTTGGGAAGAAAACACAAACAAACCCAAAGCTGTCCCCAGTGTAGGAATAGCAATGAAACCATTTAATCAGTTAGATATAAATGTGTTGAAAATCTTAAAGGAAAAGTTGGACAGCAATGACTGAATGAGTGGAGAGTCTCAGCAGAAAATTATAAATGGAACCAGATGGACATTTTAGAATTGGAAGACACAACACATGACATTTCCTGGGACATCTAAGCAGATGAGAATGATAGCCATCAGAAGAGAAGAGCAAGCTCAATACTGTCAACAGCAAGTGTACTATCTGAGATCAGAGAGGAATGAGGCTGAAAAATACAGGAAATTGCCCATGCATAGCGTCCCCTTGGTGACCATAGTTTCCAAAGGAAACAATTGTGAGAATAGGGTAGAAAAGTATCTTTAAAAAATAATGACTGAAATTTTCTTTAAAATGGGGAAAATATCAACTTACAGATAAAGGAATACTTGCAAGCCCCAATCAGAACAAGCAAAATGAAAATGATAGATTAAGGGGACTCTTGCCAGTATCCCAGGAAGAAAGATGGATTATAAAAGGTGGAGCCATCATGTTAGGGAAAGGGCACTTGGCACGTGAGGCCAAAGGATGGTGGAGTGATCACTTCTGGGAGCTGAAAGAACAGACCTAGACACAAGTGTGCACATGGCAAAACATCCTCAAAATGGGAGGCTAGGAAAGACACACACGGGAGAAGCTAGGAAGTCTCACCAGACCTTCATGATGATATACAGGGATTTCTTCAGGGGCAGGAAATGGAGCCAGGTGGATAAATGGGTCCAAAAAAGGAACACAAGCAGTACAAATGTTAAATAAATGGTAAACACAAAGATTATGTTTCTTCTTATGGTTAGTTAGTAGGTACTAGAATGTTTAATGCCAGGAGGTTATAGTGTATTGCAAAATATATGTGATAAAAAGTATGAGTTACATATGGTAAAAGAAATTATTCTGTTTTGATGTTTGAATATTTTCTATGGAGTGACAGTGTTAATTTTATGTATATTGTCTCAACATGAGATGCATATGAATATTTCTAGAATAGCCATTAAAAATCATAGTAGATAAGTAAAATTGAATACTAATAATTTGATTACCTAAGAAGAGAGAAAAAATAAATATAGGACATAATAATAAAATAAACAGATTAGGCGATCACCGGCGGCGTGCCTGTGCGGGAGCCCCCGGCCTGCGCGACAACAGAACAGGAAGGCCCCAAAGACCCCAGAGGGGGAGTCTCAACATGAGACATATGAATATTTCTAGAATAGCCATTAAAAATCATAGTAGATAAGTAAAATTGAATACTAATAATTTGATTACCTAAGAAGAGAGAAAAAATAAATATAGGACATAATAATAAAATAAACAGATTAGGCGATCACCGGCGGCGTGCCTGTGCGGGAGCCCCCGGCCTGCGCGACAACAGAACAGGAAGGCCCCAAAGACCCCAGAGGGGGTTTTTTTTCAGCTGCCTGCCTGCCTACCTGCGATCACCGGCGGCGTGCGCGCGAGCTCCCGGCCTACGCGACAACAGACCCAGGAAGGAAGGTAGCCGCGCGGGCGCCCTTGAAACCCCCCCACGCCCCCCCCCCCGGTTCTCAAAACTCCTGATCGGGCCAGTCCTTAGACCAACTCTGCAGAGGCATAGGTTCCCATGAAGGGTAGTTTTCTGAGCTCCGAACTTTGAACATCTTTAAAGAAAGGGCAGGGGAAACCTGTAATAGAACGGAGTGGAGTTCAACCCTGAGGGTAAGGAAACTAAAGTTAGGCCTTGTAGATTGTGTTCAGTCTCAGTCGTGAGGAACAGCCATTGGCTAGCTATAACCAGGGGATTGGGTTCCGCATATGACTGTGCATGTGGTATAATATGAGATCAGAGATAGCCTGAAAGAGGACCTTCAAATTCTTTTTCTTTCCCTCTCTCTTGTCTCTTTTTTCCTCTTTCCACCCTAAAATTTCTTTCTTTTTTCTGTCCTGTCTCTCCAACTCAGTCTCTTGCTCCACCATAGTGTCCCTCATCTCCCTTTTTATTCCAGTTCCTGAAGAACTCAGACTTCTTTTTTTATTTTTTGTTTTTAGGACGGGTTTCTCTTTATGTTCTTTTCTCCAGTCATTTTACCTCACTCATGGCTCTGTACCTTCAAGGGAAGGCAAGCGCCTGTTACTGTTAAGGGGATATATTCCTGTCCTTATTCCTGCACTCTCTCTATCCCCCCTGAACTTAATAGCTTTGTAAAGATAGTAAGGTAATTCTACAACCTCTGGATTCACTTCAAACCTGCTCTAATTCTTTCACTTATCTAATCCTCTTGTTCTAAGTCGAACCCCCCATCCTAAATGGTAAAGATGCCATATTGAAAAGAATATTCACTGCAAACATACTATGAGCTGCTTCTTGAAATTAATCTAATTCACATGAGTTAAAGGTGATACATTAATGACTACCATAAGTGGTCAGTTGGCAAGCTGTGCCTGATCCTATTGGGCTGCTGAATGTATCAATTGGGACAAAGAGTGGTGATTGATTTAAAGAGTTGTTTTCTCTGATATTATGAAAACGAGAATGTCTATGAGTCATTAGAAACTCAAAAGCTAAAACGCAACTATATTAGGAAGATTTAAGTAATACCCAGAAATTAAAGAAGGACAACCCAACAATAAAAATAAAAATGAGAAAACACTTAAGCAAGACACAAAAACAAATATCCAGTTCACCAATAGCAAATAGTAGGACAAATGAGGATGAAAAGTCTGATAGTGAACCAACAGGACTCCCTGGACCCATAGCACAGGAGGTAACAAAATTGATCAATCAGGCTCTAGAAAAATTCAAATCAGAAATAATTTCCCAGCTAGCCAGAGAGATGATGAGCAAAATAGAAGTCATGATTCGAGACTCTAGAGCAGAAACTGAGAAAAAAATAGATGAGCTCAAGACTGTGATAGAAGCCATGAAGACTCAGCATAAGAAAGACATGGAAACAATGAATGCCCAACAGAGGAAAGAAATGGAATCCATAAAACAGATTCAAACAGATATCCAGGAGATTAAAAACTCTATTGAAAGTGTACGAAACAGAATAAAAGATTGCGAAGATAGAATTTCAGATATAGAAGATAGGATAGCAGTCAGTGACCGTGAAAAAAGAGGTCTATTAAAAACAGTAAGGGATCATGAGAAATCAATCCAACAACTCCTAGACGATACAAAGAAAAATAACATAAGACTGATAGGAATTCATGAAAAAACAGGAGAAAACACAAATGATATAAAAAAGCTCTTCACAGAATTAATGACAGAAAACTTCCCAAACAGAAGGGAAGAATTAGACATACAGATAAGTGAGGCATATAGAACCCCAACTAGCCACGATCAAAAAAAATCTACACCTAGACATATAATAATCAAGATTCCAGAAATCCAACAGAAAAACAAAATACTACAAGCAGTAAGAGAAAAGAAACAAATCACATGCAAAGGGAAGCCCATTAGAATCACAGCAGACTTTTCAACACAAACCCTTAGGTCAAGGAGAGCCTGGAGTGAGGTATTCCAAGTCCTAAAAGAAAAGAATCTCCAACCTAGACTTTTGTATCCTGCAAAACTCTCTTTCAAAATAGATGGGGAAATAAAATACTTCCACGACAAAGAGCACCTGAGAAATTTCATGAACACCAAACCAGCACTGCAAGGAATTCTAAACAATATCCTAGAAAAGGACAACGAAATTCACAATAACATGAGGCCCAACAGACCAAATCAAATAGGCAAGGCAAGAAACTAAAAGGAGATGGGAGAAAAAGTAAAAAGAGTCAACAAATGGACAAAAACATGACAAGAATAAGTCAAAATATATCAGTTGTAACCATCAATGTTAATGGCCTCAATTCACCAATCAAGAGAAACAGATTGGCAGAATGGATTAAGAAGCAAAATCCAACAATATGTTGTATACAAGAAACACACCTAGTGCAAAAGGAAGTCCATAGACTGAAAGTGAAAGGATGGAAAACAATTCTCCATGCGTCAGGAGTCCAGAAAAAAGCAGGGGTAGCAATCTTATTCTCAGATAAAGTAAATTTCAAACCAAAACTCATTAAGAGAGACAAAGAAGGACACTACATCCTTGTAAAGGGAACAATTCAAGAGGAAGAGCTGACAATCATAAACATATATGCACCAAATATAAATGCCCCCAACTATATAAAACAAATATTAAGTAACATGAAAAACCAAATAAGCACTAATACAATTGTAGTGGGGGATTTAAATACCCCACTATCACAAATTGACAGATCTACTAGGCAGAAAATCAACAATGAAATAATAGAACTGAACCAAGCTTTGGAACACATGGACTTAATAGATGTTTATAGAGTATTCCACCCCCAAAAACCAGAATATACATTCTTTTCGGCTGCACATGGATCATTCTCCAAAATAGACCACATACTGGCTCACAAAACAGGTCTAAATAAATGCAAAAAAATTGAAGTCATCCCCTGTTTATTATCAGATCATAGTGCAATCAAACTAGACATCAATAGCACAAGAAACTATAGAAACTTCACAAGCACATGGAAACTGAACAACACTCTCCTAAACAATCAATGGATTACAGAGGAAATTAAAGAAGAAATTAGACAGTTTTTACAAATAAATGAGAATGCCAATACAACATACAGGAATCTTTGGGACACAATGAAAGCAGTTCTACGTGGAAAATTCATAACATTGAATGCCCACACTAGGAAAACAGAGCGGGCTCAAATAAACAACTTAACGATGAAACTTAGACTCCTAGAAAAACAAGAGCAAGAAAAACCCAAAGCTCGAACAAGAGAGGAAATTATAAAGATCCGAGCAGAAATCAATGCAATTGAAATTAAGAAAACGATACAAAAAATAAATGAAACAAAGAGCTGGTTTTTTGAAAGAATAAATAAAATTGACAAACCCTTAGCTAATCTTATCAAAAAAAGGAAAGAAAAGGCTCAGATCCATGCAATTAGGAATGAAAAAGGCGAAGTCACAACAGATCCGAAAGAAATCCAGAGGATCATGAACACCTACTTTGAGAACCTGTACTCTAATAAAATGGAAAACACAGAAGAAATGGACAGATTTCTAGATACTTATGAATTACCAAAGTTGAACGAAGAAGATAAAAACATTTTAAACACCCCAATCACAATCAGTGAAATTGAAAATGTAATTAAAAACTTACCAACAAAGAAAAGCCCAGGCCCTGATGGATTCACTGCTGAATTTTACAAGACATTTAGAGAAGAACTACTACCATTACTCTTCAAACTTTTCAATGAAATTGAAAGAGAAGCTATACTTCCAAATTCATTCCTGGAAGCAAGTATCACTCTGATTCCCAAACCAGAGAAAGATACAACCAAAAAGGAGAACTACAGACCAATCTCCTTAATGAATATAGATGCAAAAATCCTTAATAAGATACTAGCAAACAGAATACAGAGGATTATTAAGAAGATCATCCATCATGACCAAGTCGGATTTATTCCAGAGATGCAAGGGTGGTTCAACATACGAAAGTCAGTGAATGTAATACATTATATTAACAAAGTCAAGGACAAAAACCATATGATCCTCTCAATAGATGCAGAAAAAGCATTTGATAAAATTCAACACCCATTCATGATAAAAACCCTGCAAAAAATTGGAATAGATGGTCTATACCTCAATTTAATAAAGGCTATTTATGAAAAACCATCAGCCAACATCATATTGAATGGCCAAAAACTGAAAACCTTCATGTTAAAATCAGGAACAAGACAAGGATGCCCACTATCGCCACTTCTCTTCAATATAGTTCTGGAAACATTAGCCACAGCAATTAGACAAGAGAAAGAAATTAAAGCAATAAAGATAGGAAAGGAAGAAGTTAAACTATCATTATTTGCTGATGATATGATACTCTACATTGAAGATCCAAAAAACTCCACCAAAAAACTTCTAGACTTAATTGACAGATTCAGTAAAGTATCTGGATACAAGGTGAATACCCAAAAATCAATAGCCTTTCTATACACAAATAACAGACAGACAGAAAGAGAAATAAGGGAAAAAATTCCTTTTACAATAGCATCCAAAAAAATGAAGTATCTAGGAATCAATCTAACAAAAGAAACAAAAGATCTCTACACTGAAAACTACAGCACTCTGAAAAAAGAAATCGAAGAGGATATAAAAAAATGGAAAGATATCCCCTGCTCCTGGGTAGGAAGAATCAACATAGTGAAAATGGCCATACTACCGAAACTGCTATATACATTCAATGCAATGCCAATTGAAATTCCAACACTATATTTCACAGAACTAGAAAAAAGAATCCAAAAATTCATTTGGAACCACAAGAGACCTAGAATAGCAAAAGCCATTATAGGCAACAGTCACATGGCACCAGGTGTAACAATTCCCAATTTGAAACTATACTACAAAGCCACTGTGATAAAATCAGCATGGTACTGGCAAAGAAATAGGCCTGAGGATCAATGGAACAGACTGGAAGACACAAAAACAAATGCAGATGTACTCAGCTACCTCATCTTCGACAAAGGAGCTCACCATCCTCAGTGGAGGAAAGATAGCCTCTTTAATAAATGGTGTTGGAAAAACTGGATATCAACCTGTCACAGATTAAAATTAGACCCTTATCTTTCGCCATGCACTAAATTAAAATCCAAATGGATTAAAGATCTAAATATTAAAACAGAAACATTAAACTTGCTGGAAAGTAAGTTAGGCAGAACTCTGGAAGACATTGGTATAGGAAAAGACTTTATGAACAAATCCTCAGTAGCACGGGAACTAGCAGAAAGAATCAACAACTGGGATCTCATCTTACTAAAAAGCTTCTGTACTTCAAAAGAAACCATTAGCAGAACTAAGAGACAATCTACAATGTGGGAAAAAATTTTTACCAGCTGTACCTCAGACAAAGGACTATTATCAAGGATATATAAAGAACTCAAAACAATCAGTCCCCCCAAATATAAAGACCCGATCCAAAAATGGGCATCCGAAATGAACAGACATTTCTCATACAAAGAAGTGAAAGCAGCAAGAAAATATATGAAAAAATGTTCCACATCACTGGTCATTCGAGAGATGCAGATGAAAACAACACTGAGATTCCACCTCACCCCACAAAGAATGGCTGCTATCAAGAAATCACACAATAACAAATGTTGGCGGGGTTGTGGGGAGAAAGGAACCCTCCTCCATTGTTGGTGGGAGTGCAGACTAGTGCAACCACTATGGAAATCAATATGGAGATACCTCAAAGAGCTTGGACTGGAGGTTCCATTTGACCCAGCCATCCCTCTGTTGGGTATCTTTCCAAGAGAACTAAAAGAATCATATCACAGAGAAGTATGTGCACCCATGTTTATAGCGGCACAGTTTGTAATAGCTAAATCTTGGAAACAACCTATTTGCCCATCCGTTGGAAACTGGATAAAGAAGTTGTGGTTTTTCTATAAAATGGAATATTACTCAGCCATAAAGAGCGAGAGAATAGATTCATTCATAGGAAAATGGATACATATTGAAGATATACTCCTAAGTGAAATAAATAAGTCCCACATGTGTAAATACCAAATAGTTTCCCTGGTGTGAATATTCTGCAACAATGCATAAGATTCTAATAAGATTACTGACATTTAGAAATGGGAGGAAAGGAGCTAAAGGTGTAGGGAAGGTGTGATACGTAGGGGAAGAACAAAAAGGGAAAAGAAAAAAATGTGAGAGAATGAAAAGATGAAAATAAAGTGTTTGTAGATGGGGAGGGGAGGAGGGGGTGAAGGGAGGGCAGAGGTAAGGGGAAAAAATGAGAATCAAGACTTGCCATGTAAAGGTACATGATCCCAACAATGAATGTAACTGTACTGTATCCCTAAATGTACCAATAAACTCAATAAAAAAATAAATAAATAAATAAAAAATAAACAGATTAGTAAAATTCATTATGATAGATAAGCAAAATATATAACACATCCTTGTATACATAGTTACAAATGTTTCATATTTACATAAACAAATGTGTATAGTTGTATGTATACTTACATACAAATATAAATTGTTGCACACATCAGAGAACTTATGAAAAAGAAGACTTATTGCTCAGAGACAGGAAGGAGCCACCGAAATTACCTTAAGTGTGAGAACAGAGCAAATTCCAACCACTTGTCATTGTGACCGGTAGTGAGAATAATAAAGACATAAACCATAAACCATATACCAACAGGCTGAAAAGACAAACGGAGCTTTCAGAGCACAAGAGGGAACGGGGAAATAGAACTATCACTGTGACTCGGATCCCCTGTGTACTGGTGAATATGAGGAAGATCAGCCTGACCAGAGGGGATTCATAGGGATGCCTCTTTCCCAGAGAAGTGCTGCTATCTGTGATCAGCAGGACTCTGGTCTTCTCCCTGCACTCAGCTGGCTTCCTTCTCCCAAGACCACTTCTTTGCGAATTCACTGGAAACAAACACATGGATTCTCAGCAGCCTCCCCTAAGCCACGATATGCAATTCTAGTTATGCAGGGTCAAGACACACGAGGCCACCACATGCTGAAACACAATGGTCTGGGAGTCTGTGAATCTTTGGTATCTTTGGACAACACACCGTGAATGGTTTTTCCCATGCACAATTACATCCAGGAAGTACAAGGGGGAAGAAAGACAGAAAGGGGAGGATCCCAGGAACAGGGATTATGAAGTTGCCTCCCCTGGCCTCCCCAAGGCGATGATACCTGTGGCCAGTCACACTTGTGTTCCCCTTGATCTCTCTGTGGAGCCCAAGTGCCCCATGCTAGGCAGCACCAGCACCCACCATTATGGGGAGACCCCAGCCTCCTGCCAAGCCCCCCTTCCCTGCCTATTTCTATTCTCAAATTTTTCCTGAATAAATTGAGATGTGAACACATATTCTTTGAAAGCAATTATTTATCTCTCTGCCTTTTCTCCTGACTGCAAAAGCGCCTGAGGCAAAACTGTTTAATGGAAAGGAAATGATTAACAACCTTAATTTGTGTTTCACAAGTTCCAACTACAAATATTTGTCTATTTAAAATCTCCAATAAAGTCAACTAACCAAGTGGTGGAACTAATAAGAGCACTGGGCAAGGCGACTTGATAACAACTCAGCCCAAAGAGATCAGCCGCTTTCCTCCTCACTGGTGATGACAGGAGAAAGAGAGATCAGAGGTTAGAGATGCCCAGATCGAGAGAAGGAGACAGTAGCCCCAAGCCACACACCCGTGTCTCACCCACTGCAGATGGAAGACCTGGGGATGGCTCTGGAAGGACAGCCAGAAATGTCGCATCCTGTGCTCCTGCTCTGTGAGCCTGGCAGGGTCTCTCCACTCACATACAAAGGGCAATACAAAGCAAGAGCCAGGAACTTTAAAGACATTGGTCTTAATGAGATATCGTCCCACCAAATATGAAAATCAACCAGGAAGCTTAGGAATTAGATCTGCGGTTTCTTACAGAGTTAAAGGGACAGGCAGAGAGAATAGACTGCTGTGGATGGATCTGGGTGTGACATCCACAGGATGTTTTAAAACAGCTGGAAAGGAGGGTCCCATGGGGAAGGCTCCACCTAGCCAAGGGGTAGGCAGGGCCACAGCCCCAAGGCATCCACACAGAGTCACTAGAATTTGCACCGCAGAGGAAACTGTGCAGGTATGGGTGAGGTTCTGGATCCTAAAATGGCACTGACCTGGATGACCAGGCAGTCCTGAGTTCGAGAGCAGAGGGTTCCTGGCCTTCCTCAGTGACAGAGAGTTTGGAGAAGGGCCGGGAGTTCGAGACTGCAGGCTCTGAAGATGAGGCCTAGAGCCAGGGAATGGGGCAACTGCAGAAGAAAAGCAGTCCTGTCCTGAGGGCTGGGGCTGGAGAAGGAACTGGGCAGCCAGCCGACACCGGACTGCAGTCCAGGGGACACAGGCTGGCTGGCTTCCTTTTCTCCCTCCCTCTTTTCCCTTCCCTTCCCTGTCTTCCTCCTTCCCTTCTTTCCCTTCCTTCCTTCCCTTTCTTCTTTTCTTCTCTTCCTTCCTTTCTTCTTTCTCATCCTTCCTTCCTTCCTTTCCTCCTTCTGATCTAAGAACTACCTTGTGGTCACTGTGCATTGATCTAAGCCATAGCGCTTTTGGTCATTTGTTACACCAGCAGGAGAAAACTAATACAACTTTGAAGAAGAAAAGTAGGATTTCTACTTCATATTTCATACAGAATGGATTCCAGGGTAACTAATAAGCCAACTACCAGCAGATGCTTAGATAGTTCATATGGAGTTGTCAGAATCTAGACAGCTCTGACAAAACAAATAAAGAGGAAGGGTTCCCACTCGGGATCATCTGACAGGAATCTGCACAGAACAGCAACAAGCCTGCTCAGGGCTACTGAAACCTCTCACCTGAGCAGGCCTCTCAGGACATCCCCAGCCGTCAGGGTCAGGCTGCATGGAAAGCTGCCACCTCTGTCACTACTCTCTGTGATACAGATTAGAGCTTGGAAATAGCAGGTACTTCTCTCTGATCCCCTGGCCTTGCCTTTGACACCTTCCCTGTCACCTCTGAATCTGTCCACAGTCCCCTAGCACCAGTACCAGGCATCTCCAGTGAAACCTGATCTTGCTTAGAAGGTTTTATCCTCTGCATTTGTCTCAGTTAAACACACACACACACACACACACACACACACACGTACAGGCACAATATATAAGATGAGGGAAGAGACAGAGGAAGCTCTAGTTGAATGTGTGCATATATAAAACATATATATCATATTAAATGCATATGTCTGAAATGAGGGAAGACTTTTTTTTTTTAAATTGAGTTTATTGGTACATTTTAGGTATACAGTACAGTTACATTCATTACTGGGGTCTTGTACCTTTACATGACAGGTCTTGGTTCTCATTTCTCCCCTTGTTCCTGCCCTCCCTTCACCCCCTCTTTCTCCAGAGGGAAGACCTTTTAATAACACATAAAATCAAGAAACAGAGGGGTAAGTTTGACTTCAAAAAAAATAAAAATTTATTGAAGGACAAAAAAGATTAGAAACAGAAACAGACTGAGGGAGACTATTTCTAACATATGTGATTGGCAAAGCAAAGATAGCTTTGCCACACAAACTGGGTGCCACAACAAGCAAGACAAGACCAAGTGATTCCCATGATAAGCAGATGGATGTGTCAGCGCTCACACTCTCAAACCCCAAGTGTGCCTAGCGGGCATTGCTGAGCTCAGCGAAGAGATTTTTCATTTTTCCCGTGATGCATAAATATATGAAACACAAAGGAAATAAAATGAAGCAAAACCTTTTTGTACATAGCTTATACCACAATTAAGCCCTGCACTTTTTTCTTGGAGAGACCAGGCAGATGTGCAAAAACACACTTCATGTGTGTGCTCATACACAGTCGCACACCAGCCCTAGAGATAAGTCAGTGTCTCTAGCCTGGTTCTGCTTCTCTGGAAAGCTGCACCAATGCCTGTATTTCCAGGCATGGGAGGGCATCCTAGGCAAGATCTCTGCTCCCTCCAAGGCTCCCTGCCAGGACTCTGACCTGGTTACCCCATGCAGTGCTGCATGGCACTTGGCTTTTGCCCTTTTGTTTCCTTAGGAAGACTGGAAGGGACTTCATCGATGGGAACACTTACAGTTTATCACCCTGAGACCTAGGAGACATCTCCCAGCCTAGAAGATGCAGGAGTACAGAGAAAGAGGCCTCAGGAAACAGGGGCCTGGGCCGACCCTCCACACCCATGGGGGAGAGAGCCAGGAGCCCGGAGTCAGTCCTGGGCAGCGTGACAGGTTGATACTGTGCAGGGCCTTACTCCAGCCAGGAAAGAAAGTTCTATATCCAAAGGTATCCCTGCCCCTGGGTTCTTAAGTAAGAGGCCGGAAACTGGGAATAAACAAAGCGCTCATCAATGAAGTTATGGCTAAGCCATTACTGTGTCACTCCTATGCTATGTTGTGTGCACATGTGTGTATCGGTGTTCATGTGTATGTGTGCACGGCACAGCTGCCTGCTTCCCTTGAGCACCACACAGGGACTGGTAGAAGCAACTCCAACTTCATTTTAAACAGCTCTCAAGAGCAAAGCCATAGTACTTAATCCAGATGCTAGGTCTGTGGTAAACGAGCCTTTCAGCCCTCAGGAAACCCCTTCCCTCTGGGCACCTGGAGCAAAACACTTACATGGTGGGCACGTGGAATAAGGGCAAGAGCCAAAGTCCACCTTGAAATGAATCAGGAGCTCAACAGTTTTTAGGTGTCTGCCCGAACATTTTACTGGTCCTATCTTTCCACTTCAGGGAACTGGGAATATGAATTCTCCAAAATGAGCAGAAAGCACCTTGGTGCTTGCAGCTTTGACCTTGAACTGCTGCTCTGCAGCTGGGTATGCAGGTGATGATGGCTGATTTATTTCTCTTGAGCCCTTGGTTGTCTGATTTATGGAGTTGTTGTGAGCACTAAGGATGTCCAACACTTGACAGACATCTGCTAGGTTCCTTTTTCTAGGCTCACTCTCTGGAGTCAGCAAAGTGTAGCCTTCAGGTCCAGCCCAGCTTCCTGGTGCATCTGGGCCGAGAGTATCAAGAAAACAGCCAGATCTTCCCCATCAGTGACTGTCCCTGTGTCCAGTGGTGGTAGAAATGAATCCTGGTGACAGAGCCCCCAATGTTTGCACTTTGGCCTTCAAGAAAGGTTGCTGGCCTGGTCAATGGTCTCACCTTGCCTCCCACTGATTGCCTGTGAGGGTCACAAGATTATTAGATGCAGACAGAAGGAAATATTGGTATAATCACACACACACACACACACACACACACACACACACACACACATATGAATACGGCCTGCTTAAGGTTTCTATTGCTAATTATACTTTCAACTTCATCTACATCTTTTTCAGTAGAAAAAGAGCTTAGCATAGATGGTAATAAGCTAGATTTGCATACATCTTGTATTTCATGCATCTTTTCTTAGAAGAAAGACCCAGTTCTTCCCCCTTTTCTTCACAGGGCAGCCTGATCTCCCCCAGCAGAACCTCCCAGAGTTCCTCTCATCCCTGTGCCAGTACAGGTTTTTGGTGCAACTACTGTGTAAACCCTCGCCTGATGCCCCATGGCCACTCCGGGCAGCAGGAAAAGCCCACGTGCACCTCTCCCCACTCACTGGGGCTCTTCCCTCAATTCCACAGCAGATTCAAGTTCACTCTTACTGGACCAGATCACAGCACCCTCCCACTTCCTTGGTGCTAAGAAGTGTGCTTAGGCCACTGTTTCTGTCTTTCCAGATCAGACTGGAAAGGCCTGGGGTATCCATGGGAGACTGGCCAGGGTGACTGGCCACATTCAGATCGGCACTGGTCGTTCAGGTCAGCCTTCATTGTCTGTCTCTGCTGGCTTCATTTGGAACAAGACCACCAACTCATACCCATCTCAGCAGGGCCCGCAACATTGCCACAGGGCTCCCGTTCTACCTACCGAGTATTTCTAGAGTCCCAGACAGGCTTACAAGGTGCCCCTTTCAAACTGTGGCCAGTGGCCAAAGGGTAGGCAAGGGCAGCGGTCACAGGAGGCAGGCAATTGAGTCCATGTGCACAGAAAAGCAGCCTTTGTGCTGTGTGAGTCACCCCATCCACTGCCCTGGAATGAGAGGGCAGTATAGTCACCAAAGGACAGAGTCCTGAACAGGAGTCCTCGGCTCCCTGCTCTCCAGGTGGAAACAGCACTGCCCAGTTCATCCTCCCCTGACCCATTTGCTCTCTTAACCCAACCTCTCCTGCTGATGATGGAAGCACATGTGATTTTCCCTTCCCTTTGAACCAGGCTTCCTTCTGAGGATGGGGCTGTTGCTTTTGGGTATAAGACTTATAAACAACCACAGTTGTCCCTGGCATCCCTGGGGATCAGGCCCAGGTGTCAATGTCCAAGGATGTCCCTCATATGAGGTCATGAGGCACAGGACCCAGGCACATCTTCTACAGAATAAACCACTGCATTGTTTCACAAATGATGACAAGAATATTGTCTGTGCATGTTCAGAAAAGATCTCTTCTTTTCCCCAAAAATATTTTCAACCTTCCGAAGCTTGAATCTGTGGATGATGCAGAAATCCACAGACAGATACAGTGGTCTGACTCCTCCCTGTGTGCTGTGTGATCCCCAAGGAGGGAGGAACTTCAGAGCCTGGAAAGGCTCTCCCTGAAGAGGTGAGCTCATTTCATAACAGGAAGCTAGTTCTGCTGACCACGAAGTGCCAGCTCCCGGCCTGTTCTACTTGGAATTGAGGCTAGCAACTCAGGCGATCTCAGAAGGCTGCTGCTGGGCACGGGCTGTTCAAAGCACACCTGAAAATGCCAGCTTAGAAATCCAGTGAGCCACCTTCCTGCTTATTTTTCATCTTCAAAACTGTCTTTTTTTGCATAATTAACATTTAATAACGTCTTGATCAAGTGAGGCAGCAGAATGAAGTAAGAGATGCTCTTCCGCAAACCTAGTTAGAGGAGCAGGCAAGCAAGATGAGAGAAGCATCATCCAGAGAGAAGGCAGATGACATCGGGAGCCGGGTAAGATTTGCAGCACACCATATGTGAACCTGGACTTATTCCCTTGTCCCAAAGAAACCATTGAGCAGAAGGTCTGTTTTTTCCCCAGCTACAGTATCACAACACAGCAAAAACACTGATTCTGCCCTAGTGCCAACAAGAAATTTGAGCGAAAGTCTGTATTTATTGAAACCACTTGCCGTTCAAAAATAATAGCTACCATTTGCTAAGAACTTGCCACAAACCCAGGGCTGTGCTCAACCCTCACCCACACCCAGTGCCTCACAGAGACAGACACGATGGAGATAGGAATAAAGTCCTTTCCACGTGTCCTTATTCATCCCTGATTCATCACATGTCAAAAGATGGTGACACAGAAAAACAGCTATTACCATATAAACCAAGTTTGTTGCCTCATGAAGACCAAGAAAGAAACTGCATACAAAAGGCAGAAGTTAGGGGAGTGTACATTAGAAATATAAGAGAAGAGATAGCTCCTGGTTGGCAGGGATCCTGAGGGGGTCACCAAGCGCTTTCTTTATCTTTGTCTCATATGGATAAGCAGAGCATGGGAAGCTTTATAGTGTAGAGTTTAAAAAATCAGTTGCTTAGCTGGCAGAGTTTAAGAGAAACAAGTTTGAAGGAAAATGGTTGTTTTTCATTTCTGAGTTCCTCAAACTCCAGCCAGGAGGTAGGAAGGGTTAGCATCAACTAATTTAGCATATTCTGCCTAAGAAATTGCTTTCCTTGGAGTTATGATTCTTATCTTCTGATCCTTAACACTTACTCCTTCTTTCTCATTTGCTTTTACATTTCTCAGCTTTATTAGCAGTTTGGCTTGAGTTAGCTGTTAATTGGGTACAGGTACTATTTTCTTTGTAACCAGTGGACACTACCTTAGGCCCTTTCCCTTACTGACTTCCTGCTTACAAGCTAACTAACTAAACAGCCTTTTACAACATGAGTATTAGACAGACCCAAGGCAAGGCCTGTCCTGAGGGTTGGACAAATCCCCCCTCTATCGGCTCCTGATGCTCCAAGCTCAAGTCCTGTGTGATGCTACCCTCCTACACTCTACAGCAGCCACTCTTCAGAGCTCACAGTCCTTGAAGCCCCTGAGAAGAGCGAGCCCCAGACCCCAGCCCTGCCCGCAGCAGGAGGAGAGGGAGAGGGCAGCCCAGTCTCTACTCAGTCTCCACCCTGTCCCATTCTCTCCTGAAGCCCAGGACTGAGAGGGCCCTGCCTCTCCAATCAGCCACCACTGCAGTATGCTCATCAAAGGGACAAGGCAGCAGCACACTGTAGGTGGTGAGGAGGAACCAGAACTCTGGAAAGCACATAAAAACTCCTCTTGGAGTCACACCAGAGTGTTGAGTGTATGTTCTTAAATGCAAAGAAAAAGAAAGAAATTCCTGCTAAGAATTCAATGGAGTTGTCTTAAAATGACAAACCTTGGGGATGACAATTGTTTGTGGGTGCGTTATCCACGTGGATTCTCACACATTGCAACTCTCAAAGGTAAGTTTTTGCTATGTGTATTGACTTTTCACTTTTGATTTTACTCATCCTGGAAAGATTCTTAAGAATACATGTTCCCTTTCCCTTTCCCTGTAGCTAAATGGAGGTCAGCTCTTCACTTCTTAGAGAGTTGTATTTGTGTAACCTCAACATAGTTAATCCAGGAAGCAGGGCACAGGAAAAGATCAGCAAGACATATACATGTCCTTCAAGGGCAGCCCTAGGGATCCCCTCCTCCACCTGACTCACATCCTCACAGCACACTCAGGTAAGCACACTGGTGAATTGATCTACCAATGAGTACAGCACCAAGTTGAAGATCAAGTTGAGCCATCATATTCCATCACTTGTCCACTTAACTCCAAACATATCTCCTTGAACCATGCTTAGTCTCCAAACACAAACAATAACTAGGTCATCATTATATCTAGTATAATGTAACTATCCTATGTACAACAAAAAATGCATTAGTACCTCCATTAAAATCTTAACAGTTCCAGCATTGCTCAAGTCCAAGTCCAAGTCTCCTCTGAGACTCAAGGCAAACTCTTAGCTCAGAACATCTGTAAAATTCAAAAAGCAAATTACTTAACCCCAAAATATAATGGCATACAATAAATATTCCTATCCCAAAAGGGAGGAAGAGAAATAGGAAAGAATAGAGCTAAAGCAAAACTAAAACCTAGCAGAGAAAACATTAAGTCCTGTAGCTCCACATACAGCCATCTACACAAGATGTGAGATGTGAACTCTAAAGAGTTTGGGTGGCCCCACCCCTAAGCCTTGACTGCAGGCCACACAGCCTCTTTCTCTTGTGCTGGCTCTGTTCACAGCCTGTAGCTTTTTTCAACAGACATTCCACATGCCTTGCACCTCCAAATTTCCACTGTATTCTTAGCTTCACTCTTATAGCATCATGCACTGCTCTTCCAGGACACACAACCTCACCTTTCAGGCCTTCCTTTGAAATCTTCCTTTGAAAGCAGAAGCTTTCCATACCTCACAACTCTTGCATCTGCATGCCCCCTAAAATAAACCAACATCACATGGATGATGCCAAGGTCTGCTGACAGTACAAGTAGTAGCTCAGCCCCCTTGGACTATGGCTATAGCATCCTCTGAGCATCTGGGCAGCTGAGACAGGGTAATGAGCCCCCAGGAACCAGTTCCATAGGTGGCTCTTCTCAAGCAAAGGGCCCAGGGGCTGTCTTCTCTAATGAGAGGTTCAAGTGTAACTCTTCTCCAGGGAAGGTCTGGCTCAGGGACACCCTGCCTGGCTCTATTAGCACACTTCTTCCCCAGGGACAGCCTCCCTTGCTCTGACATCACAGTTACCACTGTGGACCCCTCCAGGGCTCCTGTCTCTTCTATGGTAAACTAGACTAAGTTTGGAACTGGAAGCTGCTCCTTGAGAACTGGTCCACTTGCCTCCAGTCCCTTAGGCAGGGACTGGGCTCTCAGGAGTCTTGGGGGGTGCTGGAGCCCTCATGTACCCCAAAGCAGAGCCCACAACACACAGGCACAGGCATGCTCTTCTCAAACCAGCTTCTGAGATCCCTGTCCCAGCAGGAGAGCTAGGAGTTTTCTACATGATTGGTCTGGGGGGTGGGTGATCTTCTCTCCACACCCTGCTCACCCACTGCTTCTCCTGCACTATCAGGCTCCTGTCATGGAACTGTAGACAGCAAGGTATATGAGGATAGATTCTAGGATATGGCTTCATAGGGGAGCTATGCGCTTTAGCAAAAGTAGGGGCAGGAAGAACGGAAAAGATCCCAGCTGGAAGAACAGGATTCCTGGGATTGTGTGTTCTGAGGATGGCTGGGAGGAGTGTGGTTGGATAGCCTTAGTTCATAGAGGGAGGTGGAGTCATAAATCAAAGGTAGGAGCTGGAGGGGCTTGGTGGAAGGTACTAAGGATCCCAGAACAAGTCTCCTGCCACTCTGGAAGGCCACATGACAGTCAGGGAACCCCTGCTCCCCCTCCTCCCATGTGACAGTCAGGGAACCTCCCTCTTCCTCCTCCCTCATGACAATCTTCCAGGGAACTCCTGGATTGACTTTTCTTGCTTTTCCAGGTCCTAATTTAAAACAACTACCCAGGGCCAGTGGTTCCGCAGCCTGCCTCTCAAGCACAAGCGTTTTAGTTCAATCCCTGGTACCAAAAAACAAAAATATAAATAAATAAAACAACTACCCAGAAAGGGCCACACACTAAGCCACTCATGATCCAAGGGACTTGATACCTGAGACCAGGAAGGCCAGAATTCAGGGTACCAAGGGAAACAGGTTGGGAACTATAATTTCAAGAGAATAAAAATCAAATTCAGGAATAAAGAAAAAATAGACACTGGGATCTCATTTTAGCACATGTTGAAATTCTAAAGCTCATGCGCTATTTATATTGTGCTAAAACCTACATAAGATTTACCATTTTAATTACTTTGAAGTGCACAATTCAGTGACATTAAGTTCAGTCACAAGTTGTATAGACATCTTTGACATCCATCTCAGGAATGTGTCAGCCTCCCAGGTGGAAGCTCTGTTCCTGCTGCACCCTGACTTCCTCTCCCACCCCATCCAGCCCCTGGCCACACTACATTACCTCCCCTGTCTAGAAATATGGCTTCCCTGTGTCCCTCATGTGAGTTTTCACTGTGGCTGGCCTATTTCCCTTGACACTGTCTTGTAGTTGTGTCTGAATTTCCTCCCCCGCCCCACTATGGCTATGTGGTATTCTACTGTATTTCTACACCACAGTTTGTTTGCCCACTGGTTTGCTGGTGGATATGTGTGTTGCTTCTACCCTTTGTCCATTATGGATATCTCTGCTATAAACATGGATGTTTAAAGATCTGTTTGAGTTCCAGATCTCAATGATTTTGGGTTTCTATCCACAAGTGGTATTTCTGTATCTTATAGTAATTCTATTTTTAATGTTCACAATATTATTTTCCATAGTGGCTGCAACACTCTGCTTTCCCACCAACAAGATCCGAGGATTCCAGTTTCACATTCCCCACACCCCCACCCATGCTTGCTATCTGCCATGAGGCTCCTGTTTTGTTGTAGTAGCCTCTTAATCTGTGGGGTGCTGATCTGCATTTCCCTCATGATGAGTGATGTTGAGGACACATTCTTATTACTACTCGCACAAATGCTTCCTTTGTCCTTTTTTTAACCAGGCTGTGTGTTCCTTGGTGTGTGGTTGCAGGAGCTCTGTGTTCTGCTTCTTGCCAGACATGATTTACAGCCATTACCCCTCATCCCACACAGCTAGTTGCCCTCTCACCTAGGATGGAGCCTTCAGATGTATAACAGTGTGTGGTTCTGGTGAGCCCAGTTCATCTTGCTCTTCTATTGTTTCTGTTGTTTGTTGTGTCCGGTCTGCCCGGGTTTTATAGAGTTTGATGTCTGGTGCATTTCTACCCCACCCCAGGCCCTGCTCCTGGAGGCTTAGCATTTCTCAGCCATCTCTCACCTTCTTCTCCCCATGTGTGGTGTGTGTCTGATAGGAAGCAGCCCATTTTCACATTTCCCTGCCTTTCCTGGGAGACATCCCAGAACTCTGCGTGCTTCTAAGTTAATTAGAAAATCAGCCCTGCTATAATTTCTCTGCATCCCCTGGAAGTTCTCATGTCAGAACCTCAGCCCACAAGTCCTGTGTCCATGGTGTTGGGTGGGAGCTTTGAGAGGTGATTGGGATTAAATGAGTCATGTGGAGGGACTGAGATAGCATCAGTGGCTTCATAGGAGAAGGAAGAGAGACTAAGCCATCAGTTTGGTCAACCCCACCACGTGACATCCCCATCATGTTCTGATGCAGCAGGAAGCCCTGGGCAGGTATAAGACTGAACCGGCACTGTGCTGTTGGACTTTCTGGCCTTTAGAACAGAGATCCAAATAAACTATTTTTATTTATTTATAAGTTACCCAGTCTCCAGTATTTTATTATAGCAACAGAAAGTGGACTCAGACAAAGGTTTTTGTCTGATACTTTTTTTGTTGTTGTTGTTTGTTTGTACCAGAGATGGAACTCAGGTCCTTGCACTTGAGAGGCAGGTGGTGGAACCACTGAGCTAAGTCCCTGGCCCTCTGATACTTTTGGTTGATACTTTTAGTGGACTTAGGTAAACAGCCCCATTCATGGAAGTGTTAGGAGGCTCAGAGTAAGGGGCAAGAGCAGGGAGGTGGCTGGGAAAAACATCACCCTTAAAATCCTGCTCTCAGCTACAAAGTTCCCACCTTGACAAGTGAGTGTGGATTCCCTTAGGCCCTCTTGGCTCCCCTGAGAGAGGCTTTTGTGTAAGCACCACACCTGCAGCACTGGCTGCCCTGCTGGTCCTATGGCCTTCAGGACTGGGGATCTCCCTGGCTATGTCCTGCTGCCAACTGCTGCCCTGGGACCACAGCAGCCCTGATTCTGCCCAGCCAAGCCAGGTATCCATGTGAACCTACATCCCCTTTGGGGTCACCCCAGACCTCCCAGCACTTCTGTGCATCTCACACTGTCTCCAGTGCAGCACATCAGGCAGCCAGGCTGCTCCTGCTCAGTTTGTCCTCATGAGTTTGTCCTGTTGAGTTTGGGGTCAATTCCACCTTCTTCCACTGATTTTAATCCTGCAAGCTTATGGAGAAAACCAGAGATGCATCCCCCTGCCTCTAAGCCCAACCTCAGTTGTGTGGAATTTAACACCATGCCAGGTGTTGGTGATCATGATGTCTTGGGCAGGCAAAACCAGCCTGTGCCTGACACCAGACTTCCCTCCCACCCCAGGCCCTCATCCCTCATTGCCACCCCACACACATGCCAGACTTGCATCCAGATCCATGGACACACACACACATACATGTACAGACACATGTTTGCATTTACACATATGTGCATACACACTCTTACACACGTGCACACATGTGCTTTCATACTCACAAAGACACTTCTATCCTTTCCCTTCTTTCTTACATACACGCTCTCTCAAACGCCCCTTTTACACCCCCATCCTGCTGCTGCTCCTCATCATCACTGGCTCCTGGGTTTTCCCAGCTGCCTCTGCTCTGTCTGTGATCTGAATCTCCTGCCGAGCGCTACTCAGGATTCTTCCTAAGAGGATCCCAGCCCCAACCCATTTCAGTAGCAGCACCATGTGTGATGTTTCTATAGGGCAGTGCCAGATGCTCTGGGAGACACTCTGGTTTCCTACAGTGGAACCACTCTGACTCCCTTCATTGTCCACCCTTCCTGGTACAGCCCTTTCTTGCCCTCCTGCCCAGCTCTTCAAGTCCATCTAAGCCACTTGGCCCCTGTAACTGTGACGACCGCTGTGTTGATGCCTGGTAGAACAAGGTCCCCTCTGTCTGGGGTTCACATTCACCATGTCATGGCCCATCTTCCATGGCTTCTGGCTTTCATGACCCATGTCATACATGGATCTTCTTTGTCCAGCAGGGACATGATGGCAGGTCCAATGCACAGCCCAGTCCTCCACAGCTGCTGGCTGTCAGGTCTCTCAGTGCCATGGCTCCCACATCCTCCACTGCATCCCTACAAGTCCTCAACTCCCTCACCATCATGGCTGGGGAGACTGTCACCTGGAACCCACAGCTCAGACCCAGTTCTGACCCTCATGTGGCCCCATCCTCAGTGTGGGTGTTTGAGGCTGTGGGCAGGGCCAGGCATCTTCAGCACACTGCCAAGGCATCAAGGGCCTTCCTTCATACCATCTGTCCCACCGGGATGTCCTCTCACCTGGCATGGAGCATTATTGATTCATCCTTCCACCATGGGGGTCAGCTAGGAGCTTCCCCTTTGGAAGCCTCCTGACTCTGAGTCTCCCAGGTTCCCACATGCTTGACACCCTGTCCTCCCCGAACATGTGGCTTTGCATTGCTGTCCATGCATCATCCACCGTTTTTCTGCCACCATTATCCTGCTGCACAACCTGCTTCCTGCCAGACTCAGGGTCTGTGCCTTGCCTGCCCTCCACCAGACACCCACATGTCTGCACCTTCTCATCACTCAACCTTAGCCCCAGTCATCTCCTCCCAAGTCTCTTCTGCCTTTTCAATGGGTCATAGAATGCTGTCCTCAAATCACTTTCTGTCTGTCCCCTTTCTAACCCTTAAGCAATCTTTCCCACAGTGTCCTGGAGTTCAGAAACCAAGCCAGTCTTGCTCATATTCTTTTTCCAGTGCATGAAGTGCCTGGCATGTATAAGATCATCAAATATTGAGGCCTGCTCCTTTGACCCGGTGTGACAGAGGAGCCCAGCCATGCAGGTGTCAATACAGCAGTGTCCTGCCTCTCCCAACCCACCCCACCCTCTCGAACAAGAGAAAGAAGGCCTCTCTGAGGCTTCTAGATGGAAACTGAAGCCCAATGGAAAAGTGCAGAAAATCTTCAATAAAGGCATACCACACCACCATAGTTGGTAAGTCAGAGAGACCAGCACCTCACATTGGAACCTGGTCTAACTTGAGGGGCAAGACAGCTGGAACCTGCAGTAGAATCTTGCAGAGTTCAACCCAGAAGGAGGACAGAGTTCTCAACTTGGACCTTGCAGCCAAAAATCAGCCTGAACCTGAAGGGACTTCTCCTGGCTTTCTGAGACTAATTAGTTTAGGCCTCCACACTCCTGCCCATGCTGTCTATTGTGTCAACAGAGGCACACCCTAAAGGTGGCCCTCTATTTCTATTTGTATTTTTTTATTTTCAAAGTAATATTTTTCACTTATCTTTACTCACTTAAAAATATTTTTATATTTTCCTTTTCTCAAAATTTTTTCCTTCATCTTCTTTTTCTTATTCTCACTCTCTCTCTCACATTTTAATCTCCATTTCTCTGCTTTTTTGTTCCTGTTCTTTCCTAATTCAAATTTATTTTCTTTCTTTTCCCTTTCTTCTCTTTTTCCTTCTCTCAATTGCCATTAAATTTAAGAGAAAGCGATTACAGTCTCTAGCCTCTCTATTGCTGTTAGTTTGTTCTGTTCTTGGGAATATATTGTTTTGTCTTCTCCTCTTCAATAGTCCCTAGAGTTTGTGTAATCTTCCTGTGTCCTCTGACATCACTTCTAACCTTTCTCTATCCTATCCCTCCCTCCCCAGCTCCGTCTAAATCCCCAACCTTAAGAGTAAAGTTGCTATATTGAAGAGTTTACTTACTATAAAAATATTTTGGACTGGTCCTCAATTTTAACTTCATTCATTTGGTTAAAGGTGATAGATTAATAGCTACCACAAATTGTCATTTTCTAAGCTGCGCTTGATGCTATTGTGTTACTGATTGTTTCACTCAGGCTAAGGTGTTATGATTGATCTAATCAGTTGTCCTCCCTGGTATAATGAAAAAGAGCTTGCCTCAGAGACATTAGAGACTCAAAACCTAAAGACCAGCTATATCTCAAAGATTGAAGTATTAACCCAGGAATTAAACCAAAGACAGTACCAATGACAAAAATAGAAATGAGGCCGGGCATGGTGGCACACACCTGTAATCCCAGCACTCAGGAGGCTGAGGCAAGAGGATCACTGTGAGCTCGAGACTAACCTGGGCTACATAGTGAGATCCAAGTCAGTCTCGACTACATAGTGAGACCCTGCCTCAAAAAAACCAAAAAGAAAAAGAAATGAGAAGGCATTTAAACAAGACACAAACACAGTCTTCCACCCCACCAAAGGTAAACTTTGGGGGAAATAAGGTGGAGAAGTCTGACAGTCAACCATCTGGTCGTCCTGAACTGATAGCACAAGAAGTAACAAAACAGATCAATCAGGCTCTAGAAAAATTCAAAACAGAAATACTTTCCCAGATAAGCACAGATATGGTGAGAAGAATGAAAGACATGATTTAGAGACTCTAGTACAAAAAGAGATTAAAAAAATAGATGATCCCAGGACCATGATGGAAACCATGAATGCCCAGCATAGGAAAGAAATGGAAACTTTGAATACCCAACATAGGAAAGAAATGTAAGCCATGAAACAGATTCAAACAGATATCCAGGAGATTAAAAACTCTGTAGAAAGCATTTGCAACAGGATGAATGAATGTGAAAATAGAATTTCAGATACAGAAGATAGGATTGTAGTCAGTGACCATGAAAAGAGACATCTCTTAAGAACAGTAAGGGACCATGAGAAATCAATCCAACAACTCTTAGGTGATGCAAAGATGAATAATATAAGACTGATAGGAATCCATGAAGTAGTAGGAGAAAGTACAAATGACATAAAAAAACCGTTCACAGAATTAATGACAGAAAACTTCCCAGGGGAGAAGAATTTGACATACAGATAAATGAGGCATGTAGGATTCCAACTAGCCATGACTAAAAAAATCTACATCTAGACATATAATAATCAAGATCCCAGAAACCCAAGAGAAGAACAAAATACCATGAGCAACCAGAGAAAAGAAACAAATCACATGCAAAGGAAAGCCCATCAGAATGACAGTAGACTTTTCAACACAACCCTCAAGTCAAGGAGAGTTTGGAGTGAGGTATTTCAAGTCCTAAAAGAAAGCAACCTCCAACCTAGACTGATGTATCCTGAAAAACTATCTTTCAAAATTGATGGGGAAATAAAATACTTCCATGACAAAAAAACCTGAGAAATTTCATGAACACAAAAACCAGCACTCCAAACACTTCTAAACAAATATCCTGGAAAAAGAAAATGAAGACCACAAATCCATAAGGGCCAACAGAGAAAATATACCAGACAAGGCAAGAAATTAAAGGGAGAGAGGGAAAAATTAAAAAATAAAAGAACCAACAACAGGAAGATAACATGACAATGAAAAGCCAATACATAACAGTTATGACCATCAATGTTAATGGTCTAATTCACCAATCAAAAGAAACAGGCTGGCAGAATAGATTAAGAAGCAAAATCCAACAATACAAGAAACCCATTTAATCTACAAAGAAATTCATAGACTCAGAGTAAAAGGTGGAAAACTGTTCTAGATGCTACAGAAACCCAGAAAAAAGTGGGGGTTGATATCTTATTTGCACAGAGAATAGATTTCAAGCCAAAACTGTTTAAGAGGGACAAAGAAGGCCAGTACATCCTTGTAAAGGGAACAATACAACAGGAAGAAATGACAATTATAAATATATATGCACTAAGTACTAATGCCCCCACCTATATAAAACAAATATTAATGGATATGAAAAATGAAATAAGCACTAATACAATTGTAGTGGGGGACCTCAATACTCCATTGACACAAATAGACAGATCATCTAGACAAAAAATCAACAACAAAATAACAGAACTGAACCAAGTCTTAGAACAAATGGACTTAGTAGATGTCTACAGAGAGTTCCACCTCACAAAATAGGAATATACATTCTTTTCAGCTGCACATGGGTCATTCTCCAAAATAGACCACATGCTAGCTCATAGAACATGCTTATAAATGCAAAGGAATTGAAGTTATCCCTTATATATAATCAGACCATAGTGCAATTAAACTGGAGATCAATAGCCTAAGAAAATGCAAGAACTTCACAAACTCATGGAAATCAATTAACACCATACTGAACAACCACTGGGTCACAGAGGAAATTAAAGATGAAAATGGACAGTTTCTACAATTAAATGATAATGCCAATACAACATACAGGAATCTATGAGATACAATGAAAGCAGTTCTACAAGGGAAATTCATATCAGTAAATGTCCATACTAGGAAAACAAAGTGAGGTAAAAAAGCAACCAATGCTTAACCTTAAGCTTCTAAAAAAAGAAAAGCAAGACAAACCAAAAGCTCATACAAGGGAGGAAATTATAGAGATCAGAGCAGAAATTAATGCAATGGAGACTAAGAGAATGAAAAATCAATGAAATGAAGAGTTGGTTTTTGAAAGAATAAATAAAATTAATAAATCCTTAGCCAACGTTATATAAAAAAAAGGCAACAAAAGGCTCAAACTCATGCAATTAGGAATAAAAAAAGGTGAACTTACAACAGACCCACCAGAAATCCAGAGGATCATCAATACCTACTTTGAAAATCTATACTCTAATAACATGGAAAATACAGAAGAAATGGACAGATTCCTAGACACATATGAACTTCAAAAGTTGAACAAAGAAGATATAATAAGTCTGAACACCCCAATTACATTCAGTGAAATTGAAAATGTAATTAAAACATTACTAGCAAAGAAAAGCCCAGGCCCTGATGGCTTCACTGCTGAATTCTACAAAACATTTAGAGAAGAACTATCACCACTACTCTTTAAACTCTTGAAATTGAAAGGGAAGCAATACTTCCAAATTCATTCCTGAAAGCAAATATTACTTTGATTCCAAAACCAGGGAAAGACCCAACAAAAAAAGAGAACTACAGGCCAATCTCAATAATGAACATAGATGCAAAAATCCTCAATAATTCCTGGCAAACAGAATACAGAAGATCATCAAGAAGATCATACATCCTGATCAATTTGGATTTATCCCAGGGATGCAAGGATGGTTCAACATAAGTAAAGCAAAAAAATGTAATACACTACATTAACAGAATTAAGAACAAAATCCATATGATCATCTCAATAGATGCAGAAAAAATTCAATACACATTCATGGTAAAAAAAAAACTCTACAGAAAATTGAAATAGATGGTCTTTATCTTCACCTGATAAAGGCTATCTATGTAAAATCAACAGCCAATATCATTCTAAATGGTCAAAAACTAAAAACCTTCATGCTAAAATCAGGTACAAAACAAGGATATCTACTGTTACCACTCCTATTAAATATAGTTCTAGAAGCATTAGCTACAGCAATTAGACAAAAGAAAGAAATAAAGGAATAAAGATAGGAAAGGAAGAAGTTAAACTGTCACTATTTGTTGATGATATGATATTCTACGTAGAAGATACAAAAACTGCCAAAAAACTGCTAGACTTAATTGACAGATTTAATAGATTAGTGGGATACAGCATCAACACTCAAAAATCAATAGCCTTCTTGTACACAAATAACAGACTCACTAAGAGAGAAATTAGGGAGACAATTCCTTCCACAATAACATCCCAAAAAATGAAATATCTAAGAATTAATCTAATGAAGGAGACAAAAGACCTCTACACTGAAAATTATAGCACTCTGAAAAAAGAGATAGATAGAAGGGGATATAAGAAGATGGAAAGACATCCCTTGCTCCTGCATAGGAAGAATCAGCATAGTGAAAATGGCAGTACTTCCAAAACTGCTACAGATTCAATCAATCCCTATTGAAATCCCAACAGCATATTTCACAGAACTTGAGAAAATAATCCAAAATTCATTTTCAACCAGAAGAGACCTAGAATAGCAAAAACCATTCTAGGCAACAAAGACATGGCAGGGGGTATCACAATTCCCAACCTGAAACTATACTATAAAGCCATTGTGATAAAAACAACATGGTACTGGCAAAGAAACAGACCCAAGAATCAATGGAATACATTAGAAGATGCAGAAACAGCACCAGACATATTCAGCTACCTCATCTTTGACAAAGGAGCCAACCATCCTCATTGGAGGAAAGATAGCATCTTTAATAAATGGTGTTGGAAAAACTGGCTTTCAACTTGCCAAGGATTAAAACTAGAAAGATCCCTATCTTTCACCATGAACTAAACTAAAAGCCCGTTGGATTAAAAATCTAAATATCAAAACAGAAACACTAAATGTACTGGAAAGTAAATTAGGTAGAACTCTTGAAGACATTGGCATAGGAGAAGACTATGAACAAATCCTCAGCAGCACAAGAACTTGCACAAAGAATAAACAACTGGGATTTCATTGTACTAAAAAGTTTTTGCAATGCAAGAGAAATCACCAAAAGAGCTAAGAGACAACCTATAATGTGGGAAAAAATTTTTACCTTCTGCTCCTCAAAGGACTACTATCTAGAATATATAAAGAACTCAAAAAAATCAGACCTCCCAAATACAAAGACCCAATTCAAACATGGGCATCTGAAATGCACAGACATTTCTCAGAAAAACAAATAAAAGCAGCAAGTGAATGTATGAAAAAATGATCAACATCACTGGTCATTCGAGAGGTGCAGATGAAGACAACACTGAGATTCCACCTCATCCCAGAAACAATGGCTGCTATCAAGAAATCAACCAATAACAAATGCTGGCGGGCCTGTGGAGAGAAAGGAACCCTTCTCCATTGTTGGTGGGAGTGAAGACTGGGGCAACCACTATGAAAATCAATATGGAGATACCTCAAAGAACTAGGATTAGGGGTTCCATTTGACCCAGCTATCCCTCTGCTGGGTACCTTTCCAAAAGAATTAAAAGAATCACACCACCACGATATATGCACACCCATGTTTGTAGCAGCACAGTATGTAATAGTGAAACTTGGAAACAACCCAAATGCCCATCAACTGGAGACTGGATAAAGAAGATGTGGTTTTTCTATAAAATGGAGTACTACTCAGCCATAAAGAATGAGAAATTAGATTCATTCATAGGAAAATGGATACATATTGAGGATATACTCCTGAGTGAAATAAATAAGTCACACATGTATAAATACTGAATAGCTTCTCTGGTGTGAAAAACTAAAAGTGTAAATAAGGTTCAAGTGGTACATTTGGGAGTGTGAAATAGGAAGAAAATGTCTAATGGGGAAGTGGGAAAGGGAGGAGAAAGGAAATAAGGGAAAAGAAAAAATGTGAAAAAATGGAAACAGTCTGTAAATAGGGAAGGGTGAAGAGGGTGAACGGAGGTCAGGGGTATGGAGAAAAAACAAGAACCAAGATATATCATGTAAAGGTACAAGATCCCAATGATAAATGTAGCTGTATTGTTTGCTTTAAATGTACCAATAAACTTAATGAAAAAAACATAATCAAATATTTGTTAAAAATAAAAGGTGGACAGTCGAGCGACAAATGTCAGCCTTTGATACCTGTGATTCTCAACCCTGAAAGCTCACAAGTGTCACCTGCAAAGTTTAAAAAGAACAAACAGTGAGGCCTAATACCCAGAATTTCTGATTTAATTACTCCATACAGACCCCCATACCAAAATTAAGACAGCTACTGTGAATCAAATTCACAGCCAGGGCTCAAGGTCACCTTGAATGCAAATTTCACTGGAGGACAGCTGTAGTCTGATGCTGAGGACCCTGAGTCCTCAAATGCATCACACAAAGACCCTCAGGCAGGCCACATCCTGATGGAACTGGTGCACAAGACAGAGTCGGGGACTCACCCTGACTGGATAGGATGCTTGGGCTCAGGGGTCGCTAAGGCAGATCCTGGGGAGTGGGTGTTGGGGTGTGCAAGGCAGAGGCTGGAACAGTGGGGGGACAGCAGGGGGTGAATCTGCATCCAGGGCTCTGCTTCCAGGAGCACTCAGCTCCCTGTTAAGCTTGCCTGTGTTAACTTTGCTTGGACCCAGGACCCTAGAAGACAGAGACAGGAAAGGGTGTTGGTTTCATCTCTCTGTATTAATCAAAGGCAGGCTGAGAAGCAAGTTTGAGTTAACACAAAAAAGAGAGCGAGCCAGAGCGGGCAAACAGAAATTCATAGAGGGAAGAGGGAAGTAAAGCAGGCCACAGCCACAGCCAGTGGGAAATCGAGGATCAAAGCTCCCCAGTCCCCCCAAATTAGCTACTAATTTTTATTTTAATATACCATTGCATAATTAGCAATATAACTTATCTGCTAAGCACAGTTTAATGAATCAACCTAATATTTTTTTGCAAAGAGGAAGATGCATGAAGAATATGAATTAGTGACTCAAATGATTTATTCTGAATAATGCAACATAGTGGCACTACATCCAATTAGAAACTAAAATCAGGAAACGGATTACAGACAATCATGAAAAATACCGATCTCATCAAACACATAGTGGATGGAACTTGGGAAGAACACAGGACTTTATTTAGGTTGGTGTCTGCTGGAAAGCCATAGGTCCATGAAGGTCCCCATAATGTCCAGCTCAGAACTGAAATGCCACAAGTGTTCCCTCCTGATCCAGCCACAGCAACAGCTAAGGAACCTCTTGCTCCAATCTGGACACCAAAGTGAGCCTCTTGATTCAGATCCTTACGTTCTCTATTCAGGAAGCCAGCAAATAGAACTTTCTCTCCAGGAAGAGGTTGTATATCCAAAACTATAAATTGATCAAAAAGTTAAATGAAAATATTCTAAAACCTAGTATCTCAAGGATGCATAGTTATTTATTTTGTTTTTGTGGCCCTGGGATGAAACCCAAAGCCTTGAATTGCTGAACCACTCACTCAGTATGCACAGTTTTAAAGTTTTTAGATCAAATGCTTTAAGACAAAGTTCTTAGGGGCTCCTTCCAGTTGCCTGCAACCAAGTGGCTACAAAGAGACCACCCCATCTTCCATGGGGCTATGTGTGTCCCCCTCCCAGGCTCCTGCGGCTCTGCAGGTCCTTGCCCACACTTCTGGGCTTTGGAAGGGCCTCTTAGCTTCCTGCTCCTGGGTTGTGAGCCTTTTGCCAGACAGAAGCTGCCTTTTAATCATCTTTTTATCCTCCATAGCATCTAAGGTGACATCTTGCACTTACTTAACACTTGTGGAGGGAATAGAGCCTCTTGGTGCCCATGAATCTGAGGGCGAGTGTTTCCTGCAGAGCCTGGATCCAACTCTCCCAGGAGTGTGTTGACTGCCTGGCTCCCTGCTCACACATAGCCAGGACTGGACCAACCTGGAGAAATGGGGGTGGGCTGTTGGGGGTGGAGAGAGGACACCCAAAAGTGTAGTAGAGAAATAGTTGATTGAAATTCAAAACAGTCCCTGGGGATTTATTTTCTAAATGGCTTCTAATTTCCCTAAGTGGTTTGTCCTTTTTTCTTTTATGTGCTGGCATCCAAGGAGCAGGCTCTGTGGAGTAAATTTCTGACATTCTCTGCCTCTCTCCCTCCCTGGAAAAAAATCTCTAATTGTGCACGGCTGGTGGCACCGCCAAAGGCAGAGTAAATTACTCCACTTTGCTGTCACCTTGAGATCCAGGGCAAAGCCACCTTTGCTGTCCCTTGGTGAAGGCTGTGCAGGTGCCCAGTTCTCAATACCCTATCCTTCTTGGGGATGGACAGTTGCTGTGGCCTCCCCTGGCCGTTGCAGGGGTCAAGGATAGTGTCCCACCACTGGGAGTCTTCTTGAAGATCCCCAGCCTCTGGCAGCAAGAGAAGGGTTTCTATGTTCCCAGCGGGGGCAGAATTCACTGAAGGGCATCCTCAGGTGCCTTTAGGGCTTCAGGCCCAACAGTGTTTGATGAGTGATACCAGCCAGCATGTTTGCAATGCTAACACTAGGCTCCTCACCAAGCAGGTAACACAGGGGTTCATGGGATCCTCCAATGGGCCTACCAGGAAATAGCCATGACAGCCCCTATTTTACAGGTTAAGAGTAAGTAACTTGCCTAGGGTCAGTCTCTCTCTTTCTCACACATCAGTAAACACACACATGAACCCTCTCACATGTGCATGCACACAGGTGTGCACAGAGTTAGTGAGCACCAGTCAGCCTTCTGGCCCCAGGTGCTCTAACTCCTGAGCAGGTAGTCACATCGTCCCCCTGCAGCATCTTCTTTTATGCATCTTGCTTCTGTCTTAGGAAAATAGAACTTGTTTGCTTAACAAATGGAGACATAGGAGATGGTGAGCAATGAGCTCAGCCAGGGTCACAGGAATAATGTTATCCCGGCCTAGGGACCCCGAGCACACACACACACAGGCACCAAGGTTTTTTCAGGTTTTTTCTGAATCCAACCCTGGGATGGACCCCTGGCAGGCAAAGGACAGTGGACAAGGTCCTGGAGAGGCCAGCAAGAAGCAGAACAGGTGAGAGGGGAGACGGCTAGCAGGGAGCAGCATGCCCTGCCCTGTAGAGGGTGAGGGAGGCCCCACCCAGACTGTCCCCCTCCAGTCACTGCCCACCTGCGGGTCCAGCTGGGAAGCCCATTAGTCCACTAGGTCCTCAAGGAAAGTGTGTGAGCTGGAGTCAAGGGGTAAACACAGGCACCTTGGGAAGGGTACATAGGTCCAAAGAGCAAATCAGACAGCCGGGATTTATGATGCTGGGTCCCGTCCCTGATTAGGTACCTGGGACAGAGCCAAACCCAGCCTCCTCTACTCCTGAAGAGCCCTCATCCCCTCAGAAGCAGGGAAGAGGAGCTCGCTGAGCAGCCCCAGATACGGGACAGCTTGAGAAGGGAGGATCCCAAAGGCCAGCCCAGACAATTAAGTGTGACCCTGTTTCAAAAAAAAAATTTTTTTAATTGTTTCAATGGGCTGAGAATGTGGCTTAGTACTCCCCTAGTTCAATCCCTAGTCCCACACAAAAAAAATAAAAATATATAAAGAAGGTATGGGGGCCTGGCCTGGGAGGTGGCATACACTTATGCGGTGAAAGTGATAAAGGTTGGAAAGTGGATTTTGAAAAGAAGGTTAACAGAATTAGAATATTTAGTCTGAGGGGAAGGCTTGCTAACCAGTAATGGAGCAGGTGTATAAACTACTGAGAGTGTGGGAGCTGTTTCAGGCCCAGAAGTAGAATGAACAACTCAGCAAGAAAAGGGGCTTGCACTAGTCACAGAGCAGAACAGCCTGACAAGGAGAGCACCCAGATCCTGCAGGAAGGCCCCTTGTACCACGGGGCCACCCAGGGCCACTCAGGGGAAGTGATTGCCACCAGAAGCAAGGACCATGCCGAGTCCTCTTGCTGACCAGGATTTGGGACTGAAGACCACAGGGAAGATGCAACAAACCAGGCTGGGCAAGCAAACCTTACCCAGCAGCCTGACCCTGCCCAGCCCAGGCACTTGAGGATGAGATTCAGCCTCTCTTGATCCCTGCTCCCTGGTGTGCACAGAGGCAGTGGTACTGTCCAGCCCCATCAGTGCAGGGATGCAGCCCAAAAGGGTGGTCTGCACCTATGGGAAGGTGGTGCTCGCCACAACCTGGAGAGATCCCAAACACTGCCCCTAGATCAGCATTCAGTCTGAGTCCATGCATCAGCCTGAGGGACACACCCAGAACCCCAACATGAAGCTCATGCTGTTTATTTTTCTCCCAGCTTCTGGCCCAGCAGCAAGGTGGACAGAACAGCCCCCTACCACCTATGGCTGTCAGTGACATCTGGAGATTGGTTTCTCCTTGGCAGATATGAGGGCTGGCAAATGAGAAATCACCACCTCACAGGCCTACACCAAAGGCAGAAGAAGCTGCCCCTTCCTCTCTGAGGTCTGAGGTTCCCAGCTTCCTGCTCTGACTTCTATCTCTCCCCTCCCCATCTCTCACCTTATTCTCTCTTCCCTCTTTCCTCCTGCTGTAGAGATGAGGCTCTTTCCAGGGCCCTCAGGAGGCAGTAAAGGAGGATCACACAAAGGTACGGGAATCTTGGAGATACCCAACCCTGACCTAGTGCCCCCAGCTCACAAACCCCAGTGCTGACCCTACTGAACATGGTCACTCATCCAATGGCTCCCCAGTGCCAATGTGGTACCAGCTGCTGGACTTGTCATGTGTCCCTGCCACTGCACAGCCCTGCTGTCTCAAGTCTCACTGACACAAATCTAATTTTCATGTTCTTCTAAGCACAGGTGCATCGTGGCCCAGAGGAAGACCCAGTCTCCTTCACCCAGACCCTACACCCTCAGGGATTAGACCAGCACCTACTCCAGCCTCATCTCATACAACCTGCACTTTTTGCTCCCCACTTTCTTAGAGCTCAGAGTCCATGGGAACTCCTAAAAGCACAGCCTTGTACCCACAGTGGACACAAGCACCACACACAGGCAGAACCCCATCTCCTCTCCCAGTCTCAGCTGTCCTGGTCACTCCCTCTCTCTGTTCCATTACAGGCCCTACCTCTCCCTTCTCTCACCTACCCAGGCCACAGCTGCAGCTGCATCTGGCCCCTCAACCTGCCTGACATAGACATCAGTAAACACTGTCCCAGCAGGGCCACAGGCTGGAGAGAGAGCTGAGTCAGCCCAGAGTGGGTCCAGTGTGAGAATCCTGCAGCTTTCCTGGCTCTGGGTCCCACACTGGGCCTAGCTGCCTTGTCTGTGGCTGTGGGTAGAGCAGCACTCAGTGCATATTACACCTAGATCTTGGCAGGCCAAAGGCCCTCTGACCCACCTGGGTTTCTTGAACCAAGAAACACTGTCAACTGCTGCCTAGACCACACTTGTCCTATACCTCCAAGATGACAGGTTCTCCTGGTCATGCTTGCTACCTCTGGGGGAGAGAACCCTCAGGAGGCCTGGACACTGACATCCAGTCAACCACACCTCAGGGACCCTGAAGAACAAGCTGTGGCCAGCCTCAGAGGACACAGACAGGGGTCTGGGGAGTCACTCCTGCCCCAGCGTGGTATTGAGAGTTATCCTCTTGGTCAGGGGCTGAGCTGGAATCACTGATATGAAACTGCTTACCTTTGTGCTTTTCTCCTCTAGTTCCACATTCTGCAAAATGACAGAAGTGGTTATTTTTGCAGTAGAACTTTTCTGCAGCAGAATAAAACAAATGCAGCAATGAGCCAAAAATGAGTTCCTATGCGTCCCAGAAAGTGCCAGAGTCCACACTAACTGCTCATGATGCACTGATGGCTGGCTATACACAGCCATATTTGAGAACCCAGCCTCTCGGCTTTCACCATGTTAAGAGTTGCCAGGGCACATGTGGCTCTGTCCAGCCGGGGAGTCATGATCCTGTTTCACGGAGTGACAAGGCCACCACCTGTTGCCCCCTGGGTAGAGGTTGGAGTGGATGCCTGCACCTATTTTTGATGCTGGTGCGTTACAGTACACACTGCAAATTCTTGCCTCACAGCCCATCCTGATAGCAAGGTTTTGTGAAGCTCGGTTTTTTCTGGGTGTTTTGTTTTGTTATGTTTTTTGCCTTTCTCTCCAAAAGTCCTAGGAACAATTACATTTTCCAGCTCTTGGCTGAAGATTTTCTTGATGATAACTGGTGGTTACGGCAGTGCATTCTCTCATAATAATGAGTGTGCATTGTGGATAATTAACCGGGTCACAGAATCATTCACTGGATAGAATTCAGAAGGAAGGCTTCTGCTACACGGATGAGCAGGTAGGTGTCTGACAATTATGACTCTCACTGGTGACCCTGAGGTGGATGCTGGGGCTGTGGTGTGGATGGGTGATTGTTACCTGCGATGGCTACAGATGTCCAGAGAACACAAAGCCAAATCTGGGTTCAGGTTCAGTGAGGAGTGAGGAAGAAATGGATCACTGGGCCTAGAGGCAATCATGAGGGAGGGCCCTCTGATGTTCTTACACAGCTGTGCACATGTGAATGTGGTTCTTCCCTACCTGATTGCTGGATTTCTGCTGCAGTGTTGTGGGGCCCTTTTCCTGGTAGAGGCCCAGGATGCCCTGATTGGAAGCAGTCACAGTAATTCCTCCTTCAGAGCTGATCTGATTATCTGGACAGGATGCTGGGCACCTTGTGGCCCAGTGACCACACATGGACACCTACCAGAAAAGATCAACCTCCACCTGAAGTCTTGAAGCAGAAAGTAGTTTTGGTCCTTTGTTTTTTGGGGGGCCAGGTATTAAACCCAGGGCTTCCCATGTGCCAAGCCAGCACTGTACCCCAGAGCCACGCTCGGCCCAGCATGCAGATCATTAAAGTGAGATGGAGTGGTATAGGAAGTGGGCACAATGCAAGGACACAGCCCCTAGGGCTCTGGTTAGATGTCTCTGCCATGCCAGAGAAAACCTGTGTGCCCCACTCAGGCCCTGCCTGAGCCGAACAGCCATATCCCCGGGGATGGAGAACGCTGTGGTCCCTGTGGTCCCCAGTACACAGTTTTTTTCCACATACTGGCTCCTCTTCCCCTGCTGTGAACCACATTCCCCGCTCCTTATGCCTCCAGCTTTGCTCTCAGGAGAGGAGGCACCAGCCAGGTGTCACCTGTCACTTGCAGCTCTGGGTATTTTAGTGCCTGTGCTTCCTGAGGGATGACAACATTTATCCAATTAAGGCCCAGGGAACTTTGAGCTCAGGGTGACAAACCCTCCCCACAGGGTCACAGATACAGGACACAGAGAACAGGGAGCAAGCAGACTGCTGTCAGTGCCAATAAGGTCTGCGGGGACTTTTCAGGCCAGGATGTCAAATTCTGTGCCCTGATAACCACAGTCCTGCTGTTCATGCAGCTGATGCCTGGGTGCCCCTTCCGTGCTTGAGGTCATGCTACAGACATTCTGGAGTTTGCTGAATGCCTACCAGATAAAGGATGGATGAGCTGGAGTTCAACCCAAGTCAGGGTCCTTCCCACAGGACCCTGCTCTGATTCCCACTGTCCCAGTCACACCCCAGTGCCTCTCAAGCTCCAGGCTCAAAGGCCTGGGGTAGAGTGGGACAGACAGCCCAAACGTGCTTGCTTCTCAAAAGATATCAAAGCCTCCTGGGAGCAGAAGCAGGAGCAGAACCTACAGGGCCAGCTGTCAGCAGCAATGTACAGCATTGCCAGCAGCCAATGACAGCAGCCAGAAAGCAGTCAGGAAATTGGTCAAGGGGACCAGGACATCAGTGCTGACAGGACAGTGCCCACCCCATGCACCTCTACCTAGTGCAGAGGGAAGAGCCTGGATGGAAGAGGATCACAGGCACTGTTGTCCAAGTTTCTCCCTACAAGGGCTCTCAGCATCGTGCCCACTCATGCTTAGGATCCAGTGTGGCCACTCAGTTTCTTCCTGGGAAAAGTGCCCAGCAGCCCTGGCTGACCAACTGTCTTTAAGAACAATACCCACTGATGCTGATCAGAAAAACACATCCCTGCCTCTGCTGCACACAACACCAGCCAGCAGATGGAATTATGCTCATTTCAGCTCCTCAGAGTCAGGCTGTGTCCGTGCAGACAGAGTGATGAGAAGTGGCAGGTGCTTGCTGCCAGCTCTGGTCTGCCCAGCCCCAAGGCCGGAGCTTCCAACCTCCCTGCTGAGGTGTAGCCAGCTCCTGACAGGGCACAGCTATTCATGCTGGGCCCTGGGGAACCAGATAGGGCTGAACTGAGCAAATCAGCATCCCTAGTCGAGCAGGGACAGGGAGCACACAGGCTTTAGCTCAGCATCTTCATTCCCTGGGATCAGCCCCAAGTAACAACTGGGCTTCTGTGAGCAACTGAAGCAGAGAAGTTGGCTGTATGTGCTGGTACCTTCCACATACCAACTGGACACCAAGAGCCCTTCTCTGCCTTCCTTCAAGGCCTTTGTTTCAGGCCCATGGACCTCAGACAAGATCCAGCCAGGCTGTTTATGAGAAACTTATCTCATTGGCACATCACAGCCATGGTTGCAAACTCCCACTGACCCTCATTACAGGTGCGTTTCCAGCTTGGCTTCACAGCATCACCCATCAGAAGGCAGAGCCCATCTCCCTGTCCCCTAGAGCTGCACTTTCAGCCCAAGGAGCCTTGAGGCTCCAGAGGAGGAGACCTCATGGCACGGCTGGCCAGCAGCCCCACGTGTGAGCCAGATCTGACAGCCAGGGATGCAGCGCAGGAGCAGGCACCGCCTCCCCACCTCAAGGGACTGGATTTGTGTGTGGAATGTGCCATGACAGCTGACCTATACACTGGTGACATACACAGTGAAGAAAACATGCTCTCCTTGCCTCTCCCTCAATTCTTTCTAAACAGATATCCTGGGTGCAGAAGCAAGACAGCAGTTGTGGGATCAGCAGGCAGGACTTGCAGCCCTGTGGTGCTGTACCACCCACTCCCCTGGGTGTGGACAAGGAGCTGCCAATGTCCCGAGCAACTCGAGCATTCTGACATTCAATTGCACCTGTGTTTCCTGTTCTAAACTCATACTAACATGTTCCTGGACTTCTTAAGCTTCTGAATTTTTCCCCTTTATTTTTGATAGCAGTTCATGTTTTTGTCAGCACCTCCTCTATAAGTTCTGTACCGAACAACAGCATCTTCCAACCCTAAGTCAGCAAGCAGCAATTTATACAAAGAAGCCCTTTGATTCTTGGATCTCATCAAACAGTTGAATAATAATTTGGGGGAGAAAAAAGGAAAAGCAAGGTTAATTGTGTAGTTTTAAAGCTGTGAACTGGTATTTTTGATCCTTGATATTAAAATCAACATGTGCAGCTGAGCCTCTGAGACCTGTGATCCAAACCTGGTCTCTGAACCAACCCCTAACGCTGCTCACTGCATTCTGGGACTCGCACAACCTTGCACTCTAGAGGATTTCAGTTCAAGACATATTGAGGAATAGTTCCTATTTGAAAAACTCTTGAATCTGTGTTTCCTCTTATCATATCACCAATCTCCTGAAAGTTGGCAAAGGCCTGAAAGCTCTCTGGGCTCCTGAGTGACAGCTCCTCAAAGCACAGGAATCAACCCTATGACCTCTCTCCTCTATGAGAGTTCTGTAATCTCTTTTAAGAGATAGCATTGCTGAGGTTACCAATTTCCAGGGGCTTTGGCAATTTCTACTGTGTCCTGTTGCTGCCTGATATGGGACAGCTCTTCATCAGCTTTCCTGAAGCCCTTTCTGTGATCACCACAACACATCAAAATGATGATTGCATTCCAGATAACAACTGGGTGCCTGTGTGTAAGCAAAGCAGAGACTCTAGCCATGTGTGCTGGTACCTTCCATGTCACCTGAGCACCAGGAGTCCTTCCTGAAGCTGTGATCTGCCAGGAGCAGGTGACAGCCTGCTGCTCACCCTTGAGAGGTTCTTTGCAATGACATGAGGCCCACATCGGTTACAAATACACTAACCTGTGTGTGTTTGGGGAGGGGAGTCATGTCAAGAAAACAATTTCTAGCTGAGGATCTGGAAGCTAAACGAGTGACTTCATTGGATAAATAGTAATTTCAAGTTTAAAAGTCTACCACAATGTACAATTTTGCTTTTAGACTGATCTCTCCTTGGTGGACACCCCTTTCCTGGCACCAAGATCCCTTGGTCTTCTGAATCACTATCTAACAGCAGGCATTCCCACAGGAGGTGCCAAGGCAGAGCTATACTGGGCCACCCACAGCCAGGAGGGTGAAGCAAGACCTTACACACCAGTGAAAATAAAACTAAATGCTAAATTGGGCAAGGCAGATTCAGAGAACTAAAAGAACTCAGACCCAGAAATGTTTTCAGGAAATACAACCTACTTAAATCTATCTATCTATCTAACCTATCCATACCTCAATGCTCAACACAGCCTCTGCCCTGGGGGAGTGCCCCAAAGCCTCCACCAGAGAACTTTCCAAGCACCTGGCACAGGGAGGGTTTACAAGATCTTGACACTGGCACTGACCACAAGGCATTTTCTCCCTTTCACCCTCGTCAACCTTGCTTTTTGGGGGGTCAGAGTCAGTGGGGCCTTGGGGCCTTTTATTGTGCTTTGCTTCACATGTGCCCGCCTACTCTGTGAAGAAAAGTCCAGTTTTAGTCACAAAACACACTAGAGGGAAAGGTATAATGTGGCACGCGTTCTGGCCAAATATACTTGGCTCCATAGCCAACCCCAACGTGGAGCGGAGAGAGCCAGACCAGAGGAGGGAAGTGGCCTGCTGGATGGAGATGGGGCTCATGGACGCCTCCTCAAGCCTCAGTCCTTCATCATCAGATGCACAGTCCTCCTGCTGACTCCTTCCAGGTGGGACTCTAGGGTCAGCTCCGTCCTGCCCTGAAGTTGAGGGACAAGACTGTTCTGTCCCAGAAAGGACTCAGTAAAGGTGAACTGCCTGCCAAGGTAACGTGGCATCTTCCTCCCAGGGCTCTTCCTGAGGGTCCCAGACCAGAGCCCTGCAGCCCATGTGGAGGAGGATGCCAGGCATGCTGCTTCCACAGGTAGGAAAAGGGGACCTGGGAGTCACTCAGGAAGGAGCTGACCATAGCCAGGGCAATGACCTGCTCCCCGGTGCCCCCTCCTGGAGACAATGTTCTCCGGGCTGCTGAGGGTCCCAGAGAGTAAGAAGGACCCGATTTCCCATCCCGCTCCTGCCCTGGACGCCACCGGAGACCTGGGTGCCTACCGAACACTCCTGACAGCATCTGGGCTCTTGGCAAGGAGGGGAGTCTGTACCAGGGGAGCTGCAGACCCCACTCCCTTGGGCACCTGCCTCACCTCCCCCGCCTCCCCGGCGCAGCCAAGGCGCAGGGCTGAGGCCCACGCGGGGCTGCTCCTGGGGTTGAAAGGGGAGCGCGGATGCTTTCCCTAAGTAACTTTAAACTTCTTTCTGGTTCCCCCAAGAAACCCCAAATGCAGACGTCCTCTGGCCCTCTTATAGCATTAGACAAGAGATTGTCCTGGGCTCCGCCACCCTCCACCTGTCTCCCTCTAGCACCTCCCTCCCTCCTCCCGCATCACCCACGGGGCGGTCAGGGCCGAGGTCTTGGGCTCCGCCTGCTGTCTCCTGGGTCGCAGTTCGGCGGGTTGGGACGTGGACGTCTGTCAGCCCGAACCGATCCTGCAGGGGCCTTTAGGACCGAGAGGAGCCCTTGCTTCCCAGAGTAGCTACGAAGTCCTGCTCTCCCCGACACGGCCACAAACTGCCCAGTTCCTGACGCGACCCTCGGCCCAGGAGAAGTTGGTGGCTGGGCTGCCTCCACACACCCTCCTCCCGCCGTCCCTCATCTCCCATCCCCTCCTCCTCTTCCCCATCCTCCTCCTCCTCCCCTTCCCCCTCCTCCTACTCCTCCTCCTCCTCCTATGTCCTGTCTTTCCTCCTCCCTCTCGCCTGTCACCAGCCTCAGCCCGGAGCTGAGCCCTGGCCCCCCAGTGCCCCTGCCGCCCTGATCGCCCCGATCTCCCCCGAGTCCCCGGGATCAGAGAACTCGACCCCGCCCGCCCGGGCTCCTGGGCTCCTGCGCTCTCGGGGTGATCGGGGCGCAG
>NW_022900919.1:25230849-25252750 GCF_012274545.1 Fukomys damarensis | reverse complement strand
GGAGGAGGGACGGGAAAGGGACTGGGGAGGAGGGTGCAGGAGAGGGACTGGAGAGGGACCGGAGCACCGAAGCGCCGGGAGTCAGAGGAGGCGGGCGCCGAGCCCCGCACAGCCAAGCACGCTCGCCCGGCCGGAGAGACGAGGGGCCGCCTGGGCACGGGTCACCTTGTCCCGGAGGTGAGTCCCCTTCCCTGGAATCGGCTGAGGCGGTGGGCGCGGAGGACGCGGGGAGCTTCCCAGCTCTGCCTCGGGAGCGCGCAGCCCCGGGGGCGCAGAGCCCGGAGGGTCCGGTGGTCGCCACAGTGGTGTATCGCGCGTGGATCCAGAACCGGTGGGGAGGTGCAGGGGGCCCGGCTGCCCTCTGTCCCAGCGTCCATCAGAGAAGCGGACTGGGGGCACACGGCGGGACTCGGGACTCAGGTCTCCGTGTGACCCGGGGAGACCGGTAGGCTGGAGAGCAACAGCCGCCGAGGATGAGAACCGGATCCACAGAGGACCGGGAAGGGGAGGACCTGGGTTCTCCATCAAAGGGTCCAGGAGGAGATGCGAGAGCGCGCTGGGCTGGGGATCCTGGCAGCCCCGGGACGCAGGCCGGGACTGGGAGCCCTCGCTGCTGCCGAGAGCCGTCCGCCGCCTCGATAGGCGACGGTCTGCAGCCTGGGAACCAGGATGGGAGAAGCCCAAGTGAGGGGAGCTCCGGGTCCAGCCTCGCCCCTCTCCCGTGCGCTCTCCACGGGTCGCCGAGGAGTTGGAGCCCCTTCTCCCAGGGAAGGGGCTCTAGGTTGTGCGCTTCCGGAATCCCACTGGGTGGGGGCTGCTGCGAAGCCTTCAGAGGGTCGAGGAAAAAATCTACCTGTCGACCTCATTTCCTGGGGTCCCCTTGCGAACAGAAACCGCGGCACTAGGCACTCAGATTCCAGGCGCGCGCAGCCTCCTGCAGCGACAGATGCGCCGCCTCGTGTCACAGCGGGACTGGGGGCCCGAGCCTTCCCCAGGCTGGTGTTCAGGGCAGCAGATGATCCTGGAGGGTTGGCTAGTTTGGGGGAAGAGGGGAGCTGTTTCTTTTTTCTTGGAGAACCAGGCCGTGGGGCGCGAGCTTCCGTGTCTGCCGGCCTCCCTCCTGCAGGGTGGCGTGTTAGGTCCGTTAGGTCCTAGCCCACCAGGAGAAGGCTGTTGCGCAGCCTTGCAGCCCTGGGGTGACAGCCTCAAAACAAAGCGAGGGAGCCAACTTTTCCTGCTGAGGGCTACCGCTGAGCAGCATTGGCGCGGGGGCAGGGTCTGCAAACAGAGTCCAGTTGCCAGACCAGCAGGTCTGTAGGTTCTGAAGAGGAATGGGCACTTCCTGAGGAGTAGCAAGCTGTGTGTTCTGGAGGTGCTGCCTGTGGAGAGGCGACCACAGGTGCCAGGCCTGTGGGATGTGAGGCTTGGCCTGGCCAGGAGCAAAGGAACCGGTACTGGTCAAATGCGACTCCCACCCTGCCTTCTGCCTGCCTGAAAGCAAACCCTTCATGATGCTCAATGAAGGGAAGAGAGAGGGAAGCTATTTTTAAACTTTTTATGATGGAAAATTTTGGTGGTGCACAAAGGTAGACAGAGGAGTGCACTGCACCCTGGCCAGCACCCAGTCACAGCGCAGGATGGAGGAGGCCATGTTTGATAAACAAGCCCAGACCTCTTTCCAAAAATGTTCGGTGAGAGGTGTGGGGTTTGTCAGTATCCTGACTCGGTCATGCCACATTCTCTACACAGATCACAGCACAGCTTTGTACCCCACACATATGTACAGTTGGTCAGTATCCAGTAAAATTAATTAATGAAAAACAACAAATAGCCTTGATTCCTCCTCCGTTCACCTGTACACACACCCTCCTATCTTTCCAGAGGATGATGGCTCATTTCATTTCCTCTAACCATCAAATGCTTGCTGTTTGTTGCTGTTGGTGTTTTGTTGTTTGTCTCTTTGGTGCCAGGGATGGACCCCCAGGCAGCAGCTCGCTATGCTGGGCTACAGAGCTACACCCCAGCCCCAGAAACGATCATTGCTAATCATTCCTTTAGAATGTAGGTGACATCAAAAGCGGCGGCATCCTCACTTTATTCGGCGGTCGAACAGGATTCTGTGCTATCTACTGCTTCCTGAGGCACAGGAGGGGCTCTGGAGGGAAGAAGGCCAAGTCTGGACCTTGAGCAGCTGCAGCTCTGACCAAGGCAGTAGGCTCAGGGTGTGAGGCTCCAGCTGAGCCTGCTAAGCCAAAGAACTTTTCTTCTGGGTGAAACCTTGACACTCAATTCACAGATTGTGAGCAATTAATTCTTCCACCTTTAGTTAGCACTGACATAGAAGAGCTGCCCTGGACTCTACTCATTCTCATTAGCTATACTTCTTAAGCTGTTACTATTAAGGAGAATGGAGAGAGATTTCCTCCTGCGAGTGCTGTTCTGAGGCCCAGGCAGAGCACTGCAGTCTCATTTATTAATTAGGAACCCTTGGGTAGTCACACAGGACATGCTGATAGGCCCTCTGCTTGCTAGGACTTAGCCTCCAGTGCAGCTTCTGCTAGCTGGACAGACATGTGGTGCATGGGCAAGGTCATCAGAGGCCAAGGGAAGGGACATCCTCTCCACAAGGCCCTTCCCACCCCGTACTCACCTCTGGGACTGACTTCAGACAAAAGTTGTGTCTGCAGATTGTCAGGGGCAGCTCATATTTGAATGCTTTTGTGGGATACACTATTTAAACACATTTTTCATCAACCTGTCAAGTGAATAACTTCTTGTGGGCAGGCAGTTATGTCTGCCCTCTGTGCTTCCAAATAAAACCTTGGTCTTTGTGACCAGCACAGCCTTGTGCCCTCTATAGGCCCTGTGCCTGTTAGAAAATAAAGATTCCAGGGACAGCAAGATGCCTGTGCACCACAGTTTGAACAGACATTGCCTTATGTTCACAGGTTCTTTGAAGGGATAAAGATGGCAGGTTTGAAGGATGGAGGGTTCATCTGTCAGCATCAGCAAACAGGATGATAGCAAATCAGCCCATGGCTTCAGAGTACCATCACACAGGCCCACTCTGCAGGAATGGCCAGGTCTAAGAAGCTCTTAGGCCACAGCTGTCGATCTAGCCTTCACTATGCTGGGGACATTATGCCAAAATATTAAAAAAGTGAAAGCACTCAAATTAGGGGTCAGCAAGCAGGTTTCTATCCATAACACCAGGATTGGAGTGATGGCAGTAACAGCAGTTGGCTTTAAATGGGATCCTTCATCATTAGTTGCACATCTCAAACTATCACTGAGAGTTTGCTCATGTATGTTTCAAAGAGAATCTCCAGGACTGGAGACTCAGCCCTGGCTTCAGCCCATGCTGGCCACTGTCATGCGGAGAGGCAGACAGTGTGCTCAGTGCAGTTGGCACAGGACACACACTTCTACCCCTGTGCCCTGAGGGACTTTCTGGAATATGTGTGAGATGAGAAGATTCTGGGTTCAGTCTCTGGGCTCTGTTGTTAGCAGTTGGAATAATCTTAGACAAATCTGAACTTTTTTGAGATCTGGTCTTTCCAAACATGTTGTCTCCAGACTTTAAAACAAGATGTTTCAGTCTGTCATCATTGGCTAAAGGAAGGTGACTCTGGATTGGAGGACATATTTGTGTCTTCACTGGAGGTCTCTGTGGGTCACGTTTGTGTCATGTGGCTTCCTGAGGAGGTAGGAGGGGCCCAGGACCTGCCTTGTGACCCCATCCCACATCAACACTTGTTCACACTCTTGGGGAACATGCAAAGAACTTATAGAAACAAACAGGAGAGGCTTGTGAGCCAGAGCTTTTGAGGTGCACATCTAATACAACTGCATTTAGATTCATATTACACTGTGAAAGTTACAGGATGCAGTTCAAGGTCAAATATTTGAAGGTGCCTTTTAACAAACTGCCACCTCCATGTGTAATCCGTGATGTCCTCAGCTACATTGTGCCGCTTGCACAGTCTAAATCACTTACAGTGCTGCATGAGAAATATTCTTTTAAATTACTGCAAATGAAGTAAAAATAAAATCAGATGCTGAAGGACAACAACTAATGAGTGTTAGGACTGGAAATAACTATAAGAACCAAAAATACCATAACCAGGAAAAACTACACATGTAGAAAATGATAAAATGAGAACTGTTTCTGAAAATACAAGCCAGGAAGCAACTTGGGTATTTTCTTGCACTAGAAGGATTTGTCTAGGAGTCCAGTGAGCATCGCTGCAGAGAGGTGGAGAGGTGGACATTTTGACACTGAAGTTTACATCAAAGTTCAGCATGAAAACATGTTGCTATGTTCGGTGCCTAAGTGATCCTCAGCCATGCTAGCCTGGCTTAGGGGACATGAGGACCAGAGAGAGCACTGTCATTGTAAAGTGGTCTTTCCAAAAGCCTTGCTGCTGTGCTCCTCTCTGAACAGTTCCCCACCTCCAGCAAGTCTGGCTGACCTTGCTGGACGTGACTTTCACATGAGTCTCCATTGGTCCCTTCCTCACTTTTCCTAGACAGTTAGAACCACAAATGTTCATTGCTTCAACTTTAAAGGTATTTCTGAAAGTGAGATGTGATGCTCTCACCTGACACTGGACATCTGGGACTAAGCCTCCAAACTCCTTAGGGAAGCAGCAGAGAAATGAAATGTGTCACATACATACTCATCCACCATGGTCCAGTTTTTGCTTTTAGCTCAATCCCATAATCTGAGCTCTGTGTCATGATCCTGGCATCAGTAGGCACAGGTTTGAAATCATAAGGTTTGTATCTGAAGATGACAGTGGGATTCGGAAACCCTGTGGCCATGCTGAGGGACCCACAGGTGTGAGCTCTGCAGACCCAGAGGATGTCCAGCTCAGCAGGTGACCGATTGGTACCAGGGCACTGTGTAGTGTCCACAGATGCATTCACTAAAACATAGCATTTCTCTGTGTGTGCTCGCATGTGTGTTGCTAGGTTCAGAGGTCAGGGTCTCAACGCATTCTGCACACACACACACACACACACACACACACACACAATCACAGAGCTATACCCTAGCACTGACACACACTCATGTCTATGCCAGACTGCATATCCACAGTCTCAGCCTCAACCCATCACCCCATGTCTCTGTCCTCAGAGTCCATCCTAGGGGTATCACAAGACAAAGGTCACTCATCTGCCCCAGGTCACCCATGGGAGCCCCTCTGGATACACAATAATGGGAGGCTGCCCTGTGCTGCCCTACCATCCTGGGATGGCCTTAGTGTGGGGCTTCTAGCATCTCTTGCCTGTACCTGGCCCTATCCTGGTCTTCCTCTCCACACACAGAACCAAGATGCACATGCGCCGTCCTTTGTGGTCCTTCTCTTGTGCACTGCACTCAGGGTCAGGGCCTACTCGCTAAGTACCTGATGCAGCACAGTTCTCTAAATTCCCTGATGCAGTGGGGTTTAGTTACAAGCTCATTCTTAGTAAACAGAAATCATCCATTCTATTTCTAAGTTTTTGTTGTGTTTTGTCTCATCCTGATCTTCCAATGCTGTGGGTGTGAGGGTCTCACCACTTCACAGGGCAGCAGGTCCAACCCTCACTGGGTTCAGAACCACAGCGCTGGGCTCTCGGGCTCTGGGCTCAGTGAGGGCCTGCAGCCTGCTGCACTGCTGTCCTGAGAAGCAGCTCAGACACCACAGGCCATGCAATGGAGGCATCCATCACTCAGTGGAGCTGGGTCCTTGCAGGGCTCAAAGGGCCCAGGCAGTCAAGCGCTGGTCAGTGTTGGGCCTCATCACCAGTACTTCTGGGTGGCTGATGATGTTTCCGACTCCAGATGTCCCTGGCCCATTTGGACCTGAGATCCTGAGTGTCTTTCTAGCCTTGTTGACCTTAGGGTTTGGACCTGAGGGCTGGACAGGGCTGGAATCCATACTGTGAGCAGCAGACCCCGATTTCCAGGTGGACACACCCAAATCTGGCTCTGCACAGTTTTCTTTCCTTTAACAAAGACTTTCTTTCTAATTTATTCTGCCCATGGGTCTCATTTGCTTAGAGACCCTCTAAAATCATGAACTTCTTCAAGCAGCTAGATGATCTTCACCACCAGTGATTTTGCACTCAGAGTTAACCATTTCATCCTGGACCACTGCAAGGCAGATGGAAGTAGCAGCTTTGCCTGTGTCCCTGGCTGACAGGGACCCTCCCTGCTGGAACAGCAGTGCCTGGGCTGGAATTCTGCTGCATTGGGTTCCCCCAGTATGCTCGTGGGACAACCCCACTTTGCACTTGGCTCCACCAGAGATCAGGAGGGTCACCCAGCCTGCCGTGCAGCCAGAGAGGAGATGGAGGGCAAAGCTCCATCACCAGGCTTTCCTGTTGGCTCTTTGTGAAGTTCGTGTTTCCTCACCCGCCATGCTCAGTTGCTCAGTTTTGGGGCACTGCCTGAGCCCAGCATGATGTTCTAGATGAGTCCACGTCCCGTGAGGTAGTTGCGCAGACACACACTGCACAGTTCTATTTCCACAGTGAGCCCCAGGTAAAGCAGGAGCAATGAGACCTCTTCTACCCTGGGTGGCTTTACTCAAAGGACAGCGCAATCCGACAACTGTCCCTGGTGAGGGTCAGGTGGGAGTTATGCAGCTGTGGAGCCAGGAGAGCAGACTAGCAGGTCCCAGGAATTTAGAACAAATAGGGTATAGACCCCCAGGACAGCAAGCAGCTTGTTCCCATCTTGCTCTCCTCGGAGTGCTTTTGCCAGAAGGTAGAAATGCTGCTCTCCATGGACACCACCTGGAAAGCCAGGCTCCCTGCAATTTGTGTTCGGAGCCTTGGGTATTTCAGAAATATAGGTCCACTGCGGACACCTCTTCTTAAGTCAGTGCCTTTGAGGGTGCACAGCGAGAATGAGCCCAGGTGTCCCAGCCCTAAAGCCCCTGCTGCCCACACCCAAGGTCCAGCGAATTCCCCCACTCTTCCCAGGCCAGCTAGGTCACCCGATCCTCCACCCATGCCTCTTCCCACTCCATGAGCCATCCCACTGTGCTGTCCTCGGGTCCTACTACTGGCTTCATTTGACAGATGCTTCTCAGCATAGATGGGGTTGCATTCTAATGAACCCAGAAGTCAAAGTGCACCCTGTGTGCCTGACCCCCAGACACACCCACTTCGCACAAAACACTGCAGAGCTGAGGTTGTGCCCTAGTCATCGTAGGGCTGGCAGAGAGCTGCAGTCCCTGCCTGGCCCAGCCGGATCCTAAGCCAGAGACTCATGGCCACACAGAGTTCAGCTGACCTGCTGCATCATGGTTCCTGGGGTCATTCCTGCACATCCCCTCCAGTGTCTGAGAAGGATGGCAGCAACCCAGAAATGTACTCCAGAAACTTCACACTGTCAGCTCTCACCTCCTTCCCACCCCTGGATTTATCTGGGGTCCCCTCCCCCAGTGTCTTCTCCACCATCAGCCGGCACAGACCCCCATCTCTGTCTGGCCAGCTCAGTAGCTGAGGGTGTGGCTCCCTTCTTACTACCCTGGGCTTCTTGCCTCTGGACCCTGGAACTGTGCAGGAGCACATCAGTCCTCAAGGCCCTCATCAGGTCCCTCACTCTCCAGGGACATTTGGAGAAGACACCAGTTTGAAAAATGTCCCTATCCAGCCTTGTCTCTGCTTCGTTATGGTCCCAGAATAATGGACTTCTCCTACCCATAGCATGCACGTGCACACAGGTACACAGAGGCACAGACATGTGCAGGTGCACACAGGTGTGCAAAGTGTGTGCTCTCACATGCCTCCAGCTTTGGTTAGCTGTTCCCCTGCTGACTCCCTCAGAATTCGACTTGGCCATCACTGCTGCCCACCTGGTCCTCTCTTGAGTACAACACATCCCCTCCCCAGTGATCCCAATGCCCAAGTCCCTCGGCCCCAACAGAACAACACAAGCAGGATGCACATAGAAATTACTTTGGCAAGAAGTATGTAAGAGCCATGAAAAGTGAGCCAGACAGATCTTGCCATGGAATAAGAAAATCTTGCGCAAAGGCAGAGGAGCACCATGTTTCTAGGTAGGACAGTGACAAGGTATTGCTGTTCTCTCACAGTAATTTACAGGATCAAGGTCCTGTAATCAGGTGTCAGTGTTACATTGCCTTTGGAGCTTGGTAGCATTATTCAAAAGTTTGTGAAAGAATAATCTAGCGCAGTGTTCAACATTGCTCTGAATGAAGAATTGCCCTACCAGATAATACCAAGTGGCAACATTATATTAATTAACCTTGCATCTCTTAGACTGGCTATTTAAAAAAAAAGAGGGAAGACAAAGAAAAAATAGGAACTAACGGGTGTTGGTGAGGAGGTGAGTGTGGCTGCTGTGGAAGATGGTATGAAGTGCTCAGAAAATTAAACAGGATTCTCACATAGCCCAGCAGCCCCACCACAGGGCAGGGATCCAAAAGAGTTGGAAGATGTTTGCCTTTCCATGTGTGTAGCATCTTTGATCATGAGAGATAACATGTGGAAGCCATCAGCAGATGAACACATAAGCGATTGTGATCTTCATGCAGACAGAACAGAATACTATTCAGCTTTTCAAAAGCAGGAAGTCCTGGCAGATGCTACAACATGGACAAGACATGAAGATGTTGTGCTGAATGAAGTAGCCAGTCACCGAGAGACAGAAAGAAGGGTGGAGCAGAGGATGCAGGTGAAGACCAGAGGTCAGAGAGGCCTGAGACACCTGGTGTGGGACTTGGAGTGGCTCCAGCCTCAGCCTGCACAGTGGTATTCATGCAAGTCTAATTCACACCGTACCCTGGCCGCTTGGCGCTGCATGCGATGACCTCACATGTACAGTGTGGACACTGTGAGTTGGGAATTGACAGGGCCTCAAGGTCCCAGATCTGGTCTCTCCCTTGGCACCCCCACAGAGCATGTGAGGGTGCTAGGGCCCCTGGGGGTCACCCAGTGACCTCGAGTTGGGGCCCTAAATGACATCTCAGGGCTCCAGCTCAGGTGTTCGAGCAAGAGACAAACACTGCATGAACTTTTCTGACTCAGCCTCAGGAATCTCCTGATGTGGTTGCTCCAGTGTCCTGAGCCACCTAGACCCAAGCGAGGGCAGGGAACCCACCTCTCCCCATTTTTCCTGCATGAGTGGAGGCCACAGTGGGGGCCAGGAGGGACGGGAAATAATGTGCCAATTTCACTTTAGAAAGTAAGATTGGACATGAACCCCAGAAAGAAAACACCCCAGTCTCTCACTCCACACACACCGGACTTCACATCACGAAAGCATGAGGGATGTGGCCCCTTCTCACCAGAAAGCTGTAGGGTCCATTTTATACAGATGCCTTTTCCCTCTTCTCAATTTCCCACTGGCAGCATGAACTCAGCACCCCGAGTGTGTGTAGAAAGTGTGTCCCAGAGCGTGGAGCTTTGCTAGGTCCTGAAATCAGAGCCTAGCAGCCATAAGTCCCTGGAGCCAGGGCTGTGAGCTGGGTACTAAGTCTGGCAGAGGAAAGTCTGCACTGTGGGGTATCTTATGCCCCGGGTTTTGTTCTGCTTCTTTTCTCGTGTGAAATGGTGGAAGAGACAGAGAGAGGTTGTTTCGACTCCTCATGGATCCAGGGCTTTTGCCAGTTCCCCTCCTTCCCCTCTCTCTGTTCCTTTCTTTGGTCCAGTGACATCTCATTTAGAGGAGGAGCCTGAAGCAAGTGTTCCTGGATAGGGCAAGTCAGGTATGGTACCACAAGACATCAGAAAGCACAGCTTTCCAGAGAACGGGTGGTGAGTGAGAGAGCCTGCCCGGCCCCTGCTGGCCCCCAGCTGCTCCGCAGCCATAGGGCTCCTTCCTGTTTGTGATCCACAACCAGAGGCCAGAGGATGTGGCTGCAGGCACCAGCATAATGCCCTCAACCTCCAAACTATGAACTAATGAGCTCCCTTTCCACAGACAGCACCCATCCTCAGTTATCTTGTTACTGCACTGGGTTTCCAACAGGGGCCAGGTGTGACAGTGCTGCTGACCACAGCCACCTCTGAACAGCCAGGAAGCACAGGGCAGAGGTGGTGAGTGAGAGAGAGCCCACCTGGCCCTGTTGGCTATGTGGGGACATTGTCCCTGGCAGGCCCCAGGAGATAGAAACTCCCAGGTACAGACAGGCACAGCTTGTAGTCTATGCTGTGTGGTTTTACTTGTCATAGTTAATTTATATAATCTGGATTTGGGGGTCAAGAAATGTAATATGCTTAAGATTTGTCTTATATAATGGTGTCATGGAATCAAGTGTCTAGTACCCCCTTGTATCTAATCCCAGAGCTAGAAAGCTAGTGGTGGAGCCTTTCCTGCTGCCTTTCGGACCTGCTGGAGGTTGGCATTGCAAGGAGCCCTGATGAGCCCAGGCCTGTGACACTCAGGTTTAGCTGCTGGCTGTATCTCTTACCAGCTTTTGTCACCCACACAGAGCCAGGCAGCTGCCTTTCATGAGCACCCTGTGGGTGTCTCCACTCTTTCAGCTACGATGTCTGTGGTGATTCCTGTCACCCCTCCCTCACTGGTGGGCTTGCCAGGCCTGAGCCTTCTTGCAGGCCTTGAAAGCTGAAGAGCCAAAGCCGGGCTTCTGCAGTCCTGAGCACTATACCCCCTGAGCAGCCAGGTGAGCTGTAGGTGTTTCACAGGATGGGGAACCCACCAGGACACCACCACTCCCCAAGGCCTGCTCCTGGAGGATAGAGTCTAAGTTCTGCAGCAGGGCCAGGATCCTAGGTCAGAACACCCTATGTCCAGAGCAAAACCTCTTTATGGTTGTCGCCCTTCCCCTGTGTGATGCAGCCATCCTGCTCCATGGACCTGAGATTCCTGCAGGGTCTGACCCAGCACTGCAGGGCTCCTCTCAGAAGACCAGGCTCCAGAAATGTGGGACCAAGTCCCACCCCCATGCTTCATACTCAGGCACACACAGGTGCACCTGGACACACAGATTCTTACACAGGGCACACATTTACACATGTACTCACATGCATAGGCATGTATCTGGCATGAAGGTCTGTTGGCCAGAGTGCGCACATGTACATACATGCACACAAATGTGAAGTTTAAGTGGATTTATTTTCACTATATTTCTTCTGACTAGAAACAATACCTTCCCCTAAAAGAACCTATTTCTGGTCCATAATGGCCTTGCCTTGCCTGACCCATGTGTTCTAGGCCTCTGCTGTTGAGGGGCAGCTCGACCCCAGTGACACAGCATGGGGATCACCCAAGGAATGCGGGGGCCCTGCTGCAAGGCCTGGTCAACACTCATTGACCCACAGGGAGACTAGTCAGGAGCAGGGTCAACAAATGACCAGGTTCTGCTGTGCCTATCCTCCAGCCTCACTGCCCAGTGTCCCTTGAATGCCCCATTGGCTGCTGGGAAGTTCAGTCATGACCTTGGTCACCATGCTTCACAGTCAGGGTGAGCCCAGTGTTAAGGTCATGCAGACCAGGAGGTGCCTACCTTGTTGGATGCAGAGGGTCCCTTCTTGGCTCCAGGACTCTGGGGATCCCAGTGGGAGCCAGCAGGCCTGGCAGGAGTAGGTGGTACCTGCAGAGATGGGATGCCACCTGCTGGACCCATACTTGAAGAACCACAAAGTGGGCAGCAGTAGGTGAGCCAAGCATCTGGGTTCTTTCCAGGCTGGCAGTTAGGAGCCTCACTCTGAGTATTCAGCAAGACTCCCAGGCTAGACATCAGAGGCACAGTGGCCAGTAAGCTTTCCAAAGTGTGGTGTTTCTAAGAGGGCTGAAAAAGAAATCAGGAGGGAAGTGAGGACCACACTGCAGGTAGTGGTGACCCCAGCCCAGGTGGGGCAGGCTGGGCTCAAGTGGGTGCTGGAGATGGTCTCAGATCGCCAGGGCTACCAAGGCCCGGGACAGACAGAGAGTGTGCCAGACTAGAGTGTGGGGTGTGGGGCTGGGGATGCAGGGACACTTCATGAGCTCTATGTGGACAGAGATTTCTGCCCAGTCACTTGCTGCACTGCCTGGGACCTGGGGCTCCTGGACCTATCCAGGCAACAAGAATGGGCTGCTTGAGGAGCTGACTGCATGGAGGAGGAGCTGGAGTGGCAGGCACTATGGCATTTTTGTGTTTGCAGCTTTCACTAATCAGGTAAATGGTCCTGTCCTATGGCAGGAACATCCCCCACCTTTGCTGGTTCTGGTGAAATAGCCATGCTCATTATACTTCTCACTGTGCAGATTTAAGCTCAAGCACTGTTATGGCTTGTAATGTTCCCCAAAGCTTCATTCCACCATAGGTGGGGAGTTTCAAGGTGACTGAATTAGAGTGTCTGATCTGGAATTAAGGATGTGGTGCCGGGATTAAGGGTGTCCCACCCTAGGTGTAGGTGGCACCACCCAAGGGCAGGTAGCCTGGATAGTACAGAAGAGACAGAAAGAAGTTGCTTTGCTATTTTACTGCTTTTCTGCCTCCTGTCTGCCCTACCATGGACTGTTTCTCCTCTGCAATGCCTCTTTGCCAGGCCATCCTACCTTGCAGCCAGCTAACTATGAACTAAAACCTCTACAAACTGTGAGCTTTCCTCCTTTCACATTAGGTATCAAGTGCTTTGTCTTTTTGAGTGAGAAAAGTAACTAAGATAGGAATAGACATGATGTCCACGTGCAAAGGTCACACTTGCTCCCATCTTGTGGCTTAAATCTTCGAGAATTAAGGACTTTAATTAGCAAGTCAGGGGCTCCTTGTGAGAGTTCCCAGATGCCCCTTGACATGGCACAGAGTCTGCTTAGACCAGAGCCCTGGCCTCCCTAGCTTGCTGAAGACCAATGCAAGAATGCTTGAAGATGAGCCACCTTGACCCCCAGAAATTGTGGGGAGGACAGTCACCATGTATCTCAGGACAGGCTGGTTTGTAGGCTAAGTCCACTTCCTCCAGTTCCCAGAACACACAGCTCTGTGTTGGGTAAAAGCCAGGAGGCCGGGAATATCACCTGGGGGACAGGATCAGGGCAGCTCAGCTTGGTACATTGCCTTCTTTGGGGACATCAGCATGACCACTCTTTCAGATGACTGCCACACATGGAATGAATGCATCAGGGAGCCCCTCTACACTGAGCCAGGGATTTCTTTGGACAGAGCCAGGGACTCTACTTTCCCAAACACACAGATAATGGAGATTGTTATTGTTTCCTATTCAGAAATGGTGAGGTGAGTGCCTGTCTCTGAGCAGCTGCAAGAGAGGGCCCTTCCGCCTTTTCACATGGATCTCAGGGTACACTTGCATTTCTGCAGGGAAACCAGCTGGATGCTGCCAAATTTGCGCTCAGTCTACACAAGCAGTGAGAAGCATTGCCACCCTGATGGTAGGACATTGTCCAACCACAAATACGGATAGCTCACCATCTATTTAGCTCTCCTGTCAATTCTCCCAATAGTGTCTGGCAGTTTTCAGCTTACAAGCGTTTCAGTTCCTGGATTAAATGTATTGCTAAGTATTTATTCTTTGTGATATTAAAAGGGGTTTTCTGCAGTGGAATAAGTGAGGGTTTTGGCATTGAACAGCCAGAGCATGACAGTTCTTTAGCAGGTTTGTAGCCTTGGGCTAGGCCCTAGTTTGTCCGAATGACTGTTTTCTTATCTAGAAGATTGGCTGATAGGGCAACAGAAACAATGTTACAATGTTGTAGTGTTATTGTGTTACAGTGTTTAGGTGTTATAATATATAATGTTGCTATTTTAGCTTTATTCCTTCCTTTACTAGTCCTGTAATAAAATGATTACTTTTGACACACAGGACATCTTATCTTGACATGAAATTAAAATGGCCCCAGCAGAGTTTGGGGAATTCTGTTTACTGTTGTACTATAGATATTTAAAACATCCTCTCATCCTTACTTTTTATCAGTGATAAAATTTGTACCCATTTCTTATCCTCAAGTTTACCCACTATCATCCCACAACACACACACACACTACTAACAAAACCTTTTATTTGGTTTTCATCAGTTTGGACCCAACCTTAGTGGGCTTACTAAATTCTATAGTGTCTTCAAAGCATCACTAACATGATTCACTTCATTTGGTATCTGGCTCCAGCTTGTATTTCCACAGCATGGAATTTTACTCTTCTATTCTTAGGCATTAAGTACTCTGATAGGACTTGTGTCCGAGCACTGTAAATCAAGTAAGTTTATTCCCCTCTTTTAATTCAGTGACATTTTTAATGGTAAGTGAGGTTCTTCAAGTCCAGCACAGCTCAGGGCTGGCTCAGCTAGAAAGGGGCAACCTACTCTCCTCCTGTGCCCCCCACTGGCACCAAACCAACAGGATGGTGAGACCTGATGGGCTCGCAAAAGCAAAGTTTCTTCAGAGACATTAAGTGTCTTCCTCAAAGTAAAGAGTCACATTTTTAGACAACACTGGGACTAACACTGTTCAAAGGGGACCTGGAGCTGGGGAAGAATCTCAGCAGGGCCAAAGAACAGAATTTAGCTCCTTACTCCCCCAGGGCCTTAGAGACTGGGCAGGTCAGCTCTCCTTTCCCAGTAACCCAGAAGCAAGAGCAGTCCATTTCAGCTTATGGTCTCCGAGTTTCCAGTCACATGGGGTAGTTCTGTTGCTCTGTGCAGCAATTGTAGCAGGAGATCGTGACAAGGACATCACGGGAAGGAAGCCTCCTAGTTTATGGGGCTGGGAAGCAGAGAGAGAGGAAAGGGCCAGTCCTGACATCGCTGTTGCAGGTGCACCCCAGGGACTCAGGCTCCTTCCTCAGACCTCACCTATAGGTTCCACCTCATAGGGCCACCCTGGGGACCAATCCTCCACACACAGCTGTGGAGGTATGCCAGGTCCAAACCATAGCCAAGATCCTGCAGTTTGGATTCCATATGTGAGCAGTGGTTCACTCCTACCAGAGCTCCATGAAAATGATGTCTACACACTAACAAGAGCACTTTCTCAACCTGTATTGTTGGAATCTATGATTTGACACTGGAACCCAATCAGGCTGTTACCCAGAATGGAATTTAGTCATCCTGATGAACATCCACGGCTCTCATAGCCCTGGTGAGGGGCGGAATCATGAGGATCACAGCCTGGTCCTTGCAGAGCAGTGATCAGTGACCTGTAAAAGCCTGAGCGACACATGTTGTCAGAGTGTGATTGCTGTCAGCAAGCTGCACAATTCAGAGCCTGCAACCAGAAGAGTATGAGGGTGTGTGTGTGTGTGTGTGTGTGTGTGTGTGTGCTCCCAAAACCATCCACACAATCTCAGCCACAAACCAACCATTCCTCCCAAAAAAACTTTCTGCCTCTTTTATTGACTTGCTATTTGGGGTAAGAAGATTTAACCTAAGACCCACCCTCACCGCAGAGTTTTCAGAAACCACTACAGAAGGGCACAGTGAGTGGGAACTTCCTGCCCCTTGGGGACAGTCTCCCTGTTTTCTGCTCCCTGCTCCAGGCCCAGCCACTCCAGACCTCCTCCCCATCCTTTCTATTGTGTTGAGCTTTCATGTCTGGCTTGTTGCCCTTAGCGTGATGCCGCCCAGGTCCACCCCTGTGGTACTCACAGGGTTCTCTCCTCATACAGGCTGACTGCTATCCCACATGCATCTGCACTCCTGTTTCTTTGCCCATTTGCCCAACTGATGGCTCCATATCTGGGCCGCTGTGAGCAGTGAGCCTGGGTGGGCAGCATCTCCTCTCAGATTCTGGCTTCCCTTCTTTCTGTAAACAGCCTCAGGATTTCTGCATCAAATTGCCGTTCTTTCTCTAGTTTTCTAAAGAAGCGCCCTCCTGTTCCCAGCAAGGCCACAGGCGGTGGGCCTTCACTGGCGTGAGCTGCACAGGTTGGAGGAGAGGTGGACTCTCTCCTAATGCACTCGCAGTGGTGTCAGGAAGCAAGGCAATTCTACTCTCCTGCCTTCACACTCACTGAAGTCATCTCAGGAAATTTGTTCATGTTGACCGCCACCCACATCCACAATGGTGTGAGGGAGTCTACCTGTGAGCACGGAGAGCGCCAGTGTGTGCCGGCCCCCCCAGCGCACGAGTGGATTCGGACTGGCAGTGCTGCCAAGAAGCTGACCTGGGACACCACGGTGGCTTGTGTGAGAGGGACAAGAAGCACTTGTGACTGAGCGAGGGGTGACCACTCATTCTACAAACACAGGAAGTCTGGGTGGATATCTAAGATGAATACACACAAAGCTGGCCCCTAACGGGCCAAGGGTGAAGAGCTGGGAGAGGCCCTATAAATCGTGTCATTGGTGTGACAGCTACAAGCAGAGTACCCTGCACACAGAGCCATGCTGGAAGAGTCACAATCACTCCCACACACCAGGCTCCAGGCTCCAGATGGAATAATGGCAAAAAAGGTGGCTTCAGGAAAGGAAGGAAGAGAGGCTGGCAGCCCTGACCATCAGAAACCCAGAGTGTTTCTCTATCCCCACAGACAGAGCTCGGTGCGGCTGTGTACCTGCTCTGCTGGGGTGTTTGATTTGCTCCTTACATCTCACAAATGGCCGTAAAGCGATGCCAAACACGACACTTCTGCCTATAAAAGTGAATAAATACACCTGGAAGATGCTATTGCTAGAAAGTGGCAGAGAGAATAGAAAGACCTCACTGCTAGGAAACCAAAGTCAGAGAACCTCAATTTGTCTTCCTACCAAGTGCTGTTTTCATCCTCTTCCCCTTGGGAAACTTGGGGTTTTCAGGTGATTCCAGTGCTCTCAGAGATCTCGGGGCTGCTACAGGCTGGTCACAGTGTGTCAGTCAGTTCTCTGAAGGTGAGACAAAGTTCTGAGGACAAATGGGAGGGTGACACAGTCTCCTCATGGTCTCAATCCCTTGGTTTGGGCCCAATGTGGTCCTAGAGGGGAGAGTTGGGCAAGGAAATGGCTCGCCCCACCCCAGGGCAGAGGCAAAAGAGGGGAAGGGCTGAGGGGCTAATGTCCCCTTTAAGGCCACACCCCCAGTGACCTCCTGACCTCCCTTCCTCCCATGGGCCCACCTAGGAAAGGTCAATCTCCCAAGAGCACCAGGGCCTGGGACAGCACCTTCCACAGGCTTCCTTTGCAGGACAATGGTATCTAGACCACAGCACAGACTGATTTGGCCTGCACGTTCATTCACATGCGGTGCCCCACACTGGTGCCACAGCGTGGCCTCCAGACACACCAGAGAGTGGAGACAAGTGGCCCCTCACAAGGCCGTTCCCCACCGGCCTCCAAGGTGCATGGTGGGAGCTCAGCTCACAGTGCCACAGGAGCGGTTTATACAGTGTGAGGTCCTATGCCCAAGGTCATCCCCATAAAGCAGGACAGTGGGCTCTCAGGTGTGACCCTGACCACCAGGAGGCCTGTGGGAGCAGCTGCTAATTAGTGACAGAAAATTGAGAATGAAGTAAAGGGGTTACCTGGCCTCACTGTGTAAGCACACATGGAAGTAAAAAGGGATCTCCAAAAGCCAGCAAGCACATAAAACATGTAGGGGACTTTAGGAAAAGAAACCTGCTCATCTCTCCTTCTCAATAGATAGTGGGTTTGTATATTTCATCCAGTAGAGGTTGATAGCAGTTTATTTTATGCTTTGTGCATGTTACATGTGCTTTTCTTTAAACACTATACTTCTACACTGTGTGTTAAAATCCTCGAAATAGCCATTCCATTGAGATATAAAGACAGTACCTATGGGTCCTGTGTGTCATATAAGGAGCTCTGGCCTGGGTCAAGGCCAAGGTATCATGGATGTGAAGCTGTGGACAGCAGAGCAAAAGAAGCCTTTTCTGCTGGCCCAGTGGGCCCGCTGCTCCTCCCTGAGGTTCACTGTAGGTCCTGAGTGTGCAGTCCACAGCATTCCAAACTGCTAGGCCTCTAATGGGCAGCTGCTGGGATTGGGGACAGTGACTCTGAGGCAGATGTGCCTGGCCCACCTGCAGCTAAGCCCTTCTCCAGCTGCTTGGCCAAAGCTTTGTCAGCCTCCAACTCATCTCCACTTCTGGAAGTAGTGGTGGTGATGGTGTCCACTCTTCCTGGAGCTCTGACACCATCCATCCACCAGGCAGGTGCCTTTTGCTAAGAGTAACAGGGGAATCCACACAGGTGTCCTGTCAGGGGAGCTTCATGCAATAGAGAAAACTAGGCTGGTGCCCAGGTCTAAATCCTGGTTACTCATCTCCACAAAGCTGCATCGGTCTGCACCTTCTATGTCACCTGCAGACCCTGCAGGATGGAGCCTGATAATTGCAACATGGCCTGGCTAATTCCACAAGCTTTCTGCCCTCCCTCAAGTCCCTGCCTTCAAGGCTATTCCTGCCCAGGACTTCCAAGAACCTCCCAAGCAAATTGTGTCTGCAGCCGCACATCAGCAGATTCTACCAAACACAGACCAAAATATCCAGAAAATGATGATGGCCACACTGAACACAGACAGAACTTCTTCCTTGTCCTTATTCCCTGAACTGGACAGCAGCTATTTCAGAGCACTTGCCTCTATCACTAGAAGTCCTCAGAGATGTGCTAGGCTCTGTGAACACTGCCTGTCCTCTAAGGATGTGCACAACCCCAGCAGGCCTGGAAGTAGCTCCCCCGGAAGTTCCCAGGAATGCTGTGTCTAGACCGACGCCCCCTCTCAGGACTACTCCCAGGTGCAGGAATGGAAACCCACTGTTCTGTACCACCCATTTCTCTGCTCAGCCCAGAGTGATCTCTGACCCAGTGGAGCAGGGGTCCCTGTGTCTGGGTGGGCAGCCATGTCCCTGGGGAAATGTCCTCCACAGGCAGGGCTGGGGTGACTGAGCCGGGACATCCCGGGATGGGTGGGACAAGTTGCACCAACTCAGGGGTGAACTCAGGGAGAGATCCTCAGACCCCTCACAGAGTGGCATCCCTGCAGACCACTGGGGGAAGAAGGTGACTAAAGCAATCACAGCAGCTCCCTTGGTGCCTTAAGAATAGTGTCCTTCCATAGATATTCCATCCAAATCCTTCTTAGGAACATGCTATTTCACTCTCTAGATCAAACTCGAACCACCATGGCACTTGGCCAGCCTCCAGCTGGGCAGTCTGTGGGCCATGGGTTCCTCTCTGTCTTGGGGCTAAAGTGAAAGGATGTTCCACGTTACGGTAGGCATGCCACCACATAGCTGTCAGCAGGTTTGTGCCCAGTGCATCTGGAAGACATGTTTACAGTGGTCCTATCCCTGTGTTTGTATTTAGTCCGCCTTAAACTTTGGCAATATGAGATCTTTACTGGCAATGAACATTGACAAAACCATATCCAAGAATCAACATGCCATAGCAGGTTCCTTGCATGATCAGAAGCAGGGCCAGGTCTTGGAACCTCATGGTCTCCACTGAGGTGAGCACCCATCCCCTTCCCCAGCACCACGGAGAGGGTGCACTGCTGAGAGAATGGAGCTGGAAAGGAGCCGGTCATGCTGTTGTCTGTCACCGGGATGAGACAGAGACCCCAGCAATGTGATGGGTTGGTGGATCAGCTGACTAAACACAGAAGCCAAGTAAAAAGATTAGGAAAAGGGCTAAACAGCAGGGAGTTGGGTGCCCAATGCATGTACAGTGACATCCAGGCAGGCTGTGAGCTCCTCTGGAGGTCCAGCAACAGAGTGACTTAGAGTCCAGGCAGTAAAAAGAGCCCAGGGTCCGGAGAAGACCACTACCTCTGCTCCTGATGTGTAGCAGGGAGTGCTCAGGGCAGCAGCCCCTGAACCTGCTCCCACCAATCATCCTAGGGTCCCTCACTGGGGCCATCTTCCCTGTGGCTCTGTTTACTTCAGCAGCCTCTGTGCAGCTCACAGGATGCCTCCCCTCCAACGACAACAGGACTCAAGCAAAAGGGTGCCCCATGCATTCCCAAGAGTGACTGGGCAGGACCCTTCCCCACAGGGTAGGTCCAGTGCAGAGAGAAAGTCCCCTCTCTGCAGACCTCCTTCCTGTGTGAGGGTCTGGGTGGCCTATGGATCCATCAGACTCTGCTCATGAGTGCTGAGATTTTGGGCAGTGGCTCTTCCTGGACCTGGCAAACCATGAGGTCCAAAGCAAACATCCTATCCCCAGAATCTGTGGGGTTTGGGACTTGCAGACCACTGGCATGTAGGGCAGGGTGGAGCCAGTGTGGAAGGAGAGAGGTTTGGCTGAAGGCTGCAGCTGCAGTTCAGTTCCTCCTTCATTGGTCGGGAGTAGTGTCACTATAAGTAAGGGATATGGCTAGGGGACCCAGTGTCTACTCTGGATCCCCCAAAAGCCACCAAGTCCTGCAGAACCCTGTGAAGTGGTTCTGGGAAGTGGGCAGGGATAGTTGTGGCCAGCCCTGGACTCATCCAGAGTCACCATCATGGGCAACTGGGCACAACCTACTGGGCTTCAGGACAAAAGCAGCTCTTCTGGGACCACCTTGAGGCTGGGAGCTGCTGAGATCACGCTACTGGCTGCCAGCACTGATGGCAATGCTGCTGAGGGGCTGTGCTTCCCCCTTCCTTTTTATCCCACAGCTCCAGGGGAGGGGTGGGGACAAAAAAGACTCAGTGTCAGTTTGCTGCTGAGACCAGGGTCTTGAATGGGAGCTGTGTGTGGCTCACTGAGGCTTGAGAGACTGCAGCTGCACCCAGCTGTCTCTGCACCCACAGCTGCAGGTACTGAGCTTGACTCTGCCACTGCCCACAGACAGGGGCTGGCAGGGCAGTGTGAGGGGATGCTCAGCAGGCAGGGTGGTGAGGAGAAGCGCCCACCACTGCTGCAGGGCACCCAAGGGGGCCAGGACCCTCCATGCTGGAGAGGAGGAAGCAGGACAAAGAAACTGTGAGATACATGGAATGGAATATTACTCAGTCTTTAAAAAGAAAGTGATTCTACCATCTGCTATCTCATAGAGGGGCCCAGAGAACTGAGTGAACTAAGCCAGACACAGACAGGCACAGATCACATGACTTCACCTGTATGATAGGAAGTGTGTGTGTTCATTACTCTTCTCTCATTGCTGAGACAAGATATCTAACACCCAAAGTTAAGGGGGAAGGGTTTATTTGGCTTACAATTTGTGGAGGTTTCAGTCCATAATCAGCTGGCTCCAAGGCAGGGTGACAAGGGCATCAGTTCATGGCAGCAGGAGGGAGTAAAAGCAGCAAGGGAGCTTAACAGTGTCTTTCTGCTCCTTTCATCTTATTTAGACCACCTGGATCAGGGCGGTGCCAAACCCAACCACTCACATATAGTGGTTTAGTAATCACAGGCCCTTAATCCTGGCATCACACCCTAGATGCAGCCACCTATGACCGTATAAGACTTTGAGAAGGCATCATACCCAAATTATAACAGAGGGAAAAGAATAAAAGCTGTTCCCAACCTCCACATGGTGGCACACACCTGTAATCCTAGCACTCTGGGAGGCTGAGGCAGGAGGATAGTAAAGTCAAGCCTGCCTGGGCAATTTATCCAGTCCTTATCTCAAAACAAAATTATAGGAAGAGCAAAAGGATGTATCTCAGACCTCTCTGAGTTCAACCCCAGCACCACAACAAATGAATGTTCTGAATAATCTATACAAATTGAGAGCACGTGTTGTTTTAATCTTCTAAGGCAAAAGCAGAGTGGGTGACAAAACTGCATGTGAAGCCCTGTGGTTCAAGATCAAGGCCTGTCTGCATTGTCTGCGGTGCAGTTTTTATGGAAGACCCAGTTTTATTTATCCCAAATGGTTTAAAAGCCATGGCTGTTCAATAAAAAGGCCATTAGAGCCAGGTATGTGTGCGGGGTGTGCCTGTAATCCAAGCCCAGTGGGAGGCCAAGGCATCAATCACAAGTTTGAGCCCAACTTGGCTAATTTATCAAGAACCTGTCTTAAAGAAAAAAAGATAAATTATATATAAACATATATATATATATATA
>NW_022900919.1:25191656-25230395 GCF_012274545.1 Fukomys damarensis | reverse complement strand
CCAAGCCCGAAGGATCTAAGAGTGGGGTGTCCTGCTCCCTGGACCAGGCCCAATGTTCCTATGGGAAGCACCCTCAGCAGAAACAGAAGAACAAGGGTCCAGGGTGACCACTGCAGGCAGAGCTGGAGAAACATCAGGTCTCCTAGGGTGCGGACCAGGCACTACAGAGCAAAACCAATACAAGGAAAGAAGGGGATAAGACATAGGAACAGAGGTGAAAAGGGCAAGAGATTAGCATGAAATGTGAACAATGGGGTAGGTGGAAAATTCATATCAAAAGGGATAATATTTAAATGTCAGACCATTTAAAAGCTCCTGTGAAGAAAAAGGTGGGTGAAATAAGAGATTTAAAATAAATGTTGAAATGAACAAACAGAAGCCTAGAGCCAGCAAAATTAAAAGGAAAGCCTGGAAGTTAAAGATTATATGTTAAAGCAAAAATAAAATTCAAATGAGCATGCAAAGTTAAAACAAGACTAGGAATTGGAAATGAAATAAATATAGTTCTTCAAAATGGTTTTTAAAAAGATGAAATTTCACCAGCGCCCACTCCACCTCCCTGCAGCTCAGACCAGAACAGTCACGAGGAGGGGAGGCAGAGGAAGACCAGGGAGAAGCTGGGGCTGAGACCAGGCAGAGCATTATGGCCAGGTCAGGGAGACAGAGGACCTGCTATGAGCCACAGTCAGTGATTCCAAGAGCAACGTGGAGAAAAGGCCAAACACAAAATCTAGGAGGAGGTCACAACCAGTGTGCACATCTCTCTCTGGAGTGGGCATTATATTCTGTGTGATATCCCTGGGTCCCTGTGCAGTCACCTGGCATTCAGGGTTGAGAGCACACAGGGTGGTGGGCATGCTTTAGTTAGGCCCTGGAGGCATTCAGTACACACACATGTATGTTGGCATATGTGTGTGTGTTTCAATTATTTATTGTTATAAAATAATGATGGAACTCTGATTTCTCTTGAACTGTTTATTTCTTCTTTTTTCCCCTCCACTTATTTAGAATGTATTTTATTTATATCACTAGATGACACTCTTAAAATTTTAAGGTAAATTCCTTATCATATAAATCCTAGAGTTGATACTGCCTTCAAACCCTTCTCCTTAACAAGGGTCTTATATAATCCTTTCTTACATCATTGATCATATTTCTACTCCTCCTTGCTTTTGTTCCCCCAGGATTCATCCCATTGCTATCATTATTGTTGCTTTTTTCTATTATCGATGCTTACAGAAGATCACCTATGTTCTCTTGCTTTCTATACTGGGTCATATTTACTTTCTTCACTCAATTTCCTTTTGTCTGGAGGACATCCTTTAGTAGCCCTTTCATAAAGACCTGGTAGTGGTTCATACTCTCAGGCTTTACACAAAAGCCTTTTGTCCTCATTGGCGCATGGCTGTTTAACTAGGTATAAAATTCCAGGTTGAAAGTGTTTCCCAGCAACTATGAAATTTTTTTTTTTAATTTTTGTGGTTTCTGTTGTTAAGAAATCTACTCTTAGTTTTCTTTTTTCTATGGGAAATCTATTTTTTTCCTCTGGTTCAGATCACAGTTTCGTCTTTGTGTGGTCTTTGCAGGACACAGAGGTCCAACTGCCCTGTGAGTCTCAGTCTTCAAGTTCACAGCTTCTGTCAGTTTTGACACACTCCTAGCCCTCCAGACATCACCTCTTCCTATGTGCAGTGCCCTCCCCTCTCTTTGGATCCTATCTTCCTACAGGAGTTCCTGCTAGCTGTCTAAGGGATATTCATTCTCCTTTCCATCTTCCATCCTCACATCCTCATTGTCCCATCTTGTGCTGAGTCTGCCTTGGTGTCTTCAGTTCTGTGTCTAGTCCATTGAGTCCCTTCTCAAACATTCTGTTTTCTTATTAATTCATCACCATGTTTTACTTTTAACGTTGGTTTTCATTTAAGGAAATTCCAATTTGCCTTGATTCTTGATATTATATTTTTATCCACTTGGACTCAGTTCCTTCTACGCCCTGAACATCGTCACAGACTCCTTTTATCCCTTATCTGAATACGTGGGAGCTCCTCCATCTGTTGAGATGGGCTCAGAGTGGGCTGCATCTTGGCATTTTTTAATTTTGGATTGTGACCCTCCCCAGTGGAACTTTGAAAATCATTGTTGAGGATTTCCTGCCATGAGGTGTTCCTGACAGGTACCTCTAGAAATCACTCACTTGACACTTTTAATCAGCTCCTCAGCACTGGGTTTTCTGAGATACAAACCTTCCAGACCCGAGGCCCACATTAAGTGGTGTTTCTAGCACTTTCCCCAGTGCCAAGCCAAGAAGTCTACCTGTTTTCCCTCACTGCCTTTAGGTGAAGAGATTTTAGCTGACATTTTCACTGGATTGGTGATTTTCAGGTCCCATACTCCTGTTGGGTCTCAGCTCTTTAGGGCCTCATTTCCTCTTTCTAGGTGGCCACTAAAGCCCAGGCTTGTTTCCCAAGGCTACCCATGCCCCCAAGGCCTCATCAGCATCCATTTGGCTTCGGGACTCTGCTTCTTGTCCCTTCTTTACTTTCACCCTTAGGGTCTTCATTTCCCTGTGCCCTCACCCACTCCTCTAGAGAACACTTTGCACACACAGGCACTTGGCTTTGGAAGAGTTTCAAGGTATATAGCTTAGCCGATGTAAAGCCTCCTGAAAATATGAAGAGATAGCAAGGTGAGGCTTCAACAAAATGGTCTTAGGTGAGGGACTCTCGGCCCTTGGGGGGGCAAGTGCTGTCTGCCCAGTCCCTAAGCTCCCACCCTTGCTGGCACCCATGGCCCATGTCACTCTGGCCTCCTTATGACTTGAGGCTCACTTTATGGGAGCACACTAGGAGCACCCCAGGGTCAGGAGTGACAGGCTAGACTTAGCTGCTGCTGCTAGAAACTGAGCAACATGGAGGCTGGGAGCATCCTCAGCAAGCAGGGCAAAGCCTTGCAGGGCTGATTCCAATTCTGGGACCCACAGGGACAGGCAGAGTCCCTGGTACTCTCTGCTGAGAATTCAGAGGAGCTGAGGGGCTGGGACGCTGCCAAAAGGGGAGGCTGAGGCCACTCTTCAGCTACAGTGCTTTTCCAGTGCAGATTCACAGTTTACAGGATTGTGTGAGTCTTGCAGGAACACTGTGTCACCAATAGGTCTGATTTTCCACTTCTCACTTTCTGGGGCTTAGCTAACCTTGAAGGAAGTGTTTTTTGCCTTAGAGAAATCCCTGATGCACAGAAAGCCCCTTTTCTGTGCGGCTGCAGGCAGCAGGCACCCAGGCGGCACTGCCCATATCCCCAGCCTGGTGCCTGGAGCTCTGATTCACAGCCCCACGCTGTCTGAGGTGACTCATCCCATCTCCACAGTGAGTCCATCTCAGCTCTGTTTCCACTCTTTAAAGCAGGCCTGTGAACAGTTAGGAATTCGCCTGCTGGCAGTGTGAGATTTAAGGAAACCTCCAGGGGCAGCCGTGAGGACCACCCCAATGCAGGCCCTACAGTCAGCCCTCAGCTGGGTTGCAGTCACACTCTGGTAACAGATGGCTCTGCAGACTCCCTGAGCATGTGCCCCATCCCAGCTCAAGCCCTGACCTTCACCAGGCCTGGGAAGCCAAGAAAAGCAGTCAGGATTGCTGGAAAATGAATTTGCGATTTGAGTAGAAGAGGGAGGGATGGAAGTGACTCATGTTCTCCTCAATCAGTCTCCGATGAACAAATTTCAGCTGCTGATTTTTTGTTTCTCGGGGTGAGCGGAGTTTTTCCCATGAAGGTCCAAGAAGCCAACAGAGAGGTTTTCATGCTCTGTGATTAGAAGCTGATCACCTCTGTGAGGTTGTGCATGCGCTTCTGTACCTTCGTGGCAGAGAAACGGGAGGGTTTGTATTGGAGAAACACTACCTGTGGGAACACTACCTTGTCTTTATGCCTTTGTTTCATTTTAGATCTGAGGCTTAGTAAAACCCACAACAGAGGGCAAGCTCATCACAGATTGTTCTGTGGTTGCTCTGCAGACCTCCTGTTGCATCCGCATGTACTCTGTGTGTGCACCCGCTTAACCTCTGTGTGCACGGAGAGTGGCCACATTCTCCCTGCTGCAGTCACATCTGTGAACGTGGTGGGTAAGAAGCACTCAGCCTTTGCAGCCGCCTTTTACCTTCCTGTGGGATGGAGAGCAGCAGCCCCAGCGGGTCCCAGGTCTGCACTTCGAGTCTCACTTCCCCCCACCCGCCGTGCAGCACGTAGGCCCTTTGACCTGCAATAATTCACATTCCTTGAGAACTCTGTCTAAGACTAGAAACCCTTCCCACTCAGCAACTTTCTCTCTTTTCCTCTCCCTGTCCCATCCCTGTCCCTCTGACTCCCTTACACACATACACATACACACCACACACACACACATACACACACACAGCCCTCAGTACCACAATGAGAACAGGATGTATTTGCTAATTGTTGTCATAAAACAGCCCTGATATCTCAGCCAGAATTGGGAGATCTGTACATATAACCCCGGTTAGTAACCAGCCCAGGCTAGCAGATATTTAGGAAAGCAGCCCCCCCCCGCTGTCTCTTTATCTTTAATATTGTATTTCTCTAATTCTAAGATGCACATTCTTCTCATTTTAAAAAAATTTTTCAAACTCTTAAATAAGGATGCATCTCACAATTGTCATTGGCACTGACAAAGAAGTCCAATAGGGTTTTCCCTGAGAATACTTTTATATATGTTGGTAAATCTAGATTATAGTTAACTGTGTGAAACAATAACTATGTGGGGCGTGGTGGTGCACACCTATAATCCCAGCACCTCGGAGGCTGAGTTAGGAGGATTGCCGTGAGTTCAAGGCCAGACTGAACTAATAGCAAGACCCTGCCTCAAAAAACCAAAATAAAGTATTAAATAAATAAATAAAACAATAATTATAATTCATTGTGGGCTTAAATATGTATCTGTAACATCTATCTTTATGTTTCTACTAGTGTAAAATTGTGGCTATTATTACTTATACTAGTTTACATTTGCAATATTTACATGTGATTTCTGCATTGCTGGGCTGAAACCCATGACTTCACACATGCTAGCCATACCCTCTACCACTAAACAACATCCCCACACCTTCATATAAATTAAAACAGGGAAAGGAATACCAAATTGGGAGATGGCAATCAGAGTAAATGTGTTTTAAAGTTCTTATATTTTCCAGAAAGAAGTAAAAATTAATTTATGCAAACCTAAGAGCTATGTTCCAGGCTTGTATGCCATGCCTTGCTTTGAGAAAAATCATCTTTTTATTGTGTTAAATACACATGACATAAAATCTGCCAGTCATTTATGTGCTTAGTTCAGTGATGTTAAGTCCGCCCCTACTGTGTGCTCCATCTGGCTCCGCTCTTCAGCAGCACCTCTCATTTCCCAGACTCATTTCCTCATACCTTTGAACATCAGCTCCCATCCCCACCACTTGCAACCACCACTGCTCACTCTCCATCTCTAGGATCTGACCCTGGATGTGTCTCAGAGAAGCCTTGTCACGCAGTGTTTGTCCTTCCTCTGAGCATGTGCTTGCCAAGCTCCTCCGAGGGCAGCACTGGGAAGTTTCCTTCCTTCCTTCTCAGGCTGCGGTGGCCTGCGCTGTTCTTAGTACACATTTTCTTATCCTCATCTTTTCTTCGGTGCCCTCTGGTATCCCCAACTCCTTGGGTGTCCCTCTTTCTGGGATCCCTCTGGGTGCAGCTGTCAAGTCACAGATGGTTCTGTGTTCTGCTCCCAAGGACCCCAGGCTGTTTTCCACTCAGCTGATCTGATCACTTCTGGCCGGCCATCCCGGGTTCCCATCTCTCCACCAAAAGGTAATCGTTCAAATGTGTTTCCTTTGTGGTTATTCCAGCTGAACTAGTACAAGTGTTTTGTTTTGTTTTGTTTTTAGTTAAATAGTACACAGAATTTGTCATGAAAACTTGCACCTCTGGCCTGGGCTCCTGGTACAAGGCTCCTGTCCTCAGCCTGCTGCCTGAGGTATCTCCTGCCCACCTCTCCCCTTGGATAGAGACCGCTGTCCACAGCTCACATCTCCTTGCTTTTACTTCAGAGTCTCCCCCATTCCCCTGAGGATGCCCTGCTCTGAAAGGGTGGGGCTGCTGGCTGAAGCTTTGGGCTTTGTGCACACACAGGAGTACCCCCCTCCCTTCCTTGGGACTCTGCCACTATGCATTGTCCTTCCTTCTGCTTGCTGTCCCTCCCTGCATGCCCTCCTACACCTCTTTCCCATTTGCTCTCCACAGTGGCCTCTGAAGCCTCCCCTTCACCGGGGAGCATGGTGACCCCAGAGGGAGCTCGACCCCTGTGCAGCCAGCTGGGCCCAGCTCTGAAGCTCCCGGTGCCTCAGTGTCTGGCCTATATAATAGGCAACGCAGTGCCTGCCTAGCAGTTACTGCAAAAATGAAACAGGACAACCCTGCAAAGATTGGTGTGGGTCTCAGCATTTGGGAAAAGCCCACTTCTTCTTGGCCAAAACATGATGATGACAATGATGACAATTTTGTCAGGACTGGTTACCTTTAAGGTCTGTGTCTAACTTTGTTAGATCTATATGCCGACTCCAAAGTTAAATTATAATAAATGTGTTACCACAATTCTAGGAACTTCTCAGAATGTTGTGTCTGTCTCACTACTGTGGTGATGAATGTTGTCATCTCTGCCCAGTTTCCAACATCAAAACCCTACACCAGAGGAAGGAAAACTTTCTCAGACTTTTTCTTAAATTTCATCACTGCTCTAAGTAATGAGAACTGTTGTTCTGCTTTGGTTTGGACCCATGGAATCCTTGCACACTTTTCTGAGTTTACCTTCTCCTGTAGTTTCTGTACAACCTTCTTCTGCCGCTCCTTCTTCAAAGCGTTGCCCTTGGCCACAGAGATGAGTTGCCCTGTGAAGCCTTTGTGTCTACTATAACTGGAACAGATTGCTCCAGACGGAAGCCAGACTCAGATTTCTTTCTATCTGTTTCTTGAGCTGTTCACTGTTTGTTCATGTCCACTGAGCCACTTCCTTGGTTTCCTGGGCCATTTTTTTCTGAAGTGTCTGTAAACTAGACCTTCAGATGGGTGGTGTGTGAGAAAAATTCTCCAATTTCTGGAAACATGTACCGTTGTTATTGTCTTGCTTCCCCCTCTGGCTTCTGTCCACTCTTGAATGACCTAGCTCGAGCGTGCAGCCCCAGAGGGCTTCTCCTGCCCTCTGTGGCATTGCCTTCATCTACACAGCATGCTCTGTGCTGATCTGAGTCACAGGGCCAGCCACCATGGTCTCCACCCGGGGCTCTGGGCAGAAGGCACCACATACGTCCCACTTCATCTACCACAGCTCTTTGTAACTTTCATTTCCATTACAGATTTTGTCCCATTTTTCTATTGCTTTGGGCAATTCCCTCACTAACATTTTAATAAGGTCCTGGAGAGGGGTGGGAAGGTGACGCATGCCCTCTCTTCCACCTTGCACAGGAGGGACAGTCGGGCTTTGTCGTCTTCTGGGTCAGCCTTGCTTTCGAGCCCATGGCTTCTGCTGTGACCTCAGGGCCACTTGTTCTATATCTTCACCTTTATTGTTATGAATTTGAATGTTGGTTCATTGCCCAATGCTTGCATTTATCCCAAGCCATACCCTAATTACTGCTTCACCTACCCGTCTAGGCTTTTAGTGATAGCTTTCAGTATGATTCAATCCCAGGAAACTTAACATTTTGTTATGATTCCTCTTTCATTTGTTGGTTGTTAAGAAAGCATTCTTTTGGCTTCATTTCCAAATGAGTGGGGTTTTTTATTAAACAAATTAACTTTTGCATTATCTTTGTGGTAGTTAGAGAAAGTAACTTACAAGAAACTGATTGTTTGAAATTTTCAGATACTCTATGGCCTTACGCTTGATCCATTTTTGAAAAGAAGTAAGGGCAATAGAAGGGGGAAGGAGAATCTGTATTCTGTAATGGTTGACACTAAGATTTATATATGCTCTTTTGATCAAAAATATTATTTTATTCTGCGTCTCTCCTATTTGGGGCCTGTTTGTGTCTTAACACCGTTGAGAGGACTATGAAGTTTCCTGTCACATTATCCCCGTAATTCTGTGAATTTCTTTTTGCATGGTGTGAAATGAATATCACACACAGGAAACCGAGAAGCAATGTACCCACCTGGTGACTGCACCCCTGCTGGTCACCAAGCTACTACACAGTAGTGCTTTTTCTGAGTAGTCTACAATCACTGAAGCAGGTCTTTTGCTTAGGATTTTCCTTGCATACTGATTTCCCATCTTTTAATCCTGTGTCTTTACATACTACATGCCTCTCTGGACTAAAGTTTACTTTAATTGGCAATTTTACTTAATACTGATGTATTTGGACTTGCTGTCCTCCTAATTTTGTATCACTATTCTGTCTTGATATTGGCGGTATCTCTTTCTTTCTTTTTTTTTTTTCCTTGCCTCTTTTCATTGGATGAAGTTTTACTTTTCATTTCAGCCATACTCATTTTCCTTTCTCCTGGTTTGGGCTATAGGCAACTCTTTCTATTCGTTCACTTGGTAGTTATCGTTCACACTGACTTGACATATTTAACCAGGATTAGAAGGGAATGTTTTAACACTATTCTGGCACATTAAAAGATTTTAGAATCACCCCCTCCTGATCCACATACTGTTGTTTTCTGGTGTTCCGGTTCTTAAGAATAAGCCTTACAACTCAGACTTTTTTGCAAGGTCGGTGTTCAGGTTTACAAGCATGTCACTGATCTATCTGCTCACGAGTCCTGCATCTCGGGCATCAGCCAGCATGCCACTTCTCTGGGGATCACATCCTTCAGAATGCACTTGGGTGAAAGTTTCTCTGGGGTTTTCTCTAGTTATCTATCATGGCTCAGTGCACGTTGTTCCTGAGAGGAGCTCCAGGTGGAGAGCTAACCCCTCTCAGCTGTCCTCCAGCTGCCCTGGCCATGGCCTATGTGTGGTGCTATTCCGTTTGGTTATGCTCACCACTCTCTGACCTTCTTCCCATTTCACCTCCAGATGTTTTCCCAGATGTCCAGTGATGTCCAGGTGCTGTTTCCTGGCTTTCTCATTGTCCTGAACATTTTGAAGGTAATATTCCTGCTGGTGTTCTGTCTCTTCTCACCCACCTCTCCCTTTCTGATAACCCTGGTGGAACATGGCTGAGCTTTCTTATTCTGTAGTCTACTTTCTTTTCTTTTTGTTTGGGTTTTTTTGTACCAGAAATCAAACTCAGGACCTCACAGCATAGCACACAGGTGCTATGCTGCTGAGCTACACCCCTGGCCCATGTAGTTTAGATTCTTAATGAGGATTGTTCTTCTTTCTCCTTTATTAAGTAGGCATTCTTCCCTGATCTGTCTTCTAGCTTACATTTCTTCAGCTAATTCTGTTCTGCTGTTTAATTATTCAGTTGTGGGTTGTTGTTTTTTTTTAATTTCTTCAGCTAATTCTGTTCTGCTGTTTAATTATTCAGTTGTGGGTTGTTGTTTTTTTTTTATTTCAACAGAATTTCTTTCACTCTTTGAAACTATTTTTGTGTGTTATTCCTGAGAGTCTCTTGTTATTGGCTCATCTTCATGTTTTATCTAAGTATTTTTAAATAATGGTTCTACCTCCTGCTCTCTGACCATATCTGAAGTCCTTGGCAGCCACAGCTGTTATTTGTTCTTTGCCTGATTCTCACTGCCCTGGGATGCAGCTCCCTCTGTCCTAGGTGGTCAGTCACTGTCAACTCATTGCTTGGTCTCATCCTGTGCTTCCACTTGGGGGCTTTCTCTCAGGGAAGTTTGATTCTACTTCTGCTGGTGGCCTAGGCTAATCCCTCAGATGACACCAAGCTAGAATCCAGTGGTCCTCAGACAGCAGCCTGGACATCAAAATTGAACCCTGTGGACTTCCTAGAACCATGCATTTTGGGGCCCCTCTCTACACTGAGGGAGAAACATCTCATCCAACAATCTATTCCCACAACCCTCCTGATGCTCCTACTGCACTCATAAATCTGAGACCATTCTTACAGAATCTTAGCTGAGAATAGAAGTTCAGGGTCAAAGCCTCATTTTTGTCTCTCCCAAGGCTGATACCATGGGCACTGTGTGTCCATGTGACTCTGTTCCTCCCAATAACCTTCTATGGGACTGAGTAATCTTTGGAGGCTTTCCTTGAAATATCAAAATGTGTCCTAATCTAGAGCCAGATTTTTCAGCAAGAGAATCTTTCAGTATCTTATGTACTTAAATGCCCAAAGTAACAGCCTGTCCGTTGTTCTGAATTTTCATCAATGTATTTTTTATCTCTGAAAGTTTCAGGCCTTTCATTTTTGAGCTTGTTCAGCATGGTTGCTTTATAATCACTATCTGATGGTCAGCACATGTGGTCACTGTGGATATGGTTTGTAGTATTTTCCCTGGCTTCTGTTTATTGAGGCTTATTCTTCATGGGCCTAGAACTTGTCTTCATCTCTCGTTGATTCTGTAAAAATACCACATACTGAGCATCTATGAACAATAAAAATGAATTTCTCCTGGTTCTGGAGGCTGAGAAGCCCATGATTGGGAGCCATCTGACCTGGAGTCTACAAGCACTATTTTTTTCTTCCAAGATGGCATTATCACTCCGCTATCCTCTGGAGGGGCCAAACACTATATCTCCACTCGCAGAAGGCAGAGTGGAAAGCAACTAACTTGCCCACTTTATCCCTTTAAAAGAGCACTAATCCCATCCAACAGCCTCACCACTTGATGCCATTTGCATGGGGGCTAAATGCTCACACAGTACTGGAGGGACACACATTCAAAGCACAGCCCTGCTACTTCCTTCCCTCTGACACCAAATTTGGGTTCCTTCTAACATCTGTGGAGACTCCCTTAGCCTGTTGAGTGGGGGTTTCCAGACCAAACACTGCCAACCAGGTATCCAGCTGGACTGCTCAACTCACCTGAGTGTGAAAACCCCAAAGGAGTGACCTCAGATTTGCTAGTCAGAGATTTTCAGAGACAGAGCTCCTTGGCCCTCCTCCAAAATATAGCTTCACCTGTGAGTGCTAGAGACGAGAGGACTTAGCAGACTTCCTGTTTCCTCACTTCCTGCCTGTCCATCTCCATGATCTCATCACTTAGGTCTTTGACAGGCAGGGATTCTGCATTTCCAGACCACAAGATGGGGAGTGTCACTGGTATTGATGTTAAGAACAGTGGTGGCAGGGGAAATAATGAAAACCAAGACCTGTCATGTAAAGGTACAAGATCCCAATGATGAATGTAACTGTACTATATACCTAAAATGTACCAATAAACTCAATGAGAGAGAAAAAAAAAAAAGAACAGTGGTGGTTTCACTTGTATCAGTGGTGCTGTTGTTACCAGTGGTGGCAGTGGCATCCTGGTAGCTGTGGTGATAGCAGTGATTATAATGTTTGTGGTATGACTAGGGTGATGGTCAGAAATCTAGAAACTCCTTCAGTAAAGAGCCAACTAATAAATATTGCGGACTTTTTGGTCAACATAGATTTTGTTATATGTGCCAAACTCTGCCTGTGTAATGAGGAAGCTAACATAGATATGTGTGAGTTACTGTGGATGTGGTCTGATTTATGGATGATAGCATTTGAATTTTATATCATTTTCATGTGCCAAAGAATAGTCTTCTTTTCCTCAAGCACTTAACCATACAAAAATTACTCTCAGTCTATGGTTTATCCAAATGTAGGTATTGAGTATGTTTGCTCTGTGAGCTACGGTTCCCCCAATCCTGGTGGTATTCTTAGTGGTGGTGTTGGTGGTAGAACCCTTGGCAGTAGTAATGGTGGTGATGGTGGTGATGGATAATTGTACTACCCCTGGTGGTAGTGGTAGTAATGGTTTTGGTGATGGCACTGGTTTGGTGATGATAATGTTGGTGGTGACGGTGATGGTGGTGATGATGGTGGCAATGGCAGTGATGGATGATGGTACTATCCGTGGTGATGATGGTGGTGATAGGACCGTGGTGAAGGTGGTGATGGTGGTAATGGTATTGGTGATGGTACTATCTCTGGTGGTGACAGTGGTAGGACCCTTGGTGATGGCAATGATGATGATGGTAGTGGTGGTGGTGGTGGTGGTGGTGGTGGTGGTACGATGGTGATGATTGTGGTAACAGTGGTGATAATGTTGGTACTCCTGGGGATGATGATGGTAGTAAGACCTTTGGTGGTGGTGATAGTGATGGTGATCACAATGGGGATAGTGTTGGTGCTACCTCTGCTGATGGTGCTGGTGCTGATGGTGGTGGTGTTGTTGCTGGTGATAGAAATAACAATGCTGCTGATGAAGGATAAGGGAGTGGAGCTGGTGATGGCAGGCATGGAGGGGCTACTGGTGAAGGAGCCTCTTCGTTCCACATTTTCTCTAATAAATGGAACTAGTATAACCACTGTGGAAATCAGTATGGAGATTCCTTAAAAAACTAAAACTAGAAATTCCATTTGACCCATCTATACCTCTTCTGAGTGTATTCCCAAAGGAATTAAAGACATCATACAATAGTGATTCATGTTTATAGCAGCACAACTCACAATAGCTGAGCTCTGGAATCAGCCCAGATGCCCATCAGCAGACAAATGGAGAAAGAAAATGTGGAATCTATACACAAGGGAATTTTATTCAACCACAAAGGCAAATGAAATCATGTCATTTGAAGAAAAATAAATGGAAGTTGAGACCATAACGCTAAGCAGAAAAAAGTCGGAAGCAGAAAGTTAAATATTTCATGATACTTCTTATATGAGAAGCCTAAAATATAAATAAATGAATGAGTAAAATAAAGGAGAGATGGCAGGCAGAAACAAAGAGTTGGGGAAGGATGGAGTTAAGGGAGAATAAAAATTGAAAATGATCAAGATTTGTCACACGAATTACCGATTCCCCAAAACAAACAGCAACAAACAAATATTCTACATAGCACACATATAATAATTTTTTAATTGGAAATTTTTCAATCATTATGAACTAAACAGTCTCAAATTAAAAAGTAAACAGAGATGGTAACAATAACCACTCTGATGTGATCAGTACATGTTGTATACATGAATTGAAACATTACATTGTACCCTACACTTGTGTATATAAATATGTGTTGATCAAAAACATTTTTTAATGTTTAAGGAGATGGGAAAAATTGGAGACTCATAAAGCTCTGGAACCACATTGTCTGCTACCCTTGTCTGGCCATCAGTAGGTCAAGGGAGGGTTCCTGCAGATACTGTCCCAAAGATACTGTGACCATCCCCACTGCAGGAAGCATGGATTGTAAACACCAGGCCACTAGCAGGTTGCAGGATGACTTAGCATTTTGCAGTGATAATATACCATTTAAATGCTAAATAATAATGAGTCTGGCTCTGAATGCTTCATTTAGCATCTCCCTGCCAAATCACAGGCTTTTCTCCGTGTTTGTACTGAAGGAAATTTTTAATTGTTTTAATAAGGATCTGCAAAGGGCTCTTTTTTCTCACCACTTGGGCCCTGGCAGAAACACACACATATCATTGCTAACAGGAGGGCAGCATTGCTGTTTACACAAAAGTCCTGCCGGTGCTGGGGCTTAGAGGACCCCTCATCAAGTGCCCTCCCAATACTTAGCCTAATGGAGCTGGGCGAGAAGGGATACGGGTGGGGTGTGGGGAGCAATTGCTGCCTGCTGCATACCCCGTGCTCAGCCCACCTGCACCTAGTTAGACTTTCTTCTTTAGTTCTTGCATCATTTTCCCCATCTGGCTTAGCTTGAGGGAGCCACTCCAGAGTTGGTATCTATCTAAGGGTGGCTGTTCATCTTTGGTCTATGTGGTTCCTAGTAGCAGAGGAGATGTGCATGTGAGATGCTGTTCGTAAAGCTCCCACACCCCCATATAAAGGATCAGAAGCCACAGCATGGCATTTCTCCTCCTGCAAGTTGCTAGATGGAGGGAGGAATGTGGGAGAGAAAAGTTTACTTAGCCTATTATTATTGACAGCTCAGGAAAAAACAGGGAAAACTAATCTGAGGAAGTCTTGATTCAGTTTGTCTTCATTTCCTGATTTATGCACTTTAAAAAAAAAAAAAAGAACAGCACCCACAATATTGGTTCCTAAGCCTCCCATTTCATGGTTTTCTAGTTCTTTCCTCAGAGCAAAACACATCTGCTAACAATTTCAGAAAATGCAGCCTGTAAGTACACTCCCAGTTCCTGCAGGGCCAGGCCCATGTGTCACTGTGCCATGCACACAGGACTGGACCTGCAGGAGAGGCTGGGATTCTCCACAGAACCTGTTCTGTGTGGCTCCCAAGGAAATGGAACAGGAAACAGTTCCCATGCAGCCAGATTCTGAAAGGACACTCAGCTTTACAGGTGCCTCTACTACCTGGAGTATCATAGTCTTTCCATTTCACTGAGAGAAAGAGAGTTCAGCCGCAGTGTGCCTCGCAGAGGGCAAGAGGGCTCAGCCTGCAATATTTCCTTCCATCAGCAAGGAGCAGAAGCTGTGTACAGTGTTTTCAGTCCCAGCCAGTGAATTGGAGACCCCAGATCTGTGATATCTGTGACCTCTGCTCTGGTCCTCATAGGAAATGCTGTCTCTTTAATGCCAAAAAAGTCATTAGGATCCTTGTTCTTTTTCAAGGCAATTTCATTCTCTCTCTCTACCTTCCAGAAGGAATGCACTGTCTTAACAATAATTCAACTGAGAGATGGAATCATTATCAGTCCAGAATCACTCAAGAGTTAGAGATAACACCAATCACTTTCCCCACAAGGGACAGCACTAAACAAAGAGCAAGGTATCACACAATGAAATATTGCCCAGCCACAAGAAGGATCATGTCCTGATACCTGTTGCAACTCAGTGCCACTAGAAGGCATTTTGCTGATGGAAGGGAGCCAGTCAGAAAGACCATATCACGTGTGACTTCATTTATATGGCAAGCTCAGAACAAGCAAATCTGTAGAGACAAAAGCAGCCTAACAGTTGTCAGGGGCAGGGGAAAAAGGGGTTGGGAAGAGCTTCCTATCTGTTTGGTGAGGGACACAGTCTAGAATTAGATGATGGCCACAAACCCTGTGAACGTTCTCAACTGGCTTAACTGTGCAAACTTGAGCTCAGTCCTGCTATACCTGGATTCTGTCTCAGTAAAGCTGTTGTTTTAAAATGAATGCAGATAGGATGTCACTCAGGGGTAGAATGTATGCTTAATATCTCAGTGCTGCAAATCAGAGAATGAAATCACTCATTGTATTAGTTCACTTTTTGGGTCTATAATGAAATACTCGAGGCAGGCTAGCTTCATAAGAGAGGTTTGCTTAGCAATCAGTTTGGGAAGCTGAACGTCCAGGTAGCACTGCGCAGGCCCTTGAGAGGCGGGAGAGTGAGAGGAGGAGAGAGAGAGAGAACAGCCCCATCTCTAAACCACCCCAAGTGGCACCGAAAATAGCTTAACCCCTCCTGGGGGCACACCCTCTGACCTGAAGATCCCACCAGCCCCCTGTAACAGCTCACACTGAGCAGGATACCCAACCCCAGGGCTGGAGCTGGTACGGGAGGCAGAGCCAGCCTAAGTCACCCTGCTGTGTACCATGAAGAGGAAGTCAGAGTCAGGCACACCAGGACAAAGGCCCATGGGTCCCCTTTCCTTCTGAGTCTCTTTCCTGCTTGCATTTGGACCAAACACTGTTTTTTTAGGGCCTGTAGAATATAAGACACCCATGTCCATGGCCCCAGCAGAATCCTGCAGTTGTCAGGCCAGCCAGGAAAACTGCTTCTTGGCTGGCCAGGAGAGAATCCTCATGTCTGAGGCCTGAAGCTTGGTGCAGCCAGAATACAGCGTATCAATTAGCAAGGAAGAATCACCCTCCTGGGACCCAGGACTCACAGAGCATGTGACCCATGTGCCCTGCTTGTAATCAAGCAGCTTATGCATTTGCAGGGAGAATTAACTGTGTCTGGTTTGTGATTTCCATTGTAAGATGTGTTCACCCATGCAGGCGAAACCCCTTCCAGCTATTGGGTGGCCCCTGTGTGCAGACAGCCTGACCCTTTCCTCAAGAGCCAGCAAGCCCTTCTATGATGTTCAGAGTTTCAAGCTCAGAAACACCTGGGGGTGGCAGGCTCTGGCTTTCATTCCTGCAGAAGTTGTGGCAGTACCTAGTAGGTGGCAGGATCATGGTCTGTGCCTTGGGTTTGTGTTGGTCCATCGCCAATAGCAAAAAACACAGCACTGCAGGCTAAGGAAGGTAGGAAGAGAAGGTGCATATGGATTCCTGGTTCTGTCTGAGGTGAGGGGCATCTGGTGATGGAATTTTCACTGCAGACTCCTGAGGGTACAGGAGATGGGGACTGTGTCATGCACATGTTTGTTTGTGTGTGTGTGTGTGTGTGTGTGTGTGTGTGTGTCCCGGTCTCTCCCTCTTCTTACAAATCCATCAGGATTCCATCCTGGGTCTCCATCCTGATGACCTGTCCAACACTAATCACCCACAGGTCCCGTGTCTGGACACCATCTTCACATCAAGCCTCCTTCCTCTCTCTCTGAATTTTACTTCAGCACGAGCTCCAGGGAAGGAAGCACACAGTACTCTGACCAAAGAACCCATGGACGGGAATTTGGGACAGGTCTCAGGGGGCAGGAGGTGAGGAAGGAGAGAAACGACACCCACCCAGCATGCTGCTCTCTGGGCAGGGTACAGGCCACAGCCAAAGGCAAACGTGCTGGACATTTACCTTATAGCTCTCATCTGTCCTGGCTGAAGCTGCACTGGCCATAAGCAATTGTGACCATGAATCCCACCTCCCTCTTCTGCCCCACAGCTGCTAAATGCTTTGCACCTCTGGTTAGGAATATGAATGCCAGACTTTGATGATGGAAGGGTGGTGCAGAGGTCTGACCCAGAGCTGGCCATCCAGCCCAGGAAGGTGCCATCCGTGCACAGCCAGAGGGCCCTGTGGTCCTGTCCTAAGGTCCAAGCTGGACACTGCTTCAAGGAGCGATGTCTGAGTGCATCAGTGCGCTAGTTAGTGCTCAGTGAGATAGTTAATGCTCAGTGCATTAGTTAGTTCCCCAGTGTGTTTGTTACTTTTCTTTCTTTGCTAAGACAAAATACCAGGTACTCAAAGTTAAAAGGGAAGGGGTTTACAGTTCATAGAGGTTTCAGTCTATAATCTGCCAACTCCAAGGCAGAGATGACAAGCAGGCTTCGCAGAGCAGAAATAACACGGCACACACAAGGTAGCAAAGGTAACAAGAGAGTTAACAGACTACTTAGGGTGGGTAGCACTCACACTCTTAACCCGAATGCCCTTGAGCCTGGCATTGCATCATGAATCATTTCCAGCTTCACACACTCTAGACCAAACCTATGACCACATGAAGCTTTGGGGGTACATCTAGACCCAAACCGTAATATCCAGGCACTAATCAGCCTCCTGTGCACTGGTTGACTCACCATATACTAACTCGTGTTCAACTGAACTCCATGGGGCTGTGCTCCTCACCAGGTTCCCCTCACCACCCCAAAGATAATCAAATGGCAGGGGACAACAGTGTCAAAGTCCAGGTCTGCAGAGTCACATGCTTTCCTTGTCCCTGTCCCCATATGGTGCAAACCCATCTGGTGCAGCTTGGTAGCTCAGCATGTGCCTGGCCTATACTGGCCCTGGGCTCCATCCGCATCCCAGGGAGGCTCCATTCCCCTCTCCGGCTTCCCCACATGCCCACCTCCTGGTCTGAGTTCCATGCTTCATTGAGCACAGTATCCTCAAGATTCATCCAGGTCCTAGTCTGTGTCAGAACTGCCTTTTGTGTATAGACCACACTTTGCTTACAGTTTAGCACAATAAAAAATGGACAAATCTCAAACTAAGCTAAAACTAAGCCTCACGTGCCCACCTCCTGGCCTGAGCTTCATGCCACCCCTCTGTCAGGAACATCCCTCCATCTTCACCTGATGGTTTTTAGTAAAACTCTTGCCTATAGAAAGTTTCACACATACTCAAGACCAGACCCTGCTGTACAATAGAGCCCCCTGCCTGCCAACCCTCTGATCACTGGCCAGGGCTGATCTTTTCCACCTCCTGTACCTCCCACTCCTTCCAGTGCAGGTGACTTTTAGAGAAGTCCCAGGCACTGTGTTATCTATTCCATATGTAGACACTCCAATGTTAACCTCGGAAAAGTAAGTAGCTTTTCTTTTTGTACATTTTCTATTCTTGTTGATGCTAGTATAAATGAAGTTGTTTTTGTAATTTTGTTTTCAGGTTGTTCATTGCTGGTGTGTAGAAATGAAAGTGATTTTGCATATTAACTTTATATCCTGCTCTGCTAAATTCATTATTCTCTCAGTTTTCTGTATGTGGAATCCTTAAGGTTTTCTACATTTCATCTGTGAACGATGATAATTCTACCTCTTCCTTTCTGGATTGTTTCTCTTTGATTTATCTTTCTTGCCTGATTTCTCCAGCTGGACCATCTGGGGCAGTGGTGGGTAGGAGTGGCGGAGGCAGGAGTCTGTGCCCTGGTTTTACAGGACAATCTTTCAGGCTTCACCACTGAGGGCCTTGGGCATGCCAGACAAGCGCTCACCAATGAGGTACTCAGGGTCCCATGGGCTGAATTTTGTTGAAAGCTTTCTCGGCATCACTTGTTCTGTTAATTGGCATGTCATCTGATGAGCTTTCATGTGTTGAATTATCCTTGCATCCTAGGCATAAACGCTACCTGGTCGTGGTGTGCAATTCCTTCCATCTATTGCTGAATTCAGTTTGCTGGAACCATGTGGAGGATCTTGCATAGTATGCATAAGGATGACTGGCCTGTGGTTCTCTTTTTCTATAATGTTGTCTGGCATTGGTGATGCTACTTCACAGAGTAAGTCAGGCAGGGTCCTGCAGCTTCAGCTTTTTGAACAAGTTTGAGAATACCAATATTACTTCTTTTCTTTTCTTTTTTTTTTTTTTTTTTTTTTTTTGGTACTGGGGATTGAACTCAGGACCTCACACTTGTGAGGCAGGTGGCAGAACCACTGAACTAAATCCCTGGCCCCAACCAGTATTAGTTCTTAAGTGCTTGATAGAATTCACAGGGAAGCCAGATTGGTAAAAAGCTGTCTGATTCAATAGCATGCCTTCATTCTTGGTCCAAACAGTATCAATCACAGAGCTGAAAGGACTTTCAAGTGCTTCCTGCTTATGGTTCCACTCTCATAGATCCCTGCCCTCAACCCTAAGGTGCTCTTTAGGAAAACTGAGGCTCAGCCCCTGGCCTCCTGGCTCTTTACATGGGCTCTTCACACCTTGGCAGCCTCCAAAGAAAGGAGGATGTGTTTGTACACAGTGTACATCCATTCTGAACATACCTACTCTCATTCATGGTCCCATCTTTATGCACTTGCTCTTCATCTAAACACATGTGTGCGTTACTGGCTCACCAGGGTCTCGGTGCCAGAACCTGGAAGGAGAAGCTGTGCAACTGAGAAGTAGGGCCCAAGGGGCCTCTGCACCATCTCCTCTCCCAGCAGGTGACCGCGGAGTGGTTGGTGATGCCCTGAAGCCGCTGCCTCTGCCAGACCCAAGGATCATACTCAAGGCTCTCTAGAAGGCTGTATGCTCGGCTGTCCACATAGCCCAGAAAGCCATGTGGAGAAGCAGCTCTGAGGGCAGCGGAGAGTTCTGGAAGACATGAAGGGTTAAGCTGGAGTGTTTGACTGCAGCCACTGGTTCTAAAGATCGTGGACTGAGGAAAAAAACAAATCAAAGCATCCATTAGGAAGGGCAGTGAAGAGCAATGGATGGTTCTGGGGAGACTCTGGGGTGCCGTGGTGAAGCAGTGGCTCAACCTGGATGCCATGTCCCTGTGGCAGCTCCCCCTGGGGAATCTGAGGGGACAGGCTCGGTAAAGGGACAGGCTGAGAGCAGAGGGACACGTGGATCTGTGGAAGGAAACGCGGTGGTGCACTTTCAGTCAGAGACAACCTCAGTGGCTGGCCATGCTCAGGAGACACAGAGGGTGCTGCCACTGCAGAGTGGAACCCTTATTGCTCAAAACTTTGTTTCAATAAGAAAAAAAAAATTATCTAAAAATCATCAAAATATGTGTATGCACGTACAAATGCACCAAAATCAAGCCCCCTTTGTCTGTGTCACTAAGATACACTACTAAAAGCAAACACATAAAATGTTTTCATTTATGAATTGGTTAATTAACAGGTTGGGTATTCTTCATGCAAAATGCATGGGACCAGAAGTCTATCAGATTTTCAGTTTGGGGGGGTTGGGAATATTAACATGTACATAGTGAGGTGTCTTGGGGACAGGCCCCCAGCATGAACACTGAGCCCACGAATGTTTTCTATGCACCTGACACGCACAGCCATGTTCTCAGCACACCTGGGTCTCAACTATGGAGCCCACAAGGCCGCTGGGGGTACCATGTCATGGCTCAGGATGTTTCAGGCTTTGGAACACGTTGGGTTTGAGATGCTCAGCCTGTGTCTGTCTATCAGAATACTTTAAAATACGAGTAAGTAACCAACCGTAAAACCAAGCAGCTGGAGCAACAGGCCAACACCTGCTCCTTCCACTGCAGCAAAACACTGCTCAGGATTAAAGTCAGACTAAGCTGCAAGGATCCTGTTAAAATGCAGATCCTCAGCCAAAAGGGTCACAAGTTCAAGCCCTGCTTCGGCAATTGAACAACGTGGCAAGACACTGTCTCAAAATACACAGTAAAAGGGGATAGGGATGTGCTCAGTGCAAAGGCCTTGGGTTCAATCCCCAGAACCCCTGCCCCTCAGATGCAGATTCCAATCTCGGAGGTGTGAGTCCCTCAGGATTGTATCTTCCCCAGTGCTGGAGTCAAACCTAGGGCCTCATGCCAGGCATGTCCTCCACCACAGAGCTGCACCCCATTAATCAACCCCAGGAGATGCTGAGAGGTTCCATCTCCACAGCTCTGTGAGCAGAACTGCAGACAGCACAGAGGAGACCAAGCTGCAACAGTCCCCAAATCTCTCTTGCTGGGTTCATCTTTGGGAACACACACCATTCAGAACAGTCACGGCCAAGCAGGGGTCGTCTTATCACAACACTGGGAACTTTCTACTTCAACACTCAATATTACTGCCTCCTACTCATGCTGGGTGAAGAGGAGGGAAGTAGGGATACAGACTGTATAATCTCAAGGACCCCTGTTGGGGGCAACAGGAGAACACCGACCTTGGAACCCATCACACTGGCTGAAAAGGTACCATAGACATAGTGAGAGGAAGCTAGGGACAGGGTAGGACCCACCAGCAGATGGTTCTGTCTGGCTGGGCAAGTGCGTGTGACTCAGTGTAAGAAGTGGGATTTGAACAAACCCAGTTACTTGTGTTCTGCAAGAAATCCACAGCTGCTGTGGCAGAAGGAGCTTGGAGAGAGAGGCAGAGCTCAGCTCAAGGTCACCCCAGAATCCTGGTGCACCCAGGTCAAAAGCCTGGAGAAACCTATCCGGACAGCCCAGCTGTGGGCTTTTCTGCAGGAGAAACAGGAACACTTCTATCCAGCCTACTTCGCTGGAGCAAAAAGAAGGCTCTGAACAAACAGGGATGGCTAACATGTTACCCACAGTGTATGCAGACGCCCAGAAGATCTTTGTTCAATTAATGATTTGAAATCTCAGATTGTAAATCTGCCTCCAGAGACCGATGCTTCAAAGCCACAACCACAGAGAAGACACTGTTTCTGACCTCTCTTAAGCCCACATTGTTACAGTAACACTCACTCTCTTAGTGGTATTTGAAAATGTTCTCTCAGATTTCTCTACACAAGTCACCAAGCTGTCATCTCTACCTCTCTCTCTTTCAGGCTTTCTGCAACTTTACTGTATCTCCCACCACATAAGCAGTTATAATTAATAAAATTCTTACATCTTATAGAAAGCCACAGCTCCAGAAGTGCTGGAGATGAAATATTTTTATACATAATAGTTATTAACTTGCACATAGAGTAAGCCTGAGGAAATTCATTTTCTAACACTCCCAAAATCATAAGCTCTAGAATCTGTTCTATTTTCTTTTCTTCTCCTCCCCCTCCTCCTCCCCCTCCTCCTCCTCCTCCTTCTCTTCCTCCTCCTCTTCTTCCTCCTCCTCCTTCTTCCTCTCCCCTACCCTCTCTCATTTGCAAGCCAGCACAGGAACATGGTCCAGGCAGAAAACAAGTTGTTTTCACTAAATCAAGTACATTAGGCAGGGAAGATTCTGGTGTGATTCCTGGCTGTGCGAGGGGGTGCTGACCTCACTCTGATGGGCACGCTGAACCTACCAGTCTATACCCACCTGTGTCTCCTCGATGGGGGTAAGGGTTCTCATCCACGTCCTGCACTAAGATGTGGGTCTTCTTCTGAATCTGTACAGGATATTGTGCTGAATCCTTTCTTCCTGCATGTGTTGAATGCATGGCCATGTAGTTCCTGGAAGAATCAGGCCCATTGCAGACCTGGGACTGAGCTCCCCAGGGAAAGTAGGCACCAGTGTGGCCGAAATGCCCTGGGTTTGGGGTGTTTATGAGCACTCAGGAATTTCTGAGGCCTGGGGCAGACCCTAGCTCTGCAGTTTCCTTTATGTGGAAGCAGACTTTGCAGAGACTCGGGCCATCAAAATCTGACTGGCACACTGATGAAACCTTTAAAATCCAGGAAGCTGGTAAGGCTGTGGGATTCTGACTCCCACAGCCTCTGTGCCTGCCAGGGTAAGTCTACTGGACCCAAGTGAGTCCGGTGCTGAACTTGGTTCCAAGCATGGTTCTCATCTGCTCTCTGCTTCCTGCTCCCCAGGAGAAATGGGTCCCTCGAGGCAAGTGTGACCTGCATGTCCTGCGCAGCCCGATGCCCGGTGAGGAAGCCAGCACCATGGATGGCCCCGCTGGGCTGAAGGGTGAGCTGACATGTAGCAAGGTCCTGGACACCGGCCCAAGGAATGGCCTGATCAACACCAGAAACTTCACGGCTGAGAGCAGGGATGGTCTGGTGTCCGTATACCCAACGCCCCAGTACCAGAGCCATCGGAGCATGGACAGTGGTGGGAAAGAGTCTGCACAGCAGCTGCTGGACCCCAATGCCCTGCAGAAGTCAGTGGAGTCACGGTACCGGCCCAACCTCATCCTCTACTCTGAGGGCGTGCTGCGCTCCTGGGGTGATGGTGTGGCCACCGACTGCTGTGAGACCACCTTCATTGAGGACCGGTCACCCACCAAAGACAGCCTGGAGTATCCCGATGGGAAGTTCCTGGACCTCTCACCTGACGATATCAAGATCCACACACTGTCCTACGATGTGGAGGAGGAGGAACTACAGGAGCTGGAGGTCAGAGGATGTGCGGGCTGGGGCAGTGGGTACCTTGATTGGTAGGCACAGCGAGGGTGACACCAACACACAGAGATATGGAGAGATTGAGGTGAGTGTGAAAGATAGAAGGAGCAGAGGAAGGGGAGGGGCACCCAGAACAGGAGCTTCCACTGAGATCACTGGCAGAGGTAATCTCAGGTGATGGCCATGGGGTAGGGCAACAACAGCACCTTACCAGTGAGTCAGATGGGATCCTGCTGTTGACACCCTGGGAGAGGTCGGGCAAAGGGAGCCACATGAGAGGGGACATGTTGTCCCAGAGCCAGACAATGCTGCTGGCATGTGTGTGGGGACTTCTGGGAGGGGCTTTGCCATCTCACAGGGTCCCCTCCCTTGGCATTCCTGAGTTCCTGCCTAGGGAGGATTGGTACCGCTACCACCTGCTGGACAGCATAGCTGTGGAAAGGGAAGTTAGGCTGAACCACTGGATGAGCCATTTCTCCATGGACCCAGCAGCAAGGGGATTGAGTGACTTGCACAGAGATGTGCAGGTTGGGCTCAGGCTGCCCAGCATCCACCTCTTCAGAGGTGTTATAGGGCATTGCAGGAGGCAGCTCCACACCTAAGACACTGTGCTGCTGTGGGACAGTAACCAGAGTCTTCCAAGGAGCTGTGGCAGGGAGGTGACTGTGCTTTGGTCATCTGTGAGAAGCTGGCTTTGAAGCTCAGGAGAGGTATGGTGCGTGTGGTTACAGGGAAAGAAGTTTGCATTTGGCTCAGGTGGACAGCGGTATCTTGGAGGTAGAGGAAGAGGTCTGAACAGGGGAGACATGGGGGAAAGGGGAGGACCCTGAGGCCAAGCATAGGAGATACTGAACTCCTGGGGACAAGGTGGAAGAGACATGCCATGCTGTGTTCTGCCTAAGAGGAAGGAGAGAGCCATGCTGGCCCTGTCAGCCAAGGCCAATGGCCCGGAGCTTTGGAACATGAGGAGTCAAGATGGCTAGAGCAGTGACACAAGCTGAGAATGTTATAAACCACCTGGGCATCTGTGAAGGTGGCCTGACCCTGAGCTCTGTGGGTGGCTGTCCCCATGGGACCCATGTGCAGTGGAAGAGACACAAATGGAGGTCAAGTGGAGCCCACACAGGAAGGCCAGGCTGGGCATGAGTCTAAAGCTATCACCAAGGAGGGAGGGAGGACCAGGCCTGAAGGCCACAGGAGGACAGCACAGCCCAAGGGGCTTCCAGCCAGTAGGGTGGGATGTGGAAGAAAATATGAGTTTGAGCCTCAGAAGGAGCCGCATGTGGCCCTGGTCTCCAAGGGACCATCTTGTTGGGTGGCACTGTGTCAGAGAGAAGGGACTCAGCTCAGCCAGAGCCTGAGGGGGCTGGGAGGGCATCCAGCCCTCTGAGGCCTGAGGATGACAGCAGAGGCCCTTGTGCAGTCTGCCCTGGTGTTATAGGACCAGGCAGAGGAGGTGTCCCATGGCCCACTGTCCCAGGGAGCTCAGCTCTGAGCAGAGCCAGAGGTCACTGTAGAAGCCCCTGGCTCTGCCTCTTGCGGTCAAGGTAACTAGGGGAGTGGCAGGCAATAGGAGAACCCAGATCCAGGACGCAGGGGAGAGAAGTACCAAGGGAAGTGGGGCCCTGCCATCCACCATGGGTTCAGGCCATCACATGCTCCACAGTCTATGAGAAGTGGGAGCCCTTGGTAGGAGCAGCCTGGAGGAAGGGAGAGCCTAGTATATCCCTCATTAGCTTCCTGCCAGCTCCATTACTGCCGAACCCAAGGGAGGCATTTAGAGCAGTGGAATCTGGATGCTCCCACAGGAGTAGCACATCTCATCCACATTTCCGATATCTGTCAGTGAATCCTCACAGCTCTTGTGCACACAGTGGCTGCGCCAAGCACTGCAGGGGCTCAAGGCTCTGCAGGGGCTGGCATCTGTCCAAGGGAGGCACTGTCAGCATGACGTCAGGAGGCTGTACTCGGAGGCCAACTTGTCTGTGCTGCAGGGTGCAAGGTTTTGACAGGCTGTGTACATGTCTGGGGAGATGAACCGTGCCAACAATTATGTTCTTCTGATCCACAATGTTGGGGCAGCCCACAACAGTTTCTAGCAAGATGGCAACAGTGTTCTTACTCATGATAATAGTATCTGCTCATTATTGATGTTTTGGGGGTGAAGTTTGATGACAATGGCAAGATGGAGCATGTGCACATTAATTTCTTGGCCACAAAAGGCCATTCCTAATACCATGGAGAGAATGAGGGGCCTAGACATTAGGCTGCTGCTCAGGCACCAGTGAGACTTTTGGTCCACCTCAAGGAGCTCAGTCAGACCCAGTAGTGTCACCCAGAAACTCCAAGGGGAAGAAAACAGAAGACACTGCAACTGCTCCACCCCTCCAGGGCAGTTTAGACACTGATGGAGGATTTAGGGGCCCCAAGGTAGAGAATGAGGTCTTTTAGGAATTTTATGAAATGAAAGATATTTTCTCAGAAACATTCTTACAGTGTAGTCATGCTGCTTCTTATTCTATTTTTCAACAAATAAAGAAAATGTAGTAACTGACAAGAGGTGTCGTCCTGTATACAGAAACTGACCGGTACTATTTCCTATCCTGTGAAATGATGAAGGGACATATATCAGTTAGCATTTGATACACAACAGATCATCTAGAATGGCCAGGGTTTCTTTATTCAGCTTCTGATTCTAAAGTCAACATGTGCTGGACCCAGCTGTGTGGCTGCCCCCCAGGCCACACAGGCCCTCTTGTTGCTGTAGTCAGCAGCCGAATGGGCTGGGTGGCCATGCATAGGATGCTGGCTGCTGTGGCCCCAATGACAGTGACAATGAGTGGACATGTCCCCTACTCATCCAGGGGGCTGTATCAGGCTTCATCCAGGGGAGCCAGGTCAAGGGTCCCCAGGGCAGCAAGAAAGGGTGATGCCTACTCTCCACAAATTTCCAAGTCTTGCCAAGTCACACATGTTATGGTCTCTTGTCCTAAGCAAGCCATGTGCCAAGCCTGAGTCTCTGTGGGAGGGGCCAGCAGGACCATTTACAACTGCTCCACCCCCAGGTATTCACCAAGGCTGGCTCAGAACTCCACAGGTACTGAGACTGAAAGGCATGGTATTTCATGTAACCTGCCCATGTTCTCCTGACACTTTGAATCATCTCTAGATAAGTTATAAAACCTAACAGAATGTGAATTCTATGTCAATAGTTGCACGGCTTAGGAAATAATGATGAGAAAGGGGATCTGTGCAGACACCCTGTTCTATTATTTTCCATCCACGGTTAGTTGAACATGCAGATGAGAACGCAGGGACACGGGTGTAGCTGACTGCAGAGGAAATGGCCACAACCAGTGCCAGAACCACATCAGAGAACAGAGCCCTGCAGCACCACCTGGTCTTCGGTCACCTCACTGACCAAGTAATAGCAGCCTCTGCCATGCTGTAATGAAAGAGGCATAGAAACATCGATCCAGAGTTTTCTCCAAAGAAAGCTGTACTTCGGGGAGAGGGAAAATGCAATTTTAAGGTCTTGGAATTTCTATAACTTCGTTTGGTCTATAGAAAATCTATACAGTTAACGTCTGAGTGTAGTTTTCCAAAATCCATTGCTGTGGTTAAGAGCCAGAGTGCCTTGGCCATCGCAGGCTCCTCTTCACTCTATGCCCCATGGGCTCCCCTGGCTCTACCAGGACTGGCTCATGACTGGTGTCACACAGGAGGCCCATAGACACTGAACTCACTGACCCATGGCTGCACAGTATCGATGGCGTCTCCACTTGCTTTTGTGGTTGTGGTGGTGGCATGCAGGGTTCCTTCAGCAGCTGTTTCCCAGAAAGTCCAGGAAGGCCCCAGTGACTGAGCAGGCCCTTGAGGTCTCTCCTGTTCTGCTGAAGACAGATGTGCTGATAGTCAAGAGCAGAGCCGGTTGTGACTTCCTATGAGAGGGGGAGGTTCCTGGGCCTCAGAGGGATGTTCAGGACCACGTCCTCCCTCCTCTCAGCTGATCAACGGGCCTCATGGTGGTGCCCTGCAGACACACTGGGTAGGAATAATCAGGCCTGGCATCCAGGGCCCTGGGCCTCCTCACCACTGTGTGACCGGCGCTTCACTCAAATCCATGAGCAATTGAACTCAGCAGCCTCCAGGAACAGCAGCAGCAGGAAGCCACTTCTTCTCACACAAATAAATTCAGGCAGAGAGATTTCAGGCCAAATCATAAAGCAGTTCCACCAAATATACAACTGAGAGTTCGAAGCTGTGAGATGAGTGGTTGGAGCGGGCTGCCGAGCCCCTTGACCTGCTGTGTAGAGACGTCAGCCAAGTGTTGTGACAGTAAACAAGGGCAAAGACCTATATAGCACAGGGACCCCATCAACTAAGCACCACTGTGAGGGCAGATCCTCTTCCTCTCTGAGGAAAGAAAGGGCAAGGGAGATACATGTCCATGGGGCACCTACTCCACATCAGGCACCGTTGTTCATTCTGCCACCTAATCCTCATGATACCAGGGACAGTGACTACTGTCCTCATCCCATGCATGGAGAGGAGGACTTGGGTATTTCCATGGTCATACAGCCTTGTGCGGCAGCCCATGGAACTCACGTAAACCTGCTCATTCAGGCTCAGTCTCCTAAGGATGGTGCTGCTCTTCCTACCTTAGGGAAATGCACATCACAGTAAATTTCTGTGTCGGCAATGTGCCCAAGTCCTCAAATGATGTTTTGCACAGAGATAAACCTGGGATACTGAAGGCCCTTTTCCCCTCCTGAGAATATTCTTCGGACACTAGGAGATCCAATACCTTTGAGGGTCTCCTCATGTAAAGATAGAGCTTGAAGCTCACAGACCATCAGGAGCAGTGTGGCACTCACCTCTGCATCTCTCACAGGCAAGAAGAAAGAGGCTGTAACAAGAATTTGAAGAAAATCAAAAAGCCTGAGAGGCAGAACAATAACACCCACCAAAAACAAAACATCTGACCCAGAGGAACCAGAAAGATTTCAGAAATAAAGGACAGCATTTTAAAATCTCTCTTTCATAGCTTCAGGACATTCCAGGGCTGACTGAGGTAGGGATTATGTTGGGTTCTGTTTCATTTGTTTGCTTAGCTCACAGCTCTAGTAGAACCTCAGTGCATTGTAGAGCAGGAGAGGTAGAAATGAGCTTGCTCTCACTGTGCTCTGGGGCTGGGAGAGAGCGCTTGTTATCCTGGCCTTTGTGGTTAAGACTGACACTAGCTCTGGTTTTTGTAGATAACCTTAATCAGCATTAGGAAGTTCCCTTTCTCAATACTCTGTTGAACAGTTCATTTTTTTAAATCAAAAATTCATGTTCAGTTTGGCAAATATTTTTCTCTATTCTGGTATTGGTGTGTGTGGTGTCGCCATCTGAGGAGGAGCAGGAGTGCCCAGTGTCTTAGTTACTTTTCTCTAGACTAAAGGCAAAATACCCAACAACCAAAGTTAAAAGAGGAAAGGTTTACTTAGCTCCCAGTTCACAGAGGTTTCAGCTCATAGTTGGCTAGCTCCAAGGCAGAATGGCATGGCACAGGGGCATCACAGAGGAGAAACAGTCCACAGCAAGCAGGCAGGCAAGAGCAAGCAAGGGATGACCACAGCTGTTTCTGTCCTTTATGTCTTATCCAGGCTGCTTAGGATGGGTAGCACTCACACCCTTAATCCTAGTGCTTTTGACCTTAGCAATGTAGTTCCAGCATCACACACTCTGGATCCACACACCTCTAAAAAAGCCCCACCTATGGCCACATAAAGCCTTGGTGGGACATCCAAACACAGCCACCACATCCAGATAATAAACTCACTTGCTGTTGCAATGCAAGTGGACACCCTGCACATTCCCTGAGGCACTTTTGCCACACCAAGGAACAAGCCAGTCAAAACAACACATACTGGGAATAAGAAATACCATTCATTTCTCAGACCCATACAGATCCAGTGTCTTGAGTAGCTGTTATGTCACAATTGTAGATAGGAGCCAGCCTCTGACCACCTCAGCAGAGAGAGCATTTGCTGGGAAACTGGACTCTCTTCCCTCTGTGAGATTGTAATTGTTATAATGAAATCTGGCTTTTCTATATTTAGAACTCTGCCTGTACTTTAACATGGTAATTGTGACAGATGTAGTTTGAATAACAATGAAGAAGGTCTGTAACTTTGATGGATCTCCTCCATACTCCATTTTGTATAAACACTGGTAGAAATTTTATTGAAAAAACCAAGGGGCTGGGATGTATCTCAGTGGTAGAGGTCATGCTCAGCATGCATGAGGCCCTGGGATCAATCCCCATCACTGCAAAAAACAACAGAAACCCAGGACAGATGAGAAGAATGCTTTAGGTCCCTGTTACATAGATTTTCTCAATGGCTGATTAAAACATCTCTGGACAGCCCACTCCCTTCCACACTTTAATGACTCAGGAATGTGTGTTATGTATGAAATGCCAATATTTCCTCAGTGATTAGCCTGACAACTTTCAGAATATCAATCAATTCAACCTATGTTGACGAAAACATCTGCTTCTACTCATCATATCTAAAATCAAAACAGAAAATAGAGATCCAGGTGGCAGGCATCCAGGGTAAGTGGGAGAAATGCGTACAACACTGAGACCCAAAGGCAAGCCTAACTTTCATCTTAGCAATATCTTCCTATTTGTTCTCTAAGAACTCATTTCAAAGTCTCCTACAAGCGTGGAGAATCTACACTTGAAATGTGTATGATTAACATACTTGGGGCATATCATGAGTTCACATGGACAGGAAGAAACAGTAGCAGGTGCTAGTTCAATAGCTGCTAGGTCATGCAGTAGGTGTCTGTGCTAGGTCATGCAGTAAGTGCTAGGAAAGTATGAGCTAGGTTATGCAGTAGGGGCTGGATCAGTAGGTGTTAGGTCACACAGCGGGTAATAAATAGGTCAGTAGGTACTAGATTATGCAGACCTAGTGCCCGCTGTTCTGGGGTTGGAAAAGTTGGGTTTCCTAACTAATCAACAGAGGCATTGTGTTAGAGAAGCCATGCCTTTTAAAATCAAGGCTGAGGAGAGTGTGAGGGGAGTGGCTCCAGGAGGAGACACTGCCCACAGCTGCAGTCCGGGCTCCTTAGTTCTTCTGACCACTTCTGGGCCTTGGTGTCAGGAAGCTGCCACCCTGTGACTCAGCGTGGTGCGGAGTCAGATTTCTATACTTCCAGAAAGAAAAAATATCGACACCTTGCATCCTAGAAGTTCATTTAGGAGTCTGAAATGAGGAACTATTTCAAATTTGGACATGGCTAATTGAGGGGCAACAAGATCTAATGGGCCAAATACTAGAAATAAAATATGCCAGTACAAGCTAGTACTTCTGGGAGAGTATGTTGTTGGCAAATCAAGCCTAGTGCTTCATTTTGTGAAAGGCCAGTTTCATGAATTTCAAGAGAGTACCGTGGGGACTGCTTTTCTAACCCACACTGCATGTCTTTTTGACACAACAGTCAAGTTTGAAATGTGGGATACAGCTGGTCAAGAACGATACCATAGCCCAGCACCAATGTACTACAGAAGCGCACAAGCAGCCTTAGTTGTATATGATATCACAAATGAGGAATCTTTTGCAAGAGCAAAAAACTAGGTTAAAGAACTTGAGAAGCAAACAAGTCCTAACATTGTAATAGCTTTATTGGGGAATAAGGCTAATCTAGCAAATAAAAGAGCTGCAGATTTCCAGGAAGCACAGTCCTATGCAGATGACAACAGTCTATTATTCATGATAACATCAGCTAAAACATCAGTGAATGTAAATGAAATATTCATGGCAATAGCTAAAAAATTACCAAAGAATGAACCACAGAATCCAGGAGCAAATTCTGCTAGAGGAAGAGGAGCAGACCTCACTGAACCCCTACACAACCAACCAGAGGTCAGTTCTGTAGTAGCTAAACCTCCAGTTAGAACTAGCTGGAATATTCTGCTTCCTAAAAGTTAAATAATCATGGAACTGGAGCATTTAACCAGCCCAGTATGACTCCTCAAAACAAGAGACTTATGATAGAGTCAAGTTTCTAATGCAGAATTATTTTAAGTGTTTTGAACTTAATTTTTAATAACATGCATGCGTCCCTCTGACTAGTGTTTCTGCCATAGAAGGGAAAAGTGAGATCTGTGTGTACTTGTTTCACTGGAAAATTGGAAGGAATCATTTCTCATCATTAGGGATAAAGACAGAAGACTATCTGGACCCACAGTTAGCGATCCAGTTTCTCTAAACTGGAACAGTCATCATCTGTGAAAAAATTAGAAATTATTGATTTGATCTTTCTGAAAAAAAATTTTTAGAAAGAGATTATAAAGATATTTATGCCTAGCTACAGTATTCAGGTAAACTTTCTCCTCTTATCTAAGATGTACATTCCACATTTTATTAAGTTAGGGCCGGGAATTTTAGCTCAGTGGTTCCGCCTCTTGCCTCACAAGCACAAGGTCCCAAGTTCAATCCCCAGTACCCAAAAAAGCACATTTTATTAAGTTAGCCACAAAAAAACAGTCCCCCTTCTCCAGGAAGAAAGGGAATATTAATAGCATCTAAGTTATAGCCACTCTTTTTTTTTTTTTCTCTAAATGGGATGAAGTCAAATGTTAACTCCACCCTGTTTAGGAATACGAAAACTAGTAGATGCATTTTAATGAATAGTGTTCCCTCCGTGTGCGCTCTTCAACAGAAATGAAGCAAACCAGGTATCTGATTTTTTTTAATCACTGCTGGCCATTACATAGGTCTTGCTGGCAGGCAGGGAAGAGGCTTTTGTTCCCTTGGGACTAATACAGTCAGGGCACTAATAATTATGTACATTCAAACTTGATTGTCTTTAAATTTTCTCTACAGCTACTGTAAATAGGGTACTGCATTGTAGCCTCCGTGTATGTTTATTATTTTTCTGTAATATTTAAAAGTTGTTCAAAAATATACAAAATGTACAGTCGCTAAATCAGCTAATTCTTTCTCCTACTCTTTGAAAAAAAGGCGCTTCAGTTCCTACATGGCTAGAGCCATAATAAGCAATGTATCTGTAATTTGTAACGTAAGTATTGCAATGTCAGTAACAATCTTGCAGCCTTGTTCTTCAAAGTCCACTTTATTTTTATAAATTCCATATATTGCAGTAATTTGGGGGTTATTTTTCATTATATGAAAACTACCATGTGTCAGATATAATCTATTTAAGGGTCGAACTCCTAGCAGACCTCTTGCACATTTTCCAGTAATTGAGAATTAGCAAAGAAAAGAGTTCACCAGTGTTGTTTTATTTTGAGGTGCTCAGATTGGAATAAAGTGGTATAAAAAGCAAAAGAAAAGAAAAGGAAATCCAGGCTGAGGGGACTCTATCCCTGCATTAGTCTCCAGGGGACACAGGAGCCTGAGCTACTGGCCAGTGTTCTCATTCACTTGGAAGAAACAGAGCCGGAAGCACGTGAGAAGCCATCACCAGGAGTGGCTGAGTGGCCCTATCTGCGGTGTCTTTAGAGCCGAGTCCCACCCACAGTCAGCAATAGAGACACCTGTGCAGGAGCTGTCCCTGAAGCTGCAGTCCACACAGGAAGAACACTGTGTTAGTTACTTTTCTCTCCTTGCTGAGAGAAAATACCTGGCACCAAAAGTTAAAAGGGAAGGGGTTTATTTGGCTTAGAGTTCATAGAGGATTCAGTCCATAACCAGCCAGCTCCAAGACAAGGACGACAAACAGGCCTCACACAGGAGAAACAACATGGCTCACACAAGGTAGCAAAGGCAACAAGGGACCTTCACCGAGTCTTTTTGACTCTTTCATCCCATCCAGACTACTGGGAATAGGGCGGTGCTAAACCACTCGCTCACGTGTAGTGATTTAGTAACCACATGCCCTTAGTCCCAGCACATTCCAGATTCAGCTACCTCTGACCAGATGAGGCTTTGGGGGGACACCCAAACCCAAACCTTAACAGTCACCCTCCTCTCCTGCCTGGGAGAGGCCTCTTTCCCAGAAAGGTGCAAGGCTGTGACAGAGAAGTGGCCTCTGTGCAGTTTAAAGCATCTGGTCAGGACAGAAGCTCCTGCTGCCCAGCAGGGTGTGGTAGAAAAATGTTCAGAGCCTAGGGATGCATTCACACTGCGCACAAATACATCTGTGAGCAAAGCAATCGCAAGCTTCCTGTGAGGTCTGGAGGTGGAGGACAGCGATTAGGGACCTCTGCTGGGGAAAGACAGGTGGGAGCTCACAGGGGCGTGAAGGGCTACGGGCCACAGAGCAAATGAGTGTGGAAAGAAAGGAGGGAAGGAGTATGTGGAGAAACACAATGCGCTGCTTGGCATCCAAGCCTCACATGCCACGTTGCCACTGAAGTATGGATGCACCGTGCAGATTTAAGCACCCCCAGGGATAAGAATGGTCCTCAGGGAGAGGTAGTGTCAGGTGGGAGGCCACCTGCAACTAGAAGACACGGGCCCAAAGTTGGCAGGGCCAGTGCTTGGAGTGTGGCTGCATTTTTGCTTCAAGAAACTCCCTGGAGATGGAAATGTGCTCATGAGAGACTTGCACTGTGCTTTCCTCTGTCAATCAGGATGATTGTTTCAGCTGGAACCATCCCTGTACACAGCTGGGTCGCCTGACAGCAGATGAACGGGGCCAGTCCCCGTAACTCTGGGTGTCTCTTCAGCGGTGTCTCTGACCCCTGCATCGCATTTCCTCCTACTGCAGCAGGACTTCTGACAGTCAGCTCTGTGATCTGATGACACAGGACCCAGGGGGTGGCTGAAGGAGCCGCTGCCCAGCAATAGAAACAAACAGCTGGCATCTGCTGATCATGATCAGAAAGCACAGGTGGGAAGCTGGGAGGATGGTTTCAGTGATTTGAATTTGTTTTTCCCCAGAGTGGTGATGTTGGACCATAGAAGAGGCCCGATGGGGTGTCATTAGCTCAGTGGGAGCATCACTCTCAGGACAGGGTCAGATGGCCTCAGGGACACCTTGAGTCCTCCAGCCATTTCTGCTCTTAGCTTCCTCAATGCCCTCTGTGTGATCTTGCCTCTGTGTTCCTTGCCACTACAATGCTGCCACCTCCGTGTGAGATGGGAAAGCCCATGCCATGCTGTTTGGACTCTCTGCCCCCAAACTGTGAGCTAAGGAAACCTGTTCTCTTTATAAAGTATCCAGCCTGAAGCACTTTGTTACAGCATTGGAAATGGACTGCTAAGAAATGAGGAATCCCTGTATTTCCATAGGCACAGATGGGCTGCTAGAGGTCAGGGCAGATGCAGCCACATCAGGAGGTGACACAGAGCCGAGGGAGGAGAGGGCAGTACTTTCAGGCTCTGACTCGGTGTGAATGCAGACCCTGGAGGGGCTCTCTGGATGACAGCACCTCCTCCACAACGTCCTGAGTCAAGTTGCCTCCCAAGATTGAAGAACCCCAGGTGTGGCTATGTGGAGCCCAGGAGGAGCTCACCCAACGGGCTCCACATGGGCCCCTCATGGAAATGGCCTCACCCTCTGTGGGGAAGCAGGAAGCACCCACCCTGCAGAGCCAGCTGTCAGAAGTGACAGTGCCCCATTGTCTCCCAATACATGGCAGATAAATCCGGCCCACACTGACGGCTTTCCCCACCATGCTGTGACTGTACTCCCACCACACAGCAGGTTTCTACAAGGGGCAAAAAGGCCAAGGGAAGACACTTGGCACCAGCCACCTGTGGTGGGACGCTCTCTCCAGCTCTGAAGCATTGTTAAGGCCCTGAGTCCAGAAGCCCCTAAGTGAGCCCCAGACACAGCTTTCCCAAGACTGTGGTGACTCACTGAGGGACTCACCACTGGGAAGGGTGACGTCACACCTGAACTCCCGATCCCAGGCTTTTCCTATTCCTCCATATTGACTAACCTCTACCCTAAAGTCACATTGACACAAAGCCTCTACAATCAGAGCCCAGGTCTGGGGATTTAGCTCAGTGGTTCCTCTACCTGCCTTGCAAACACAAGGTCCAGAGTTCGATCCCCAGTACCAAAAATAAACAAATAAAGAAAATCAGAGCCCAAACCCCCAGCTTCCTCCTAAAATTTTGTAAATATTATTCCCAAAGAAAATATGCAAGTTTTCAAGAACAGTAAGGCCCTGTCAGTAGGTGCAGAGGTGTCCAGAGGCTGCTACCTCCAGCTCGCTTTACAGAGTGCCTAAGGACCAGATCTGTGAGAGTGGACCAGAAGATGAACGGTGGCTTGTATGGGGTAAAGTTGGCACAGTAGTCCTGTGGACAATAGAACCCAAGCAGTGGGTTCACGAACATTTGTAGAATAGCTCTTTAACTGCTCCATGGGCTCTACGTGTTAAAAATGCATGTTGGTGCAGGCAGAAATGGGATGCTGTCTTTGCACATTTATTAATGCATTCATTTTAACCCACTATGTGAAGACGTTCGCACACCAAGTTCATGGTTCAGGCAACAGAGTCCACATGGACAAACACCTGCTCTCAGGATGAGCGCTCACCACACAGAGGTATAGCGGTGCCTCTCTGAAAAAGACATGAGCCATTGCCCCAGAAGATAAAGTGCTTAACACCAAGCTCAGAAGGAAACAGAAGAAAGAGTAGATAAACCTGAGCTCATCGAGTTTAAAACTCTTGTCCTGCAAAAGGCTCTGTCAGGATGGCAGGCTACAGAGTGGGAGGCAAATATTTACAAATCCCGAATCTGACAAGAATTTTTATGTGCAATATATAAAAAGCTCTAAGCTCAAACGTAAGAAATAAAACAATGCAATGTAAAACTTGGCAAAAGTTTGGAACAGACACTTGGTCAGAGACCATACGTCAGGGACCCTTAGCCATAGGGAAGCACAGACCAAACCTGCAATCAGATGTCGGCACGCACTGGAAAAGGCGAGGGTGCAGAGCAAGGAGAGCCCACATACATGGCGGTGGGAGCACCACTCTGGAAAACAGCTTGTCAGCTTCTTACAAAGTTAAATAAACACCCGTGAGCCAGCCCTCCCACACCTGTGTATTTAAGGAAATAAAACCTTATGTTCGCAGAAAACCTGTACAAATAAATTGGCAGCATTTATTTCTAATCATGCAAAACTGGAAAACCCAAGCACCCTCAGCGGATGAGTGGAGAAGTGCATTGTGGCACTTCCTTGCTGTGGGAATATTACAAAGGAAGGAAAAGAGAATGGTCTGCAGAGGTATTCAGACGTCTGTGTATCTCAGGGTGCTGTGCTGAGTGGAAAGCTGTATGACCTTCTCAAAGAACAGCACTAAGCACAGACAACAGCTGAGTGATGAGGGAGGGTGTGGCCAGCAGAAGGGACAAGGCAGGTGGTTGTTGCCCTGGTTACATGAATGCAAGCATGGCCCCCAGACCCACAGAGCTGTACACTTCAAACCCACAAGGGAGGCCAATGCCCCATCTGCAGCTGGGTCAGAAGAGCAGTGCCAGCCCCAGCACCACCTGGCTTTGGCAGTGACACTCTAGTAATATAAGATAAGTTGAGGGAAGTGGTACTCTGTGCTATCTCTGAATTTCTACAGGAACTATGTCTATTTTTGAAACATTTTTATGAGTCTAAAATTATTTTAAAGAGTATATGTGCATACAAGTTATTTGAAGGTGTGTACATTACATATGCTTGGGGATAACTTATGAATATATATATATACCCATCATACATACATAGATAAGGTCACTGTTAATGAAGTTTAACATTCTTTTTGTAGTCTTTAGACTATAACTACAAATATAGTTTAATATAACAATGCTTCACAACACTGAACCAAAAAAGTTATATTTTAATGGCAGACCCTTGATTACCCAGAACACTCCAGCTGTCGCTTAATAAATACAGAGATTTACTATAACTGGATTTGTACAGTGGCTACTGATGGCTTGGAAAATACATCTTCCAAGCTAAGGAGCCACCTAGGGCACAGGATGTCTTGCTTGTGGGCTATGGCTGGGTGGGCTGAGAGGAGCCAGGCAGGTGACTTTGGGATCATGTGACAGGGGAGGAAGAGACAGATCTTCCCTAGGAAGTGGCCAATGGCTGGAGCACAGGCACCCAGGTGGCAATGCCTTCAGCCCAGGATCAAGACCAGGGTGGGCGGGAGGGTGGGGCACTGGTGGCACACGGGGTACATGTAGCTGCTAGGCTCCTCTGGGAATAGTAACCATGGTTCATCTGTCCCTCTCAGCATCAGGAATGAGCCTGCCCACCCTGGGGCTTGCAGGCCATTTGCTGGCCACATGAGCAGTGCAGATGGACTGGTGCCCTAACCCCGGGTTTCTCCTTACTCCTGAGCACTCTGTCCCTTCTCACTCTCAAGCCTGCCTGTCCTATGGGTGCCATTGTAATGGCACAAGTGAGCCATCTTCCCCCATGGCCTTGCCCTCTGGGGCCTGCCTTTCAGAACAGAAGTGAGAAAACGCTGTGGTTCCCTTGCAGCTGAGCAGCTTCCCTGTGAGCATAAGAAGGGGACAAACTTTATGAAATCCCAAATGGCCATGCTGCATGAATTATTCATGCATCATATAAAGAGAATTCAATAGTTTTTCATTTTTTCCAGTATTGCTCACAATACTTCCATTGAAGCACAATTGAAAAACAGGGAAAAAAATTGTTTTTGATTCTTAATCCCCAAAGGAAAAGAATTCAATTTAAGACATAATTTTTCCTACAAAGATAGAACACTTTCAAGGGTTGTTTTTTTTCTTTACTTTTTATTTTTGAGATAATTGCAGACATAAAGAAAAATTGCAACTATAATAGAGCTTGTTTGATCTTTGGTTTCCTGAAATCTTAAGAGATTACCATCCTTGCTCCCTATTAATATACATATTTTCTACTGTTTGCAAGGATGTTATAGACATGTTATTGCTGTACCTTTAAACAAACCATGTGTATTTTCTAAAAAGAAGTTCTGTTATAAAACTCAGGAAACTAACATCGTTACACTTCTGTCTTCCAGAGACCACATTCAAATGTCTGCAGTTCTTTGATTACTGCCCTTTATAGCACAAGACAGAGACCCAGACCAGGCCCCTCTGGGATCTCACCCTGCCTTTTCTTGCTGTGTCTCCCTCTTCCTCTTTAAGCCAAAGGGGACCTTTTTGTCATCCCTGCTGCTGGGGACCTTGACTCCTTGCAGACGAAGGGCCAGTTTTATGACTCCTGGGTTTGCCTAGTAACCTTTATGGCAGGGTTCCGGTTACCATGTTTCCTTTCTATTGGCACCCATCTGCCCTATGTCCCGGGGAGTCCGTGCACATGTGCATCACATCTTAGTCACATTTACTCCTCCAGCCTCCCCTCCCCCACCTCCTGCT
>NW_022900919.1:25119369-25191603 GCF_012274545.1 Fukomys damarensis | reverse complement strand
GCTTCCTGCCCCCCCCCCGCCCTTCCTCTCTTTCCCCGCATCACTCTTTCATTTTGCTCTTTGGTTGCTGCACTTCTGACAACACCAGCAGGAGTGCTGTGCCTCTCTATGCATGGTCAGGAGGCCCCAGCCCTTTGCCCACTGGCCTTGGTGGGAGGTGGCTTTGATCACTGGCTTTGGTACTTGCTGAGTTCCTCGTTGGCCACGAGACAGGGCTGTTCTGAAGTTAATAGACATCTGGTAGGGGTCGCTGAGGGATGCTGTGAACACCTGCTTTCCCTGATTATCCACCAGCCCCTCGTAGCATCTTGTGAGCAGTGCTGGCCAGTCTTCCCCTGTGTGTGAATGGGTGTGTGTGTGTGTGTGTGTGTGTGTGTGTGTGTGTGTGAGTGACAGCTGTGCTGTGATAGGGGTGGAAAGGAGCTGTCTGTCCCTTTTCCTCTGCTACTTGCGTTCACCCATGGAGCACTTTATTTCAGGTTAGACCTCCTGCTCTTCCTTGCTCGGGGTTCCCGTTTGCGCCCATATGTACTTACGGCATCACAGTGCACAGTCTGATCTACATGGGCCCTGGGACCCTTTGGGTGGCTGCTGTGTCCCCTGCACGTAGTGTGTCTTCCTCCATCCTTTCTCATGCTCAGGCCCTGAACAGCAGGCTGCTCTGGTCACATCCTGACCCTCACCAGCCTGACCCAACCCCAGCCTTGTCTCCCAGGCACCACTTGTTACTGGAGAACAGCGGTCTGGTCCAAGGACAGAATGTGGGTGAGAGGGACATGTGCTCAGTGCTACTTGGGGTCCCAGTTTCCCCACAAGCTGAGCAAGAGAATGTGTGCACATACATGCACCGTGTGCCCATGCAGCGACACAAATGTGTTCACACGCACATCCATGAGACCACACGCATGTGCACTCACACACATTCAGTCTGCACCACTTGACCTTGGGCTCAGTCTGAGGAACGTTGGTCATTGTGCCACATCACAGAGACTCACACAGTTGGCTACAGTATTCCTAGATGACATCATGCTAGGGACCACCATGGAACCTGCCAATTGTTGGTGAAATGCAATTGTGTGACACAGCCTGAGTACATTTCCACATCTCTAGGTAGGCGTTCTGTATCCAGTCTGGTTAGTCTGTTGAGTATCTCTGTTTTTCAGGCTGGGTTAAACTCCACTGTGGGTGTGTGCCGTCATTTATTTAACCGCTCTTCTTTGCATGAACATCTCATTTGCTTTGCAATCACCTACAATGCTCTAACGAATAACCTTGTGCAATGTGTTTTCCTATTTTTGGAGGTGAGCCTTCAAGATAAATCCTAAACACAGGAATGTCGTGTCATGTCCACTAATACAATTGTTCATTTTATCATCGTGCTCTGACCTCACAGAGATGCCAGGAAGAGCAAAGTGGGCTGAATCTGAACAAGTCTGGCTCCACTGGGCTCCTGCTTTCAGAACCCTTCCTCAGATGCTAACTGGATGCTTCCCAGAGGAGAGGCATGTGCACTTTACCTGGGACAGATGGCCCTAGCAGAGTCCTGCATGCCTGGATGCCTACGTCCCTCACGTGCACTGCCGCACCCCCAGCCCCCCAACCACCCCCGCAGAAAGCACTGCCAGGCAGGCCAGCCTTTCTCAGTTGCTGCTGGAGAGTTTATTGATTGACACAAGTGGGCAGAGTATAGACCCCCAGGCTCCTCCCTGGGGAAATTAAGTCACACTCACTATGTGGCTTGGTGGTGGGAAGGTGGCAGGATTGACATCACCATGGAAACCCCACAAGAGAGGGAAGTAGAATCTGAAGAAACCCAGCAAGAGATGGGTTCTCAGGGATGTGCTGGACATCCGAGAGCTTTGTCAGCCTCCCACACTGCACCAAGGCCTTGGGATCTGCAGGTGATGCTCGTCAGCACTGGATGCTAGTGTGGGGTCAGGCTCACTGCCCCTGCGGCAGACACCCCAGTGTGGGCAATGAGAGCTTCCTCTCATCCCTCCCAGACATGCACAAGACTGCACTACTTGATTTCCCTACTGAGTTAACTTAGCTCCTCTATCACAGAAAATTTTCATAGCTTAGGCTTTTAACAGGATTAGCACCTTCTGAAAACCCAGCAACTCCCTCCTCCAGGAATGGGGAATCATTTAGGGGATAGTGAACCACTACCCTGGGTGGGAGACTTACTTCATTTTCACTTCAGATATTTATTGATTCATGGTTATTACTTTTTAATTGGATACTGTTAGCTTTTTAAAAGTTTGCCCAGAGCCCCACATTCAAAACCCAAATGGCAAAGGCCCAGCTGCCTGAGTCCCACAGACCTGGGTGCTACCTGCCATCCCCAGCCCATTACCACCTGTCCCTGATGGATACCCAGGCCCGAGGAGCATGCAGGAACCATGAGACTGAGTGCAACATGGGCCTCATCCCTCTCACCAGGTGACAAGTGACATCTACATGTGACACCCTGGAACATAGACTAGCAGGAAGGCTCCACCACGAAGGTACTCAGGACGGAGCTGGGTAAAAATGCACACAGACCTCTGCCCTCCTCATCTCAGGGGAAGGGTTGGCACCCCAGGTTGCAGCAGAAGAAGGCTGAGCAGGAGGCAATGGCCTTTGGGTGTGCAAGGAAGTTCAAGAAGGGCACTTGAGCCCAGGCCCTGATGGCCAAGGGAGCCAGCTGTCTGTGAGAAGGAGGCAATGCGTACAGAGCCCTGGTGCCCAGCATCGGGCAGCAGAGGCCTCTGCGGCGGGAGACTGAGGTCAGAGCTCACAGCAGGCAGATCCCGTGGACAAGCAGTGCTTGAGGGTCCTACTATGCCGGGCCTGTCCTGGTTCCCACAGACACCTGCAGCTTGTTCCAGTGGCTGTGTCCTCAGCATGGCCATCACAGCCTCCTCTGCAAGGATCTCAGGGGTGAGGACAGAAGGAGCCTAGAGCTGTCTCTTCCATCGGAGGGAGTGTCAACCGCAGGGCTTCAGTCGTGTGGGCCGGCAGAGAACCCTGCCTGCTTCTCCAAAGTCTCAACTTAAAGCAGGCCTGAACCCTGCCTTGCAGATGTCCTGAGGTGACCACCGTGAAGACCGTGCATGCTGCGCCTCTCCTGGTACTGGTGTATCCTGACCTCTGCCTGGTGATCCATGTCTACACGGCCTCCTGGGCTGGCCCCACTCCTTTCCTCCGAGCATCAGCTGAAGAAGGAGCATAGAGAAAGAGCCTGGGTGCTTCTGTCTGTGCTGCAGTTTGTCTGAGTTTTAATCATCTATTTTAATCAAATGTGATTAATTAATTTGGTGTCGTGCAGCAACATTGCATTCTTAGTATGTGGTTGCTCTACACTTCCAAGCAAAAGTCTGTGATGTTGGGAGGAAAGCCTGGAACTGTGTCTTTGTTTCTTGGGATTTTAGTGAGATTCTCAGTTCCCAAAGGCAGAGTCTGCATGCCAACCTGTAGGGCATGCAGTAGCCATCCCTAGCCTAGGCTGCCCAGGAAAAACAGTGGACCCTGGTGGCCACTGATGTCCATGAAACAGACCAGCCAAGAAGCAAAGCCAAAGAGTCTTGGGGCACAGAGGAGAGACACACTGGCCACAGAAGCAGAGCAGGCTTAGTGTGACCAAATTGTCCACACTCAAACCTGCCCGAAGCCCAGGACCCAGGGAGGAATAGTCAGGCCCAGGCTCCACGGTCTGGCAGTCAGGAACATATTGTACAGAAGTCTGACAAATCACCTAGAGTTCCACCCAGTCTCTTGGGGCCTTTGTAAAATGGAAAGGACAAGTAAAGCAGTGATCACCTCCAGGGTGGCCATGAAAATGAGGGGCTCATGTACATACGACACAACTCAACTAGGAGTAACACGCAGAAGGCAAACACCTGACATCTAAGCTGTGAACATCTGTGTGCACAGATGGGTACCTGATGTGCCAGTCTCCACCTGTGCTGTCTCCACCTGCTGTGCAACTTGGGAAGGACCAGGGTGACACTGAGGCTTAGAAGAGGTGGCTGTGCTATGACCCAGCCCCCGCCTTGCATGTGATTTTGGGGCTTAGACAAGTTGGTTCAAGATTGAACCCTGGGTACCCCACATCCAGGGGCCCCTCTGGAGTCCAGCCCAGTGGATCTAACTGCAGCTGTCTCTGCTTTCAGGGGTCAAGAGAGCTCAAGGGGACAGGGTTTGTGCATGAGAGGCTCAGCAGGAGGACATGTGGCTCAGCACTGCACATCCTCCATCCTGTGAGCTGTTCCAACCGCCACCTGGGCAGCTCACAGTCCGCACAGCTCCCAAAAATTGTGCATCCCATAGGGAAGGAGGAGGTGAAGGGAGGGTGGGGACAAGGGGAAAAAATGAGGACCAAGACCTGTCATGTAAAGGTGCAAGATCCCAGTAATGAATGTAACTGTACTGTCTACCTAGAATGTACCAATAAATTCAATTTTAAAAAAAAATTGTGCATCCCAGAGAGGTTTTGTTTTCCATCCCTGAGGGTCATAATGGCAGTAATTTTCATTTCCTGTTACTGTTCCCAAGACTACATGGGAGATGACACACACAGTAAAGGAATGGAGATTTCACAGATGCAGCTCTGTGGACAGGACCCTGAGCTGTCCCAGACACATAGAGGGGACTGCACCAGAATAACACCTGGGCACAGCAAGAGTAGTGTCCTGCAGCATGCACAGGTGGCCTGGCACTGGCCTGTGGCCTTGGCCGGTCCCTTCTGTCCCCTTCCCATGGGGTGGCGCCTCAGACTCTGACTGCAGGTCTGTTGGGGCACCAATGTGCACCAGGAGTCACCAGCTCCTGTCCCAGGGCACTGAAGGTCCTGCTTATGGTCGAGAGACTCATGGTGAACACTGCTCCTCTCCATCCCCTAGACCAGAGCTGGGTCCACACAGCACCTGGTCCCCATGCAGCCCAGGCTGTCTGCACACTGGATAGAGGCCATGGCTGACAGTCTGTGCATTTAATTTGCAAAGCTAGGAAATGACCCCATCAACCATGGGCCTCCTCTGTCTGTGAGTCAGTGTCTGGGTGGCAGCGGGTTGCAGAGGACAAGTAGGGAGGCATTCATAGCCCACTGAGATCTCACCATAGCTGAGTACTGCACATGTCCTTATGTCCCCAATGCCAGCCCCAGCATGGGTGCTATAGCTCATGGCCCTCCCAGGAAGAAGTGTCCTGTTTGTCCTGGGAAACATCACCTGCCTGGACAGTGACTATCCTTCTAGGAAATCAGCAGTATGATGTTGGGAATGCTCCAAGCTACCATCCACCATGCCTCCCACACCAGAGTCCCCAGGGGATGCCGGCTCAGCCCAGTGCTTGACCAGCCACTGGGCAGCAGAGCCACATCTAAAGGCAGCTTATCACAAAGCAGCCATGCTTCCTCAGGATGGAGAACTGCAAGGGTGGATGCTGGGACCCCCACATCCTGACATGGCTCAGAGTCAGGCAACTTGAAGGCAAATCCATCCATGCTCTTCCATCCACACCAGCCCTGCTGTGTTCTGAAAACCAGCAGGAGCTTGCAGTAAAAATTCAAACCCACATGGCACAAATCCTCTGGAAGTCCCTGTCCCAGACCCTGATCAGCGACAGCTTTGTTCCCATTGTCCCAGGCCAGGAGCTCAAAGATCTTAGACACACAGGGTTCTTCCATTTACAACAAACCAGCATATGTCAAAGATAACAGGTTGAAAACATGCTTCGTACTGACATATCTGTGGTCAGAAATTGTGAGCTGTGCCACTGTATGCTGGGGACACCATGCTGTGACTGGCTCTGTAGGATTTTGTCCCTGTTGAGCCACCTAAGGGACTCACTTGGCTTCTGCTCTTCCTGTCCTTATTGGTCTCCCTCAGAGGCACCTGCAGGCCCTGACAGCAGCTTTTGGGGGTCGCATTGCTCCATCCATCAGGCACCCACCTCCCCGAAGCCCTACGACAGCCCTGTCCTAATCCCCTCCTCTGCCCCCTCTCTCTGCAGAGTGACTACTCCAGCGACACAGAGAGTGAGGACAACTTCCTCATGATGCCCCCGCGGGACCACCTGGGGCTCAGCGTCTTCTCCATGCTCTGCTGCTTCTGGCCGCTGGGCATCGCAGCCTTCTACCTGTCCCATGAGGTGAGGCCTCCACACACCTATCAGTCAAAACACCATGCACTGTGTATGCCAGAAGGCAGTCAGCTCGAGTGACTGAGGGGCAGGCAGGGTTGGGCATTGGGCTGGGCAAGCCTTACCCAGGTTTGCTGTCCTTCACCTGGGTGTGCTGACCTTCAGGGAAAGGCCTGCGTAATGGGGGGCTGGGTTTGCTTGGTAGAGGGCAGAGCCTCCGGGGACCCAACCTTCAGGCCCCAGGGTGGGGAGCAAGCACCAGGCAAGGATGCCATAGGGAAGGACAGAGGCATCCCTGCCCTCGAGGAAGGCCCATGTGTGGACTCCGGTCCTGTGGGATTCCAGTGCCTAACCCAGGGGAAGCAGGGTCACGTTATGATTCTTCCCTGGGCCCGTGAGCTCTGTCCTCTCTACCACAACCCCTCCTGGGTCATTCCTAGGTCATCCCCGAAGGAGCCTCAGTTGATTTTCTCCTCTAGTGGAGGATGAGCTCTCATTCATTCAGGAGCCCTCTATCTCTATATTCTTTTTCATCAAGAGAGACAGATGTCTTTGCTCACCAGTGAAGCATGAAATTACAGTCTCATCTCAGCCTCTACCATCATCTCAGCCAAGACAGGGAGAGGCAGTCCCACGTGGGCACAGGCATGGAGTCCCCCAGTGTGGATGCAGTCATGTGGGTACAGGTACAGGAGGCCCAGCCCCCACAGGGTGCAGACAAGGAAGGCCCGAGGGTGCTCACTCATGGACCTCTCTGCTCCAAGGGCTCTGGGATCAAGGCTGCAGCTGGCTGGCCCAGGCAGGTCCTTCTTCAGGCTGCTAAGTGGCATCCCCGACCAGCGCAGCAGTTCTCTTGAGGCTTCTGTGCAGTGGCCTTGGCTTGACTGGCAGAGGAGAAGCCTTAAATCATTTTCTTTCCCCATTGTGCAGCCCAGATGGTGCCCAGCCACTTCCCTGGCAGTCCCAGTTGGAGCAGGGAACTAGGAAGGGCTGTGGCCATCCTGAGGGCAGGAGCCTCCTCAGGGAAAGGAGCAGAGAAAATGGCTGCTGGCAGGGGCAGGGGACACAGTTTCTCCAGGGCCCATGTGGCCTCATTAGTCTGTCTGGGCTTGTCCTTGTTAATGTGTTCCATAATGGGTACCAAAGGTCCTTCTCCAGCAGCACAGCACAGGCAGAATGCCAGGTACCTGGTGCCTGGACCAGGAGGAGGCAAGATCAGGGGATGTACTGGGACCTGGAGAAGGGACTTTAAGTGGATGGGTAGACAGAAGGAAGGGTGTTTGGATGCATGGATGGATGGATGGATGGACAGATGCATGCCCGGATGGCTGTATGGGTAGATGGAGAGATAGTGGATGGGTGGATGGTGGGTGGATGCATGCACAGATGGATGATGAATGGATAGATAAGTGGATGGGTAGATGGGTGGGTAAGTGAATGGATGGGTGTATGGATGAGTAGCTGGATGAGTGGGTGGAAAGATGCCCACAGTGAGCTGAATCTCAAACAAGAAGGAGCAGCCTCACTCTAAAGGGGCGATCAGGACCCTTGAAAGGTGCTCTTGCTCCCAGCCTGGCACAGACATGGCCACTGGCCTTCCCATGCACTGAATGGGGTGGCAGCCATAGTGTCCTCCCCTGCCTCCTATACCCAGTCCCCAGTTGTTTCTGGGAGTTAGGGTGGACACACAAACTTCCTGGATTTGGATTTCCAAACTCAGGATCAGGACAGATATTTCTATTTTAGATTCCACAGGGAGAGGTGCTGCTTGTCCCCACAGGTGGCTGTGGGCTCCGTGCATTTTGGCAGGTGCTAGGTGGGGAGAGCCAGAGAGGCTGCACCCTGGCCACCATCCTCCGATGTCTCTGCTGCCCCACATGTCCCCTCCCAGCTGATGCTATCTTCTCAGGACTAGGGCACACAGTGGACAGCACCTTTGTCCTAAAGATTGCAATTACAACAAAATTAGGGCTGCTGTTGCAAGGCCAGTGCTTGTGTTCTTTCTCTCAGGAAGTGATTTCATTCTCAGCATGGTATGAGCCTCTTGGATTGTGACTGATGACTCATGACATTGTGTTCCCACAGTGGTAAGGGGATTTTTATTATTCATGAAGCAGTGAAAACAAATGTAGCTCTTACAGGCTTCTGAGTTCATTTTTTAGAGGTAAACCTTGGGATGCTGTGTGTGAGGGAGGGGTGGTCTGCATGGCAGGATGGGGGGAACAGCCCCACAGGACCCCCAGGACCCCCCAATACCCTACTGGGTGCCCTCCCTGCCCGTGACACAGTAGGGCTGCACTTCCATAAGAAACTGAGGTGGCTGGCTGTGCCCTCATCTCTTCCAAGCAGGTCCCTCCAAGTCCCCTTTCTGGTGGGTCTCCCCTCTCAGTCTGCAGCTGTGGCCATTCTTGGCTAGGCTGTGGTCCCCTCCTGGAGTGGCACAACTTACATGCAGACACAGGGCCCCCAGTCAGCCAGTAGGGACAGCACCACACAGGAGGATGAGTAGCAGAAAGCCAGCAGACACAGGAAAGAATCAGCAAAATTCAATAAGCACCACCTGTTCTGAGCCAGGCTGGAGGGAGATGGAGCCCACTCCAAGGCCTTTTAGTCCCCAAAGCACAACTTGTGGGGCTCAAGGGAAGTGACACTTGAAGAGTACATGCCCAGCCCCCAAGGCCACCTGTTGTCCACAGGAAACTTCCACCACCCAGGGTGACTTTAGGGTTTCCCTTTCATTACAGCTGCCATTTCAGTGCACACTGACAGCTACACTGCATTTGCTCATTGTCAAAGCACCACTCAGTGAGGGCTGAGAAACAGATGCAGCCGTTTAGAAGAATAGGGCAAAACCCCGCATGGCAGCTTGATTAGATCAGCCGTGCTGGGAATTCACAAGGCTGTTGTTTTGGTTCTGTCCTCTTCAGCAGGCTGCTCCTCCCTGCCCCAGTTTCCCTATCCTAGCAGCTGTGGAAGTTGTTCCTACCAGGTAGAGGCAGGAATTGGGGTGCAAGTCCCAGGAGACTTTGGGAGCCACTGGAGTGCAAGGATGGTGCCCTGCGGGATCCCTGGGTGACCAGCCTGTGGATCCACCACCTGTGGAAGCAGAAAGAGAGCTGCAGAGCATCAGAGCCCTCAGAGCTCTTTCCAGAGGATGGCAGCTATAGTGACGCCTGCGTGATGAGGGCAGTGCTGCTGGACACTCACTACTGCGCCCTCCTCCTGCTGCTGTCCTAGCCTCAGTGCCATCTTCCAGGGCACTTGCAGGAGACACACATTTTCCAGCACCTCCTCAGACCTGCAACAGAAGGTTGGGCATGGGCTGTCCCTGGCCTCAGCAGTGATGGAGCCAGGCATGCAGGTTGGGGATGGTAGTAGGGGCAGGGCCATATTTCCCACAGAGCTCACTACCTGTGACCCCTGTGCTCCTGGGCTCAGAGAAGAGGCAGCACCCACTAACTTAAGAATGAGGCAGGGCCAGAGATTTAGCCCAGTGGTGCCACCACCTTCCTCTCAAGCACAAGGTCTGAGTTCAATCCCCAGTACCGAAAGAAAAAAGAATGAGGCTTCCAAGTGATGCAAACTGCCAGGTGACCCACACTTGCTCTTACTGAACCTCTGCAATGAGTCTCCAGTTAAATGAGTCCTCCATTTAAATGAAAACAAATGAGGTTCAGGGTTGGACAACTCCCAGAGACACGGGAAGGTGCAGAGAGGCACAGGAGCAGACTTCCACGCATCCATTGTTCAAAGCCCAGTGTCGACAACCTTACTGAATTCCATCTGTAGGAATTCAGATGGAAGTAAACAAAAGTAAGACCATAGTCCTCCTCCAGAATCCCCCGTCCTCATGGGCCACATGGGGGCTGTGGTGGCTCAGGAACAGGGTGGTGGAAATGAGCTGTGGGATTTCCCTTGGGGCCCTATTCTGGGTCCCCAGGGACAGCGGCTGGATACCCAAAGGGAGCAGATCTGGGACAGACATTGAGGAGATGTGTGTGGAGTCCTCCAGAGAGTGCTCGGCATTCAGGCATTTATTATGTCATTATTTAATTTCATTTCATAAAATGCTTCTTTCTTTACTAACTGCAACATTATAACAATAATTAAATGAGCAAAGGGTTTTCAGAGCCAGATTATGAACTTTATGAATAGCACCAGCAATGGGAGTTGGGCAAATGGAGCCAGTGACCGTGTCCTTGAGCTCTGGTCACGATCTGGTCCTCAATAACCACTGTGCCCTTGGCCCTGTGCCAGTGCTGGAGCTCAGCAGTGAGCAGAATCCATGTCCCGTGGAGGAGCACAAGCAGTGGACAGGGAGCAGGAGAGGGTGCAGGAGAGCCAGGGAGCGGGAGAGAGCTGTGAGCCATGTGGGGATGACAGAGCTGGATAGGGACTCTGGCGGTGTTTGTGGAAGGATCTGCTGAAGGGGAACATTGCTGACCGAGCATGGGGCCCGTCCTGAGGCTCTCCTGGGATCTGAACCAAGTTACCACAGGGCCAGGACTGGAATGTCGGTCAGGAGATGGCTGCAGGTTTGGTGGAGGAGAGAGGGAAGTGTCTGAGGAGAGTGTTTGCAGCAGTGAACAGTCACCGTGCTCCCTGGCAGGGAAGATTGGGGCTCAGCAGCAGTATCCTAGGGTAGTCCAGGCTGGAACAGGAGTGCAGGCCCACAGTGTAAAGCATGAGGTACGAGGGTTGATTGGCCACCTCAGCATGTTCAGGGAGTTGGTCACACTGTGCTGCAAAGAGCCAGACACCGTGAAGGCACCGTGAAGGGCCAAGAGGGAAATGGGGTGCTGGGCACACACTTGTGGCGACACCTGGACCTTATGCCTGTAGTCCCTGCATCCTGTGAGCACTGTGCACTTTGGTTAATGCCTTGCACACATACAAGAGGAGCAAGGGGAAGGCGGCAGCCTCTGCACTCTCTGAAGAGTCTGTCTGCCGTGGTAATCGGCCAGGCTGGTCACAGCTAAAGACCACAGAGCATGAGGCAGGAGCTCCAGGCATAGCAAAAGTGGGGTCTTAAGGACATGGACACACCTTGGAGCTGAGCAGATGCACAGGAAGGAGTGGGGCTGTACCTAGTGTTGTGCACACACAGAGCCTACCTCGCCTTGCAGAACCTCGTGGGAAACAGCAGGAAAAGCCAGACGAGACCAGGACTCTGGCCCCAGATACAGTCCCACTTCTGGGCTGGGCTCTGTGACTGCTGGGCTTGAGGTGCCTCACCACCTAGTGAAGGTGTCAGAAGAACCACATGTCTGGCTTCGGTGACTACAGATCCCTGCAGAGGCTCTAAAGCCTGTTCCTGCATCCCCAGTGAGATGATGGCCCTGCTGTCACTCCAAGGACCCACATGTTCTCCCTTTGGCTCCAGCAGGACAGGAGGATATGAAATTGTGGGAAAGAACAAGCAATCTTGGGTAAAGGTGGACTCCAGGTGCTGATTATCTCTCACGACTTGTGCTCTCCAGCAGTGTAGACATGTAAGTCCAGCACACTGGTCTCCCAGGAAAGATCAACAGGATTCAGGTGGGAAGCCACCTTTCAAACTCTCCCTCCACTGTGGATGGACACATACTTGCTCCAAAAGGAGCAGAGTATTTCCAGTCTCATCTTCACTCCGGATGTTCCTACTGATTCTTGTTGGCTGGTTTGTAGGATTCTTGCCCCTGCTCCGGGCCATTTCCCAGAAAGAGCTCCAAATCCTGCTCCTGCCTGGGACCCCACTCTGTGTGGCCAGGGCTCCCCACAGAGCCCATGGCCCCATCTGTGGCCCAGGCTTCCATCCTGGTGCTCATGAGTGACTGGCCATAAAGCATCTAATCCACAGCATCCTCCAGCCTGGATGGTTTGCCTCATCTTTCAAGTTTTTAATATGGAAAGAACGAGCTGATCTGCCCTTGGAAAAATGTGAGGTCAGGGAGATAATTTGAAAATAGGGCACAGGAAGCAACTGGGGACTTTAGTTTATTGCCCAGGTTGCTGGCTTCCCACGGGGGAGACAAACTCAGTTTTCTGGGTTTATTGCTGTGCTTATCTCACCACATGTCCCTCTCCAATGTGCATCTGAGGAGCAGCCTGGCAGGACCTGGGGGATAGCTGACCAACAGCCACCTGCATTTAAGAAGTACCCAGAGGGGCCGGGGATTTAGCTCAGAGGTTCGGTGGCCTCCCTTGCAAGCGCAAGGACCCAAGTTCAATCCCCAGTACCAAAAGAAAAGAAGTAGCCAGAGCAGGAAGACCCATGCCATGAGACTGGAAAGGACCACATGTGCTTCCCTTGTCCCTGTCTCACCCTCAGGGCAGGATCTGCTTCCCAGGCTGCCTTCTTCTGTCTTATGTTTCTTTCCCACAGTAGTGAGGCAGCATTTCTTCCATTTTTGTCTTCCAACACATCCATCTTCACCTTGTTTTGGGAATGCTGAGCTGGGCAGGGCCACAGCACCTCCTAGTTGCTGAGCGAGTCCTTGGGTAGAGCTAGGTTGGGATAGATGGGCTCCACATGAGTCCTGGCAGAAAGGTCTGTGGACCCCAACTTGCCTAGGGCTCCACTGGGCTCCCCAAAGCCCAAAGCACACTCAGGGTGCTTGTGCTACATTGGGAACACCATCCCAGGCCAGCAACTTGGGGAAACTGAAATGAAAATGGGGTGGTGCCCAAGCACACTGGCTCCTAAGAGAAGGGTTGACAACCAGCTCCACCCCACTGCCAAGCTCACTTCAACCTGGATAACTGCCCTGCACCCCCATACTGTGTCACAGGCTCCCCCACAGCTCAAGGAGACTGAAGGCCATAGGCCTATGCAAGGACACTGAGCTGGGGTGGAGTTGGGGTCCCCAGGTCTGCGTGGAGTTGAAGCCCAGACAGAGCCAGCAGCCCAAGCCTGGGGGGACAGCCTGGCCAAGGGACATTGAGGCTGGGCCACCTCACCACCCAGGCCACCTCTCAGCCCCCAAGAGCCCTAGACCTTCCTCACAAATGTGAAAAGTCTCTCATTTCACCCCAGAGTAGGTTATATCACAGCACAGAGCCTGTCCTGGGCCAGGCTTCAGCTCCAGTAACACCATCCCAAGGCATAGACACTAGTATCCATATCCAGGATGCAGCCTGAATGAACAAGAAGGAGCCCACAGAGTGGGGTGTGCCTCTGGGGTTCCCACCAGAGGGAGGGCTCCAGGAAGAGGATCGAGCTACACCAAACAGAGCACTGAGGTGCAAAAAGCAATGCAAGAGTGAGGTGCAGCTCCCTCCATACCCACAAGACAAAAGCATGGTCCCAGCTCTGCCTAGGGTGCAGGCTGCTCCAAGTCACATCTGCACCAAATGCCCACACCAGCTTCGGTCATCACCTTTGCAATGTGATGGGTTTGGCAAGGGTGGTCCAGTCTGTTCCCAGTCTTGGATACATCCAGGGTTCCCTAAAAATAGCTCTGGCAGATGATGGTGCATCCCTGTGGGCCACTGAGGGGAAGGCAGGGTCTCTGGCCCCAGCACAGCAGCATCTGTAAGTCAGAGCTGAGCCCCATGGGTGCCAGAGAAGGATCCTGGGCTCCAGGACACCCTAGGGTGCTCACATGTGGCTCCCAGGTTGCCATCATGGTCACTTTCTCTTTTTCTGTTTAATACCAATTGGTTTTCTGCTTGTCCCAAGGGAAAAAGTTTTGATTATTTATCAGTTACTCCTCCATTTATCCTTTCAACAAAGGCTCTGTCTTGTGGTATGGTATTCATTCACTTGGAAAAACAGGTCAAATGATTTCATTTCTGTATGTTCATTAAAAAGTGTTGACTCTGCAGCTGTGGCATATATTGTACATTTCTGAAGGTTAGAAACAAAGGAAAAAGGACCAAAAGGAAAAAAAAAGGCGGTGGGTGATCTTTTCCTTCTTTGTATATACGTCTTTGTGTTTATTGGCTTGTTGGTTTTAATACTATGAATGCAAAGGGGATTTTTCAAACCTTTAGTTTAAAAAGAACACTCAGAATGATTCAAAACCATAATTGTTCAGTTTAATAAATTACAGTGGTACTTTGGTTCACAAAATTGGTTACAGTTTTGGGGAAGATGGATGAACTTATGTTTGAGGAAAATGTCCATAGTCATGTTTGTTCCCCAATGCACTTTGTGAACATAAGCAAATTTTTGCCTAACTCTTGCTGGCAAATCAAATTGTTTGCAAATAGAAGTGTTCATGAGCTGAGGTATTACTGTATTTTAAAGCAAACATCCAAGTAACTATGTCCTTGGTCAAGAACTAGAGCATCCAACGCCCTCTGGTAAGAAACACTGCCCCTCTTTCCTCCTTCCCTTTCTTGTGCACCCTGGGGCCCACTGGGCAGCCGTGAGGTGATGCCACAGAGCTTGCAATCTGCAGATCTTCATTACTTTACCACCTCAGTCTGCATCCCTGAGCCCCATTTCTTTCTATTTCTTCACAGCACTTGCAAAAGCCATGTGGAATATAAGTGACATCCTTATCCTGTCTCAGTTCTCTGAGTTTCCAACATTTTAATGTTAAGTGAGATCTTTAGACACTTACTTTTTAAAATTATGAATGGATTTTGGATTGATCAAAGTGTTTTTGTGCAAATAAGGATTATATGAGCATTTTCTTTCATCAGCAAGTGTGGTAAAGTGAGGTGACTGACTCAAGAGGTTTAGCCAACCTTGCATTCATAGAAGAGACCCAACCTAAGGGGTCTTGACCCTTACAGGCTATGGGATATGTGCAGTCTCCTTTGCTTGTGATTTCTGCCTCTCTGTTTGGGTGAGACATTGGTCTATATTGTCCTCTACAGTGAGTTCTTCATTAAGTTGGGGTACTTGTAAAGAGTTCTTTTTTCCTGGTCAGTGGAAGCGTATTTAAAACTGAAATTAATTGCTAAAGTATTTTCCTGCACCTATGTCTTCAAAGGTTCTAAGGGCCAGAATGTAGCTCCATGGTGCTGCATGTGCCTGGCAAGCCCAAGATCCTGGGTTCAATCCCTGGTATCAGAAAAAAAAAGTTCTACCTATTCTATCTTCCAGCAGATTTAGTGTTTCTTTTTTAATACTTAGGTATTTGATCCACCTGATTTGAGTTTAGTGCATGGTGAGAGACATGGGTCTAGTTTTAGCCTTCCACATGTGGACAGCCAGTTTTTCTAGCACCATTTATTAAAGAGGCTGTCTTTCTTCCAATGAAGCTGTTTGGCTCCTTCAACAAATATAAGGTGACTGAGTGTTTGGAGTTGTTTCTGCATCTTCTAATCTGTTGCACTGATCCTCTGGTCTAGTTTTGTTTGTTTGTTTGTTTCTTTCTTTCTTTCTTGTTTTGTTTTTGTCAGTACCATGCTGCTTTTCTTACAGTAGCTCTGTGGTATGATTTTAAGTCAGGGATTGTGATGCCCTCCACCTTGTCTTTGTTGTCCACAATTGTCTTTGCTATTCTATGTCTCTTCTGGTTTGAAATTAATTTTAGAAATGCTTTCTTTAGTTCCATGAGGTATGCTATTGGTATTTTGATTGGAATTCCTTTAAATCTGTATGGCCATTTCACTATGTTCGTTCTTTCTATCCACAAGCAAGGGCATTTGAGAGATGCAAATTGAAACAACATTGAGATTCTATCTCACTTCAGGAAGAATGCCTATTATCAAGAAATCAACCAATAACTAGGGCTGACAGGGTTGGAGAAAAAAAGAGCTTTTCTCCACTGTTGGTGGAAGTGTATAGTGGTGCAACAATTATGGAAATCAGTGCAGAGATTCCTCAATAAACTAAAACTAGAGGGGCAGCATGAGTGGACTGGTGAGGAATGAAGATGTGTGGAGCTGAGCTGCTACCCAACCCTAAACCCACACCTAACCTCTGGGCAGTGCAAGCAGACCAGTGAGGAGTGGAGCCCCACAGGCACCTGCAGCACCACACCAGCTTCCTCTTCCCCATCCCCACCCCCACCACTGCCTCTGGCCTCTGGGCTGTGCTAGTACCTGGATCCTCACCACAGAAGCACATGGGGTCATAAAAGCTATTTTCCTGAGCTCCAGAAGGTAGAGCAGAAGTGAAAAACAGAAAGAGGGCCTCTGTCAGGATCCTTGATGACAACTGAAACCAACTGGAAAAGTGAAGACAAGCTCTGCAATAAAGACACAACAGACCACTAGTGTTGGTAAGTTGGAGGGTTAGCTACCTCCCGTCAGAACCTGAACTATCTTCAGGGGAAGGGCAGCTGATGCCTGCAGTAGAACCTTACAGAGTCCAACCCTGCAGGAGGTCAGGGAGCTCAATCTGGGCCTTGTAGCCAGAAATCAGACTGAATCTTAGAGGTCTGTTGCTGGCTTGCTGAGACTAATTGACTTAGATCTGTGCACTGCTGCCCACATTGTCAATTGTGGCAGCAGATACATACCCTGAAATAGGCCCTTCATTTTTTTTTTATTTTTTAAATTATTTTTTCTTTTATTTATAATTTTTTATTTTTTATTTTCTACTCTTTTCAAATTTTTTTCTTTCTTTTTTCTTTTTTCTTTTCTTTGTCCTCTCTCTCTCGCTCGCTCTCTCTCTCTCTCTCTCTTTCTCTCATTGTTCATGTCTCTTTTTTTCCTGTTCCTACCCTAATTCAGATATCTTCTTTATTTTCCTTTTCTTTTCTCTTTTTCCTTCTCCCCATTGTCATTAGTTTGAAAGGAAAGTGAATACATTTTCTAGCTTCCCTCTTGCTGTTAGGTTGTTCTATTCTTTTTCTGCCTTTTCCTCTTCTCTTCAATTGTTTCCTATACTTTGCATGATCTTCCTGTGTCCTCTGGCCTCGCTTCTAATGTTTCCTTATCCTTCTACCCATATATTCCTCTCTCCCCAACTCCTTCTAAGTCCCCATACTAAAGGGCAAAGTTGCTATATTGAAGAATTTATTCACTATAAACCATATTCGGAGATAGTCATAGATTTTGATTTAATTTACATGGTTGAAGGTGATAAATTAATAACTACCACATATTGTCATTTTCTAAGCTGTGCTTGATGCCACTGTGTTGATAATTGTATCACTTGGGCTAATACTGTGATTGATCTAATCAGTTGTCCTTCATGCTATAATGAAAATGAGACTGCCTCAGAGTCATTAGAGACTCAAATCCTAAAGACCAGCTAATCAGAAAAATCAAAGTATTAACCCAGGAATTAAACCAAGAGCAGTACAAACAACAAAAATAGAAATGAGAAGATATTTAAACAAGGCAAACACACAGACTTCCAGATCACCAAAGGCAAATTCTGGGCAAAATGAGATGGAAAAGTTTGATAATCAACCACCTGAACACCCTGAACTGATCACACAAAAAGTAATAAAATGGATGAATGAGGCTCTAGAACAATTCAAAACAGAAGTAATTTCCCAGATAACCACATAGATGATGAGCAGAATGAAAGACATGGTTAGGGATTCTAGAACAGAAAGATTTAAAAAAAAGGTGAGTCCAGCACCATGATAGAAGCCATGAATGCCCAACATAGGAAACAAATGGAAACCATGAATGCCCAAAATAGGAAAAAAAAATGGAATCCATGAAATAGATTCAAACAGATATCGAGGAGATTAAAAACACTATTGAAAGTATACATGACAGACTGAGCCAATCTGAAGACAAAATATCAGAAATAGAAGATAGGATGGTAGTCAGTGACTATGAAAAGAGATCTCTATTAAAAATAGTAAAGGACCATGAGAAATCAATCCAACTGCTCCTAGAAGACACAAAGAAGAAAATATAAGACTGATAAGAGTCCATGAAAAAGCAGAAAAAAGTACAAATGACATTAAAAAACTGTTCACAGAATTAATGACAGAAAACTTCCCAAACAGAGGGGAAGAATTTGACATACAGATAAGTGAAGCATATAGGACTCCAAATAACCATGATCAAAAAAAAAATCTACACCTAGACATATAACAATCAAGATCCCAGAAATCCAACAGACCAAATGAAATACTACAACAGTTAGAGAAAACAAACAAATTGCATGCAAAGGAAACCCCATAAGAATCACAGCAGACATTTCAAGACAAACCCTCAAGACAAGAAGAGCTTGGAGTGAGGTATTTCAAGCCCTAAAAGAAAACAACTTTCAACCTAGACTGATGTATTCTGCAAAACTATCTGTCAAAATTGATGAGGAAATACGATACTTCCATGACAATGAACACCTGAGAAATTTCATGAAAACCAAACTCAGCACTGCATCCTAGAAAAGGACAATGAAGGTCACAACTCCATGAGGCCAACAAAGCAAATCCATCAGGCAAATCAAGAAATTAAAGGGATAGAGGAAAAAATTAAAAAGAGCCAACAGCAGGATAATAACATAACAATGATAAGTCAGTACATATCTGTTGTAACCATCAGTGTCAATGGCCTCAATTCACCAATCAAAAAAACAGGCTGGGAGGATGGATTAAGAAGAAAAATCTAACAATATGCTGTATACAAGAAACACACTTAGTTGAAAAAGAAACTCATAGACTGAAAGTAAAAGGATGGAAAACAGATCTCCATATGAGAGGAACCCAGAAAAAAGCAAGGGTGGCTATCTTATTTGCAGACAATGTAAATTTCAAACCAAAACTAATTAAGAGAAACAGAGAAGGTCACTACATCCTTGTAAAGGGAACAATCCAAGAGGAAAAGATGACAGTCATAAATATATATGCACCAAATACTAATGCCCCCAACTATACAAAACAAATATTAAGGGACATAAAAAAATAAATAAGCACTAATACAATTATAGTGGGGGACACAAATAAACAGATCATCTAGACTAAAAATCCACAAAAAAATACTAGAACTGAACCAAGCTTTTGAACAAATGGACTTAATAGATGTCTACTGAGTGTTCCAAACCCCCCAAAATAAGAATATACATTCTTTTTGGTGGCACATGGGTTATTCTCCAAAATAGACCGCATACTAGCTCATAGAACATGTTTAAGTAAATGCAAAGTAATTGAAGTTATCCTTTGTACATTATCAGACCATAGTGCAATTAAACTGGAGATCAACAGCATAAGAAACTGCAAGAACTTCACAAACATATGGAAATTGAATAACACCCCCCTGAACAAGCAATGAGTCACAGAGGAAATTAAAGGAATAAATAAGAATAAATGATAATGCTAGTACAACATAGGAATCTATGGGACACAATGAAAACAGTTCTACAAGGGAAATTCATAGCAGTGAATGCCCAAACTAGAAAAATAAAACAAGCTCAAATAAACAGCCTGATGCTGAATTTTAAGCTCCTAGAAAAGAAGAGCAAGACAAACCAAAAGCTCATACAAGGGAGAAAATTTGTAAAGATCAGAGCAGATATCAATGCAATGGAGACTAAGAGAATGATACAATAAAATCAATGAATCAAAGAGCTGGTTTTTGAAAGAATAAATAAAATCAATAAACCCTTAGCCAACTTTACCAAAAAAAGGAAAGAAAAGGCTCAAATCTATGCAATTAGGAATGAAAGAGGTAAAGTTGTAACAGATCCAGAAGAAATCCAGAAGATCATCAATACCTACTTTGAGAACCTATACTCTAATAAAATGGAAAACACAGAAGAAATTGACAGATTTCTAGATACATATGAATTACCAAAGTTGAATGAAGAAGATATAAAAATTTTAAACACCCCAATTACAATGTGTGAAATTGAAAACGTAATTTAAAATTTACCAATAGAGGAGAGCCCAGGTTCTGATGGCTTCACTGCTGAATTCTACAAGATATTTAGTGAAGAAATATTGCCACTACTCTTTTAATTCTTCAACAAAATTGAAAGGGAAGCAATACTCCCAAATTTATTCCTGGAAGCAAGTGTTACTTTGATTCCAAAACCAGGGACAGACCTAACCGAAAAAGAGAACTACAGACCAATCTTCCTAATGAACATACATGCAAAAATCCTTAATAAGATACTGGCAAACAGAATACAAAGGGTAATCAGAAAGATAATACACCCTGACCAAGTTGGATTCATCCCAGGGATTCAAGGATGGTTCAACATACATAAATCAATAAATATAATACACTATATTAACAGAGTCAAGGACAAAAACCATATGATCATTTCAATAGATGCAGAAAAAGCATTCAACAAAATTCAACACCCATTCATGATTTTAAAAAACCTGCAGAAAATTGGAATAAATAGTCTTTATCTCAACTTGATAAAGGCTATCTATGAAAAACCAACAGCCAACATCATACTAAATAGTCAAAAGCTGAAAACCTTCATGGTAGAATCAGGAACAAGACAAGGATGTCCACTATCACCACTCCTGTTCAATACAGTTTTGGAAACATAGCCACAGCAATTGGACAAGAGAAGGAAATAAAAAGAATAAAAATAGGAAAGAAGGAAGTTATAAACTGTCATTATTTGCTGACAAAATGATACTTTAGATAAAGACCCAAAAACTCCACCAAAATAATTCTAGTCTTAATTGACAAATTCAGTAGAGTAGCTGGATACAAGGTCAACACTCAAAAATCAATAGCCTTCTTATACACACATAACAGACTCACTGAGAGAAAAATTAGGAAAACAATTCCTCTCATAATAGCATCCAAAAAAATGAAATATCTAGCAATCAATCTAACAAATGAAGCAAAAGAACTCTACATTAAAAACTACAGCATTCTAAAAAAAGAGGTCAAAGAGGATATAAGAAAATGAAAAGATATCCCTTGCTCCTGTGTAGGAAGAAGCAGCATAGTGAAAATGGCCATACTTCCAAAACTGCTATACAGATTCAATGCAATCTCAATTGAAATCCCAACAGTATATTTCACAGAACTAAAGAAAACAATCCAAAAATTCATTTTCAACCAGAAGAGACCTAGAGTATCAAAAGCCATCCTATGCAACAGAGACATGGCAGCAAGTATAACAATTCCCAATTTGAAACTATACTACAAAGCCACTGTGACAAAAACAGCATGGTGCTAGCAAAGAAACAGACCTGAGGATCAGTGGAATAGATTAGAAGATGCAGAAATTACACCAGACATATTCAGCTACCTCATCTTTGACAAAGGAGCCAACCATCCTCACTGGATGAAAGATAACCTCTTTAATAAATGGTGTTGAAAAAAATGGATTTCAACCTGCCAAAGATTAAAACTAGACCCCTGTCTTTCACCATGCACTAAACTAAAATCCAAGTGGATTAAAGATCTAAACATTAAAACAGAAACAGTAAACATGCTGGAAGATAAGTAGAACTCTCCAAGACATTGGCCTAGGAAAAGGCTTTCTAAACAAAATCTCAGTAGTATGGGAACTAGCACAAGGAATCAACAACTGGGATCTCATCTTTTTAAAAAGCTTCTGTACTGCAAGAGAAACCACCAACAGAGCTAAGAGACAACCTGCAAGGTGGAAAAAAGTTTTACCAGATGCTCCTCAGATGAAGGTCTGCTACCTAGAATATATAAAGAGCTAAAAAAAAATCAGACCCCACAAATATAAAGACCCAGTTCAAAAATAGGCATCTGAAATGAACAGACATTTCTCAGACCAAGAAGTAAAGGCAGCAAACATATGAAAAAATGGTCAACATCACTGGTCATTCAAGAGATGCAAATGAAAACAACACTGAGACTCCACCTCTCCCCAGAAAAAATAGCTGCTATCAAGAAATCAACCAACAACAAATGCTGGTGGGGTTGTGGGGGAGAAAGGAACCCTTCCTCAATGTTGGTAGGAGAGCAGACTGGTGCAACCACTGTGGAAATCTATATGGAGATACCTCAGACAAGTAGGTTTAAAAGTACCATTTGACCCAACTATTCCTGTGCTGGGTATCTTCCCAAAGAATTAAAAGAATAATGCCACAGCAATATATGCACACCCATGTTTGTAGTGGCACAGTTTGTCATAGCTAAAATTTGGAAACAGCCCAATTGCCCATCAACTGGAGACTGGATAAAGATTTTTTTGTATAAAATGGAGTACTACTCAGCCATAAAGAATGAAAAACTAGAGACATTTATAGCTAAATGGATGCACACTGAGGCCACACTCTTAAGTGAAATAAATAGGACAAAAGTGAGTACCAAATAGTTTCTCTGGTGTGAAAAAATAAAAGTGTAAATATGGTTCAAATTGTATATTTGACAATGTGAAATAGGACGAAAAGGGCTAAAGGGGTAGGGAAAGTGAGAAGGGTAGGGAAAGGGAAAGAGGGGAAATGAAAAAATACGAGAAAAAAATGGAAACAACGTTTTTGTGAATAGGGAAGCATGGAGCGGGTGAACAGAGGGCAGGGGTACGGGGAAAAATAAGAACCAAAACACATCATGTAAAGGTACAAGATCAATGATGAATGCAACTGTACTGTATATCTAAAAAGTACAAATAAACTTAATAAAAAAAACTAAAACTAGAAGTTCCATTTGACCCATTTACTCCTCTTATTGCTATCTTCTGGGAAGAATTAAAAGCATCATGCTGCAGTGATATATGCACACTCATGTTTATAACAGCACAGTTTGTAGCAGCAAAATCTTGGGAATAACCCAAATGCCCATCAACCAATGAATGGATAAATAAGATGTGGGAATTTTTTAATACAATGGAGCACTACTCAGACATAAAGGATAAACTTGAGACATTTATAGCTAATGCATTCACCTTGAGAGCATACCCTTAAGTGAAATAAATCAGACACAAATGTGTAGATATCACATTGTTTCTCTGATGTGACAAACTGAAAATGTAAATAAGGATCAAAATGAATAGTAGACATTGTGAAACAGGAAGAAAATTTTCAAATGGAAGGGGCACTAGAGAGGGGCAATGGAGAAAGACAGGAAGGAAAAGAAAAAGAATGAGAAAAGAAAGATAAAACAGAAATAAGCTTTTGTAAATAAGGTGGGGAGGAGGGTTTGAAGGGAAGGGAGGGGAATGGGAAAAAATAAGAATCAAGATATATCATGAACAAGTACAAATTCCATATGATGAAAGTGATTGCTATGTATATCTAAATTATAATAAAGATAATAACTTCTTAAAAACCTGAAATTATTCCAGCACTTGGTAGTCAGAGGAAGGAAAAACTGGAAATCAAGGCCAAACTGAGCCACACAGTGAGAGTCTGCCTCAGACAAAACAAAAAATTCTGAAATTACTAATATTTTATATCTCTGGTTGTGTTCACTGGTAGAGACAGCTGAGCCTGGAGCATTCTTCACAGGAAGATTTTTAACTCATAATTTCTTAAATATTGATACATCTAATTATATTCTCTACTGCTTCTTGTCTTCGTCCTTGAAAGTTGTATCTTTCTAGAATGTTTTTTCATGTCATCCAAATCATCAATTTCACTACTTCTTTCAAGGTGCAGATTTGGGCCTCTCTTGTCTTCTTTTTCAGATGTAGATGGGTGAGTGGACGGGTGCATGGGTGGCTCTATAGAAAGACACAGAAACCTCAAAAAGCCAGCTGTTGTTTAACACTGTCCACAGTGCTGGTGCAGCCCACACCGTCTTCCCACCTTGACTACTGTCCCCAGAATCTCCCCACTAGAACAATCTCTTCTTCCTCGGCACCAGGTCAGAACATGCCTCAGGTCTCAGCAGGCCCTGCTGGCACTAAGCCCTCTGTTTGTTGTGTCACTGGAAACATCCTTTGTGTTGTAGTCAGTATTTGCAAGAGAAACAGATTTAATGCAGGACATGGAAATTTACGAGATTAGCTGACAATACCCACCCAGATATTGTAGAAGAGTGCAAAAGAGTTGTTCACACACTAGAGATCCAAAGAATCTAGCCAAAGACCTGGAGCCCACAGAAATGTCCTCTGCAAGTCCATATTGGAAGGCTGAGGAATCTTCAATGGAAGACTGAAGGGTCTGTGCCAGAAAGCCCAAGGACCAGTGCTGGAGGCTAGCGAGTCTGTGCTGGTAACTGGAATGCCGGTGCTGGAAGCTGAAGAGTCTGTGAGAACCAGGAGACAATGTTCAAGGGCTAAGGCAAAGACCAGAGCTCTCCCCAAGAGAACAACAGCCATCCTTGGCGAAGGCAAAGACTAAAGTTCAGCCAAAGAGAATAGCCAAAGTTTCCCCAAAGAAGAGCAGCCAGAATGAAAGAGTGAAGCTCTTCCAAAGGCAATCGGCATGAAATCCTTCTCTCTCACTCTCCTTTTATACCATTCCAACAGCAAGCATCCTCAAGTGGGTCTTCCATACCCAGAACCATGCCAGCAATATTCAGCTGGGCCTCCCTACTCAAGCTGACAAGCAGTCAATTAACCACCACACTTTGTGATTTTGCCTTCTGGGTGGCCTCTGGGAGTGGAATTCTGGTTAAGTCCCCTCCACAGCATCTCAGCTTTTGCCAGACCCACTCACAGAGTGATAATATTAGCTTTGTTTATTTATTGGTGCTATGATTTGTGTTCCTTCTTTTTAAGTTCTTCTGTAACTTTTTTTTCCTTTTCCAATTACACTGCCAAGGTTTTCAAGCTGTGCTTTTGATGTCTTCCCCTCCCCACCATCATACTAGGGTTCAACTCAGGACCGCACTTATAAGGCAGGCATGGTGCCACTGAGCTAAATCCCCAGCTCAAGCTGTGCTTACATCTCTTGAACACAGGAGCAGAGGTGTATTTTGGTCTCAGCCTGATAATTACAACCCTGGGACCCCTTGTGTCTGCTTTTTCTGTGTGTCTGATTTTCATGGTCTGTCTTCTTAGATCCCTGGACCACATGCTGAGCATTGCTCTAAGAACTACTCACAGTAACATTCAGAGAGTGAGATAGATGCTGTCTTCCTCACACAGTTCCTTCTGGGCATTCCCAGGATGTGGCTCAGACAAGTTGGGGTCACCTTCATCTATGCACCATGGTAATACAGGGGGTGCTGTGGTTAGGGAGAGGGCAAGTGTACTCTGCCTCAGCTTCCCTATGGCCTCATGATGTGACACTCCCTCTTTGGTGGGCTCCAAGTCCCAGCCCAGATCCCCACTACCCACAAAGTAGACAAAACTGACCCTCCTAGCACCCTTGTGGGCTAGCAACTATCACAGTCACAGTGCTGGAAGCTGAAGTGTCTATGAGAACCAGGAGACCATGTTTAAGGGCTAAGGCAAAGACCAGAGCTCTCCCCAAGAGAACAACAAAGACTAAAGTCTCCAGGCCTGTTCACCCCTCCAGTCTTGTCCACTCGCTGGTCTTCAGACAATAACAGCCCTTCATCTTCTGTCTCTTCAGTGCTTACTAAACTACTCTTTAACATCTCTGCAAGGCTTACTAGTCTGGCATTACCAAGAGTGGAAATCTGCATTTCTCCCTAATTGTGTGGACAGGGAATATGTCTCCTTTGCAATGACAACACTTCCAATTTAGGATGCAAAGTCTTGGTTGAGGGATTTAGTGTCTCTGCTGCTAGAACTCCCATTCCCTCCAGCATTATTTGGAGCCTGAGCTGACTTTGGCTGCATGAGTGATCAGGAACCATGCCACATGCCTGGGAAGGGACAGGAAATGAGACAGAATCATGTACCCCTCCTCCTGACACCAAGGGAGAAAGTGCCAGCCTCCTGTGCCTGGAGCACAGTTTGGAGCACCCATGCTGCTCCATCCTTCTGCAGAAATGAACCAGGTGGCTTCTGATGCGGTCTCCTGAGCATGTCCAGGCAGAGTTGGGGTGGCCATGGCTGAGATCCAATCAGACTACCAAATGTTCTGGGCACATGGCTCATGCTCGGCTGTGCATAATCAGCACAAACACCATCCCTAAGAAGGGAACAACCTGCTCACAGGGCATGAGTTTTCTTGCTCTGCGGGCTCATTCCTGCATCACCGACTGAACAATAAAGACAGAGGTGACCTGAGCAGGAACTGCCAAGGGAGGCAGGAAGTCACACCAATCAGACTTTACACAGCAAAGGGGAGAAGACTGGCCCAGAAGTGCAAAGACAAGAGAGGGAAGCAGGTACCAAATGTAAGCTGAGCTGTCATTAACAGGGGAGCACTGCACAAGCCAAGGATGATCACACTGCAAGTGGGTCATCAGGAAGAGCACGTAGGAAACAGAACATGCAACATCTCTGAAATGCCCCTTCCTCAGGCTGGAACACATTTCCCAGGAAGAACTGAGCAGACAGCTTCATCAGTGTGAAGTCACTGTGTATACCTGCTGCCCACCCTGGAGCTCACTGGAGGTGAACAGAGAGATGCTCAACTGGAGAACTTTGTAAGGGGGCCATTCAGAGTCAGATGGAAAAAGGACCACCTGGGGATGGATGGAGAAAGGACCACCTGGAGACAGATGGAGAGAGGACCACTTGGAGACAGGAGGAGAGGGCCACCTGGGGATGGATGGAGAGGGACAAACTGTGGTTGGATGGAGAGAAGACCACTTGGGGATGGAAAGTGAGAGGAGCACCTGAGGACAGATGGAGAGAGGACCATCTGGAGACAGATGGAGAGAAGAGCACCTGGGGACAGAAGGACAAAGAGAAGACCACCTGGTGGAGATATGAGACAGTTCATTCTCCCACCCCATGCTCCTTGATAACAATCCTAGACCTGGGACTTCCCTCCCAAACATTTGAACCTGATGCTCTGGGTGTTCATCTTTCCAACCATTCTCCCACCAAAATCCAGAATGTTCATGTTTGACTCTCTAAACCTGGTACAAAGACAAACTCTGGAAGTTTTTATTTTCCCAACATTGTGTGTGTAGGAAACATCATTGTGAAACAATGAGACACCACATGTTCTCCAGCTGATGGCCATGTCCATAGTCAGCAAGTCTCAGGGGTTATTTCCTACATACCCCACCATCTCTTGCTTTCGTCCCTAAGTGAATTATTCTCTTTGTTTTTAGCAAAACATTTACTGGTACATTTTAGATATACATAATGATACCATTCATCATAGGGAATTTTACCTGTACATGATATATCTTGCTTCACAGTTTTTTCTCATTGCTTCTCCACCTTTTGACCTCTCTTCCCCTCCTTATTTACAAAGCTTTGCTTCTATTCTTCCTTCTATTCTCTTTTTCTTTCTTGTCTTTTCTTCCCTTTCCCCTTCCCCTCCTTGTTCCCCTTCTCATTTGAACGTCTTCCCACTTTCCAATGTATATTGTACATTTCAGTCCTCATTTTCACTTTCAGTCTCCAACTAATGCAATATTTAAACGTGTGTCCAATTTATCTCACTTAAAGAGTTTGGACTCAAGGTGTATTTATTTAGCTAGAAATATCTCAAGCATATCCTTCTTTATGACACAGGACTACTTCATTGTGTAAAAAAAATTCCCACATCTTCTTTATCCACCAATGGGGTGATAAGCATTTGGTTGTTTTTAAGACTAATGATTATAAACTGTGCTGCTGTGCATATGGGGACGCATGTCACTGTGGTGTGATGCTTTCAGTTCTTATGGGAGGATACCAATAAAGGGAATATCTGTGTCAGATGGAACCTCTAGTTTTAGTTTTTTGAGGAATCTCCACACTGATTCCTACAGTGACTGCACCAGTCTACACTTCTACCAACAGTGGAAGGGGTTCCTTTTTCTCCATATACCCACCAGCATTTGTTATTGGTTTATTTCTTGATAACAGCCATTCTTCCTGGAATGAGATGGAATCTCAGTGTTGTTTTAATTTGTATTTCTCAAATGAGCAGTGATGTTGAACTATTTTTGTATATTTATTTGCCATTTCTACTTCTTCATCTAAGAAGTATCTATTCATTCCAGATACCCATTTTTGGATTAGGTCTTTAAATTGGGAGAGGTCTGATTTTTTTAATTCTTTTTATATTCTAGATAGTAGTCCTTTGAGGAAAAGCTGGCAAAAAAATTTTCTCACACTGTGGGTTGTCTCTTCATTCTGTTGGTTGTTATAATTCTTTTTGTATTCTAGATAGTAGTCCTTTGTCTGAGGAAAAGCTGGCAAAAAAATTTTCTCACACTGTGGGTTGTCTCTTCATTCTGTTGGTTGTTTCTTTTGCTGTGCAAAAGCTTTTTTGATAAGATGAGATGCCAGTTGTTGATACAGTTGTTTATACAGTCTTTGCCTACACCAATGTCTTCAAGAGTTCTACTTATTCTATCTTCCAGCAGATTTAGTGTTTCTGTTTTAATACTTAGATCTTTGATCCATTTGACTTGAGTTTAGTGCATGGTGAGAGACATGGGTCTAGTTTTAGCCTTCCACATGTGGACAGCCAGTTCTTCCAGCACCATTTATTAAAGAGACTATCTTTCTTCCAGTGAAGTTGTTTGACCCCTTTGTCAAAGATAAGGTGGCTGAATTCCCCCATTTAATCAATATTACCTGGGCGACTGTACTTGTAATCTTATTGGTTGGTCATGGTTTTGCCCCACCTTGTAATTTTCCATTAGATCTTAGTTTTGTACCACTTTGTACCTGCCTCACCACATGGCTTTGCTGTATAAAACATCTTTGAAAATTAGGGTGAGTGGCCAATCCACTTTCAGGCCCCCTTTTTGTCTATCTTAGACAGAAGCTTTCTTTCCCTCAATAAATTGTCCCTACTCTTAAAAAAAAAGATAAAAGTGACTGAATGTGATTGGAGTTGTTTTTGCATCTTCTAATCTGTTCCCTTGATCCTCTGGTCTGGTTTTTGTGTTGTTTTGTTTTGTTTTTTGCCAGTACCATGCTGTTTTTATCACAATGACTCTGTAGAATTATTTCATCAGGAATTTTTTTTCAGCTTTAATTGAGTTTATTGGTACATTTTAGGGATACAGTACAGTTACATTCATGGTTGGGATCTTGTACCTCTACATGACAAGTCTTGCCCCCTGCCTTGTCTTTGTTGCACAAAATTGCTTTTGCTATTCTAGGTCTCTTCTGATTCCGAGTGAATTTTAAGAATGTTCTCTCTAATTCTGTGAGATATGCTACTGGTATTTCTTTATCCTCATTGAGTTTATTGGTACATTTTAGGTATACAATACAGTTACATTCATTATTGGGATCTTGTACCTTTACACACAGGTCTTGGTTCTCATTTTTTCCCCTTGCCCCTGCCCTCCTTTCACCCCTCCTCCCTCCCACTTTACAAACACTTAATTTCCATTTCTTTATTTTCTCATATTTTTCTTTTCACTTATTATTTTTCCCCTACACTTCCCACTTTCCCTACACCTTTAGCCCCTTTCTTCCTATTTCCATTGTCCCTTATATCATTAGGATCTTATGTACTATTATAGTTTATTCACACCAGAGAAACTATTTGGTATTTACACATGTGTGACTTATTTATTTCACTTAGGAGCATATCCTCAATATGTATCCATTTTCCTATGAATGAATCTAATTTATCATTCTTTATGGCTGAGTAATATTCCATTTTATAGAAAAACTACATTTTCTTTTTCCAGTTTCCCACTGATGGGCAGATGGGCTGTTTCCAAGTTTGGAAGCAGCCTAAGGAAGGAAGTAATAGGTCTTTACATTAAAAACTGCAATACTCTGAAAAATGAATCAAATAGGATATCAGAAAATGGAATTATATCTCTTGTTCTTGGGTAGGAACTTTGCTAGGAAAATGGTCACTTCTGACCATTTTCAGTATATTGGTTCTTCCTACCTCATTCAATTTTCAGAGTATTGTAGTTTTTAATGTAAAGATCTATTACTTCCTTCCTTAGGCTGCTTCCTAGGTAATTCATTCTGGGGTGCTATTGTGAAAGGTGTTGTTTCCCTAATCTCTCTCAGTGAATTTGTTATTTGTGTTCAGGAATGCTATGGATTTTGGAGTACTGACTTTGTATCCAGCTACGCTACTGAATTTGGTTACTAAATCTAGAATTCTTTTGGTGGAGTTTTTAGAGTCTTCTATGTAAAGTATCATGTCATCTGCAATGATAGTTTAACTTCTTCCTTTCCTATCTTTATTCTTTTCTTTATCTAATTTCTCAGTCTAATGTTTTCAGGACTATATTGAATAGGAATGGTGATAGTGGAAAGCCTTGATTTTATAGCGAAAGCTTTCAGGTTTTGTCCATTTAGTATGATGTTGGCTCTTGGTTTGTCACAGATGATTTTTATCAGATTGAGATAAAGACCATCTAATTCCATTTTCTGTAGGGTTTTTTGTCATGAATGGGGGGTTAGGCTTTGTCAAATGCTTTTTCTGCATCTATGAGATGATCATATGGTTTTTGTCCTTGGCTCTGTTAATATGGTACATTACATTTATTGATTTGTGTATGTTGAACCATCCTTGCATCCCTGGGATAAATCCTACTTGGTCATGGTGTATAATCTTCTTGGTTATTTGCTAAATTCTATTTGTCAGTATCTTATTGAGGATTTTTGCATCTATGTAAACTAGGGAGATTGGACTGTAGTTCTCTTTTTTGGTTGGATCTTTCTGTTTTTGGTATCAGAGTAATGCTTACTTCCAGGAATGAATTTGAAAGTATTGCTACCCTTTCAATTCATTAAAGAGTTTTAGAAGTAGAAGCATAGGGTCTTCTCTAAATTTCTTGTAGAATTTAGCGTGAATCCATCAGGGCCTGGGATTTTCTTTGTTGGTAGGTTTTTAATTACACCTTTAATTCCATTGAGTTTATCTAGAATTTTTTATCTTCTTGATTCAGCTTTAGTAATTCATATGTATCCAGAAATCTGTCCATTTCTTCTGTGTTTCCCATCTTATTAGAATACAGTTCTTGAAGTAGGTATTGATGATCTTCTGGATTTCTGCAGGATCTTTTGTGATTTCACCCTTTTAATTCCTAATTGCATGGATTTGAGTCTTTTTTTTATATAAGATTGGCTAAGGGTTTGTCATTGTATCTAATCTTTCAAAGAACCAACTCTTTCATTCATTGATTCTTTGTATTTTTTTTCTTTAGTCTCAGTTGCATTAATTTCTGCTCTGGTCTTTATAATTTTATCTCTCATATAAGCTTTGGGCTTGACTTGCTCACTTTTTTCTAGAGGCTTAAGGCTCAACATTAGGTTGCTTATTTGAGCTCACTCTGTTTCTCTGACATGAGAATTCACTGCTATAAATTTCCCTTGTAGGACTGCTTTCATTGTGTCCCACAAGTACTGGTACGTAGTATTGGCATTATCATTTATTTGTAGAAACTGTCTAACTGCTTCTTTAATTTCATCTGTGACCCACTGATTGTTTAGGAGGGTGTTATTTAATTTCCATATGTTTATGAAGTTCTTGTGGTTTCTTTTGCCATTGATTTCCAATTTCATGGCACTATGGTCTGATAGCATACATGGGATAATTTCAATTCCTTTACATTTACTTAAGCATGTTCTATGAACACATGCTATGTGTTCTATTTTGGACAACATCCCATGTGCAGCTGAGAAGAATGTATATTCTGATTGGACTAGGACATTCTTTAGACATTTACTAAGTCCATTTGTTCAAAAGTTTTGTTCAGTTCTGATATTCTTGTTGATTTTTTATCTATTTGATCTATTTGTGATAGTAGGGTTTTGAGGTCCCCCGTTAAAATTGTACTAGTGCTTATTTGATTTGTCATGTCCATTAATATTTGTTTTATATTAGTGGGTGCTCTGGTATTTTGTGCATATGTATGTATTATTATAAACTGTTCCTCTTGGATGTTCCCTTTACAAGGATGTAATGAACTTCTTTGTCTCTCTTAATAAGTCTTGGCTAGAAATCCACTTTGTGTGCAAATAGAATGGGTACCCTTACTTTTTTCTGTGTTCTTGTCACATGGAATATGGTTTTCCATCATTTGACTTTCAGTCTATGAATTTATTTTTAATTAAATGTGTTTTTTGCAGCATATTGTTGTATGAAGCAACTTGCTTCTTGATCCATTCTGCCAATCTGTTTCTTTTGATTGGTGAATTGAGATCACTTACATTAATGGTTATAACTGACATGTATTAACTTATCATTGTCATGTTATTTTCCTCTTGTTCATTCCCCTTTATTTCCCCATCTGCTTGATTGCTTGCCTTGCCTAGTAAATTCGTTCTGTTGAGGTTCATGGAGCTGTAGTCTTCAAAATATCCTTCAGAACATTTTGGAATGCTGGTTTGGTGATCATGAACTTCCTCAGATGTTCTTTGTCACAGAAGCATCTGATTTCTCTGTCAATTTTGAAATACATTTTGTGGGGTACAGCAATCTGGATTGGAGGTTGTTTTCTTTTAGGGCTTGAAATACTTCACTCCAAACCTTTCATGACATAAGGATCTATGTTGAGTAGTCTTCTGTGATTCTGATTGGCTTTCTTTAATAGGTGATCTGTTTATTTTATGTAATAGTTTTTAATATTCTGTTCTTGCATTGAATTTCTGGAATCTTGACTATTATATGGTTTGTTGTAATTTTGGTTTTGGTGGTTTTTTTATCATGGCTAATTGGAGTTCTATAGGCTTCATTTTTCTGTATGTCAAATTGTTTTTCCCTGCTTGGGAAGTTTTTGGCCATTATTTCTGTCAACAGGTTCTTTATGTCACTTGCACTATCTCCTGCTTTTTCAATGACTCTGATCAATTTTATGTTTTTCTTCTTTGCATGATCTACCTGCTGTTGAATCAGTTTTTTGTGACCCCTCACTATTTTTAAGAAATCTTTCTTTTCGTGGTCACTGCTCATAATCCTGTTTTCTTATCTGATATTCTATCATCCCACTGGCTCATTCTGGTGTGTATACTTTCAACAGAATTTTTAATCTCCTGAATATCTGTTTGAATCTGTTTTGTGGATTCTATTTCTTTCCTATGTTGGGTATTCATGATTTCCATTGTTTTCCTAATCTGTTCTACTTTTTATCTGTATCTGCTTTAGAGTCACTAAAGAGTCTGCTTTAGAGTCTTTCATTATGGTCACCAATTCTGTAGTTATCTGAGAAACTATTTCTGATTTTTTCTAGAGCCTCATTCATCTGCTTTGTTACTTCCAATATTATCACTTCAGAGAGTCCATGTTAGTGAGTTTCAAATTGTTCCTCCCCATTGCCCCTGGGTTTGCCTTTGATGACCTGGAAGTTTTGGGTTGCATCTTGCTTGTGTATCTTCTTGTTCTCTTTTATTTTTTAATTTAATTCCTGGGTTGATGCTTGTAAATTGCATATGGAAAGTAGCTTTATTGCTAGTAATTAGAATCCTTAGAAAATGACTCCTTCTCAGAGACGTCTTCCAGTTGTAGCTGGCTTTTGAGTTTTGAGTCTGTTGCAAAATCCTAGCTCTTCATTTTATTGGGGGAGAGAAATTGCTGCCTATTTGGTCTAACCCCTAGTTCTTTGACACTGGCCTATAGTGCTGTTTATGACCCTTAGGCAATCTCTGTCTTAGCATACCAGGAAACCAACTGACTACAATAATTATGTCATCTTCACTAAAGTAGTACAATCAGCAATAAAAATAGTGTCAAACACAGCCTAGAAAATGACAAACTAAATGGGAAGAAAGGAGCTAAAGGTGTAGGGAAGGTGGGATGGGTAGGGGAAGGGAAATAAGGGAAAATAAAAAAATGTGAGACAATGAAAAGATGAAAATAAAGTGTTTGTATATGGGGAGGGGAGGAGGGGGTGGAGGGAGAGCAGGGGTAAGGGGAAAAAATGAGAATCAAGACTTGTCATGTAGAGGTACAAGATCCCAACAATGAATGTAACTGTACTGTATCCCTAAAATGTACCAATAAACTCAATTAAAGCTGAAAAGAAAATGACAAACAGTGGCAACTATTAATTTGCCACCTTTAACCATATGAACTAGATTTGGTTATATAATAAAATCTAAAACAAACCAGAAAATTGTATATAGTAAATATGCCCTCAGTATGACAATTTTGCACTCAGGGGAGAAAATTTAAAAGGCGTTCAGGGGGTAAATTAGAGAAAGAGATTTGAAGCAAGGCTGGAGGACAAAGAAAGATCACACAAACTTTGGGAAACTGGAGAAGAAAACAAGAGGAAAAGATAAAAGGAAGAAATAAAAACAAGAACAGAACAAAACAAAACTGAACTAACGAAAAACTAGAGACAATGTTCACACTTATATAAAAACAAGAACAATCAGGAAAAAACACAACAAAAACTAAAATAAGAAAGAATAAAAAAGAAGAAATTGTCCACTTCAAAGTATGTCTCTGCTGTCAGATTAGGCACACAGAGTCCAGATCTATGTTAATTAATCCCAACAAGCCAATGGTAGATTTACAGTGGGGTAGTAGATAATTTTCCCAAGGCTGCACTTTTAGTTCTGAAGCTCAAACTGTTTTCTGTCTGTGAAGCTGGAACCAGTTTTGGTCAGCCTTCAACACTCCCTATGCCTCCTGCCAACTTGAACTCGTCTCCTTGCCAACTTGAACTTGGCTCCTTGACCTCCTACAGATTTGAACTCAATTTCTCCTGACCCTCATGGAGTCAGCTCACAGCAGCTGAGTTCTGAGCTCAGTTGGGCCCTCTCCAAGATGGCTACTGGCCAATCACCCTCTCCTAGTGGATATCTGAACCTAAATAACTCACCTCCCCACTGCAGTCTGGGGCATCCACTGCTCTGTTCCACTGATGTGTCTCACCATGGAGGCCTCTGAAGTCACCAGTAGTTACTGTGTGTCTGCAGATTCAAGCTGCTCTTCCCACTCAGAAAGCCAGGGCTCAGGGAGAAAATGCCACTTGCTACTTCCTTCTTCTTTGTTGATGCCTCTCTCCTCACTCTCCCCATGTACTTCAGTTCTCACTTCAGATACTTGCTAAGTCCCAGGGTCCCACTTCCCTCCTTCTTCTCTTCTTCATGTTGCTATATTCCAGTGTCTGGACACCAAATCCTGGAAAGGCTGTTTCTCTTCTGTTCACTATTCTGCCATCTTCCTTTCTTAACACGTTATTCTCAAGTGTCCTCAGTTTTACAGGAAAGTAAATTCCACCCACAATGGATTTGTTAGGCATGAGCTGATGTAGCTCATCATGGAGAACAAGTAATCAGGTGGAAGTTGCCTGATGAAACCATGAATCTGCTGGCATCAGGGAAAAGAGGCGGGGAGGATGCCCCAGACTGAGGGGTGGAGGGGCCGGAATGATGGTTCTGCCTAGAAAGGTGATTTGGAATACTCAGTAACCTAATGTGGCAAGAGGTAAACGAAAGCTTGATGAAGGATGGAAGTGGCTGCAGAAGCCCAGCCAGGTGCAGGAACCACATGAGCTCTGTGGACAAATCAGTTAGAAAACACTGCTAGGGGGACAGAACAGCCCCATGCACCTCATCACATGGGCAGATTTGAACTTGTGTCAGGCAGAGGTGCAGCAGCTACTCAGTGCTCACCAAGTCACCAAAGTCACAGGTGATCTATCCTCCCTCTCTCTCTCTCTCTCTCTCTCTCTCTCCCTACTCCCTTTCTATCTATCTCTCTATATGCATATTTAATATGCTGATTGTAGTGTCTGACAGCTGTTTTGAAATTTCTGGATTTGCACAATTCTTCATAAATATTAATGATCTGTGGCAGCCAAGACAAATCATATTTCTAATCTTTTTCTTCCCCTTGGAATCCATGCTGCAGCTAAAACCCTGATTGTAACTTGTTTGGGTGAATAAATGAACAAATACATCATGTGTTGTTTTTTCCCTGAGACATTTTGGATGGATTTGTTTTAGTTGCAGATGAGGCACTGTCTCAATAATTAGTGTCTTGGTTTTATGATCATGTGGCTGAAGCAGAAAAAGCACTCATGTTGATTGTGCAAGGGCAGCATCCATGTGTTCCTCGAGCATTTGGTATCTGGAGTTGAAATCACACTGTACTGAGTTGCACACTCTTCCTTTGGACTTATGGTAGCCCCTAGGAACATTCCCCACATGTGACCCTATTCTGCAACAGGTGTGGTTTAAGCTTCAAAGGTGGTGCAGCAAGCTTCTTGTCTTAGTGACTTTCCTCGTCACTGAGACCTAATACCCCATACTCATAATTCTTAAAGGAGGAGAGGTTTGTTTAGTCTCATTCTTTAGAGGATTCACTCAATGGCTGACCAGTTCCAAAGCACAAATGTCATGATGGAAGAGTTTTGTGGTGGAAAGCTGCTCACACCCTGGCCACAGGAAGCAGGAAGAGAGGAGTGCCAGAGAGAGATGTACCCTTCTAGGTCACACCCCAGTGACCCATCTAATCCAACCGTCCAGCCTCCTAAGATCCCACTGAGCTCTGAGCTCACCAGTCACCTAATCTACCAATGAGTATGGCACCGCCATGATTCAGTCACCTTCCAAAAGCCCCACCTCTGAATACAGGAACTGTTGGGGCCATAACAGACAAAAAGCATAGCACCTCTGAAGGTAGAGCTGCCCACCTGTCTCACCTATATCTCTGAATACTAAAGCCTTCTGCATACGTGGCAGCACCTGGAGGGGCAAGGTCAAGAGCTCCTGCTTTGGGGTTGTGGCCCTGGGCTTCAGGCCATGATCCATGCCATTTGTGTGAGTGCCAAGCCCACCCTGGCTGGGTCCCGGGATACACACTTGGCCAGCAATATCCTAGTTAGTCACTGAGGTGCCAGGTGTTACCACACAGCCATGCCAGGCTCCGATGACCTCCAGCCAGGCCTTGGGGCTCTACAAGTACCAGAGATGCAACTATGACAGTGTGATCCTAGGCATCCCTGCCTCCTGAATGGAGGTGGCCTGGCCAGAGGTCCGTCCTACCACAGTAACTCAGAAGCATTTGCTTTTGGGGAATGTATTTCACTGAATTCTAATCAACCCAGAAAGCTTTTAGCCAGGAAATTGCATCTTAGGCTATTGAGCTTGTTGGCATTCCCACCACTGATACCCCAATGCCCGTAGCTAATGGAGGGGAGGTTTGCTTTACTGAAAGCTCTAGCCCATAGTGGAGGGCATGGCAGGGTTTGTGGGCCAGGAAGCAGAGGAGCTGTTCACTAGAGAGCAAGGGGCAGGCACCACATGCTGTGCCCAAGCCCAGGCCTCTACGAGCCCCAGACTCACCCAGGAGGAACCCTGTGGCCCCACTGGGCCTTTCTCAATCCCACAAAGTTGACCTGTAAAGATCAATGGCCACAGCTGCTGACATAGTAATCTTTCCCAGACATCTAAACCTACCCAAATCATGCAGAAGCCATGTGAAATTTGCCCACATTATCCTCTCAATGAGGCTTGAGAGTGACTGTCCACCCACCACAGGTCATTTTAAGGAGATGTGCCCATAGGGCTGCCAGCACTGCCAGGATGGCCCACAAGTGACACCCAGGTGCTTCCATGTGCTCACCGCGTGATAAGATGGGCATTCCAAGTCACAGAAGCCACAGCCCTGGCAGAGAACAGCTGTCAGCCATGTATGAGGCCACAGCAGCCAGCAATCCCTACAGAATCAGGGATGCAGGAGTGGCAGGCTGAGCATGGTGGAGGGCACTTTCCCCTGCTGTGCCCCAGAACAAGAGTTGACTCAGAGCCTCCTGCACATGTCAGATTTTCACACCCCTGGGTGGAAGTGCTGCCTTCAAACCTTGCTACATCAGCACATCACCCATCCAATATGAAAAAAGGAGGGAAAGAAAAGAAAAAAGGAAAACATTTTTAAAAGTTGAGGTCAGATGATGTTTAAGACAGCAACATCTCAGGGCCCTTTCTGTAGAGTGTGGTTCCACATAGTAATTGCTCTGGTGCAAGCCCAACATGCAGATTCCAGGGGTGATGACAGAGGAATCGCCAGGTGACGACACATTACAGTCACACAGGACAGGGGCCAGTATCTCTGATAAGTGACTTCTGTGGGTAGAAGGCAGCTGTGTCCCAAATCTCTCCCTGGGACTCTCCCTCCTGACTCTTGTGAGAGTTCTATGAGTCCCAGATGCAGAGCAGAGAAAATGTTGGTTTCAGAGCCCAGAAGCCCTGCATGTGGGCTGGGATGTGAGAGCATCACTGCTCTGCTTGATTTCATTTTTCTGCCCTGCCTAGACACATGGTGCTGTGCTCCTAACCTGCAGGTCCCCTTGGCTGGGACTTTGGGCACCACCCTGGGGACATCCACTCCAAGCCATGAGCCCCTGGGCAGCTCACTCAGCCTTCCCAGTTCTTCTGGATTAAATTCAAGAAGACAAGAATGCTGTCTGGTGCCCTCAAAGCTGCTGTGTGTTGGGGGAAGGAGGGGATGGGCCTTGCACACAAGAGGAACAACATCATCTTTCGCCCACATGGCCTCTCCTGGTCCTCATCTGTCACCTTGCACAGGGCCACATCCCAAGTTGGCCCAGCAGCCCACTTTGTGTGATGCAGACCTTCTGGTGATCTCCGGAAGAGAAACCTGACTCAGTGGTGATCCAATCTCAGGCCTCTAGCTGTACTCTATGCCTGGTATACCCACCACAGAACGCACTCTATGTTGGCCCCTCAACCTCTCCAGCTGGGGCTCTCTGTGCCCTGTAGCCTTGCTTGCAGAGAAGGGACTTGGACTTTTCAGCTTAAATCCAACTCCAAAGGACAGGAAGTGAATGGTGGCAAGTGGGATTTGGAGGGAGAGAGATCAGAGACCTGGGCTGCTGGGGAGCTTGGATGGAGAGGCACAGCCTCTGTGTATGGGTAAACCACTGCCAAGTGCAGTTCCTGGAGGCCTCGGGCCACAGGACAAGAACCTCCAGCCATCAGCAAGTACCTTGGATGCACAGCTTGGTAAAGGGATGTAACAAATACTCTCTTTTGGTTTGCTGATTGACAATTGGTCAGTATAAAGTAAGGCAGCAACCACAGGAATGAAAAATACTTGCTTGGAGGAGTGCCATTCCCAGTGTTCTCTCCAGGGCATGCAGGGAGAATGAGTGACACCTGAGGAATGCAGCCAGCATGGCCACACAGAAAACTGTGCTCCCTGCACTCACCCACCTGGCAGAGCCTCCACATTGAGTACATCCCAGCCCTTTTACTTTTTATTTTGAGATAGAGCTTCCTTAAGTCACTATGTTGCCTAGGCTGAGCTCAAACTTGCCATCTCCTGCCTCAACCTTCCAGAGTGCTAGAACCGCAATCCTGACCACTACATCCAGTGATGCATAGTGCTTTGGAGTGCATGTCCCTCTGCCCACATCTCATCCCTGCTGGGACTGGCCCCCTCCCCACTGAGCTGAAGAGCAGGTGGGACCCCAGCTCCAAGTTCACCTTTGGGGCTGAGAGGACCTCTGTCCCTCACCCTGCACCTGCTGCAAGGCCTGAGTCACAGGAGGTGCTGCACCCTCGCAGTCACATGTGGCCTTCACCCATGGGCTCACTGTCCTGAGGACCCAGCTCCACAGTGACTACCTCCTTACCCCCAAAGCACCCAGGTGGGGAAAGAGACTCATCTGGAGCTCAGCCCTAAGGAGACAGTCCCAGGCAGCAGGTGCCTTGAGGCAGGACCTGCAGCATCTCTGTAGTAAGGAGCCCAGAGTCCCAGTCCCCAGCATCACTGGGTTTGTCCTGGCTCTCCTGCTCTTTGTGGGGTCTCTGACCCGCAGACTTTTCCTTAGCCTTCCCCTCTACCACCCACAAAGCCAGAGGAGAAAAAGACCTCATCGCAGGGAGTTTTATTACTTTCGAGTTTACTCCCATCTTTCAGAGCTGGAGAAAGATGTGCTGTGTTAAAATGCCCCTCCCTGCTGTGCAGACTGCTAATGCCCTCTGAGTAATAGAGCTAATGGAGTAGTTTAGGTCCTGAAAATAGCCATTGTGACCTTTTCTTCCTCCTGGAAGAGTCTCTTACCTTTTCCCTTCGTTCCCTGCACCTTGTGTGCATATGCACTTGTGTGTACTTGTGCAAGTGTGTGTGGCATCCTGTAACCCCGTGATCTCAGCATCTGCCAAGCATATCCCAAACTGAAGACACAGGAACAAGAAATGAATCAGAGGCATAGAGGGAACCGCAAGTTTGTCCTTGATCTTCAGCTGTTTCAGGCTCTAGGATAAGAACATAGCATCCTTGAAGTGGCTGCCAAAGCAGTAACCCCTAGACTCTGGTGAGGTGTGGGCTACTCCAGCATTCAGCTGCAGCGGGGATCTTCATGGTGCTTCAGCAATGGGAAGTGAGTCTGTCAGGCCTGGAGTCTGACTCTGGGGAAACCCTGGCTGACCTCTCCTCATGTGTCCCAGGATTCTCCAGTGAGGGTGAGAGAGACCCAGCCCAATATCTGTGCACTCTATCCCTCCCAGGGCAGAGCAGTGACACAGGACCCTCAGCCTTGCATCTGATGGCCGCTGTCATGGTGAAGTCCTTTCTCTCATATTTCTGCTATGAAGAGGACCAGAGGGCAGTGTATCTCTGTTCATCTGGCCTCTTTGCATCCCCAGCACTTAGGAAGCAACAAGACAAACAGGACAGAGGTCACAAGACCTGACCACAGAGCAACTCTGCATGTGGCAGGCACTGCCTGAAGGGTGTGGGACTGGGGAAGAGCAGCAGGTGCAGAGCTCAGCCTCCAGCCAAATATCCTCAGGCCTTGCTTCTTACAGGGGCCAGGGCAGGAGCACAGAAACTGACTTCCTTCCAAAGGGGCATCACAGTGAAAGGAAAAACAGGTTTGGACAGAGCCAAAGAGCAGGAAAACACCTCCCTGCCCCCTGCCATCCACACTTTCTGATCTCAGAAGACCTCCTGGCAGGGAGCCATGTAGCAACGACAAGCAGGCATCTGTGCACACACACACACACACACACACACACACACACACACGTGCATGCACAAGCACACCTTCACATACATGAAGCTGTGCATACCCATGTGGTTTGTTTTTATTTTGAATGCCTAGGATAAAGTATCCAGTGTCATCACTGCATAATTGTTGCCATGGTTTGACTCTGTTCCTCAAAACCCCTTCATTGGAGATTTTGTCTCCAGGGTCCCATGTTAACAGTGTTGAGAGCTGGTCACTGAGGAGCTCACTGTGCTGGAGGAGGTCATGAAAGGGGCCTTGAGATGGACTGTGGCTTTATAGGAAGAGCAAGAGAGTGGAGCTGGCACCCTCACCCTGACCCACCATGTGACACCTCTGCCACGTCAAGTCACAGCAAGGCTTCACCCACAGATGCCAGCACTGTGCTCTCCATCCTCCCAGCCTCCAGAGACATGAGCCATGACACCTCTGTTCTTCAACAATCACCAAGCCCAGGTACTGTCATATCGAGACAGGAAGTGAGCAAAGACACAGTGTGTCCCCATGGACCACAGTAGTCTCCCCTGATGGAAGGGGGCATCTCCTGGATGGTAACCAGCACAGGCTGTATCCTAGCCCCTGAGCTGCATGGCTCTGCCTGACATCTTGTGCAAAATCAGGGAGAGAGGAATAGATCCAAGCCTTCTGGGCTCAGTCCCTGTGTGAGGCAAGGAACATTGGCAGGTGTGCAAATGTGGAAACTGAGGCCTGAGAGTCTAACATGGCATGGTAGCTAAGGCAAGCTCAGAGCCCTGCTCTGGGAGACTCAAGGAGGAGGTGGGTCCCACATCAGGATGACCCTGTGTCACTTCCTGCCAAGTACCGGCCACAATTTGTGTCCTCTATACTGATTGTACAGGGACAGGATCTCATGGGAGGCCTGCTGTTGGTGTTCTGATAAAACTCAGGTTTTTATTGAAGACAGCAACCTGGTAATGGCTGCAAAACAGCCCCAGACCTAGCAGCCTGAAGCAACCCTTGTGTGACGATCACAGCTGCTGAGGGCTGGAGGCTGGGGAGGTGTCTCCCCAGCAGATGGTCTGACCCTGCTCTGGGACATCTGGGACCTCAGCTGTGAAGACTCAAGGCTGGGGTGACTTGCGAACCAGAGGCTGGGACATCTGCAACTCTCATCACCCTCTGCTAAAGACCCTGTACTGGTAGCCAGCTGGGGCTTCAGATAGGCTGTGTCCATGGGAGGGCCTGGGCCATCTGTCCTGGGGCCAGCTGGGACCTTGTCATAGCAAGCAGCTGTTCCCACAAGCCAATGACCCTGGAGCTACAAGCATCACTCTGCCAGCTCTGCTAGTCAGGGCAGTGGGGGATGACACAAGGACATCTGGGGAGGGGGCATGGGGACAAGGAATCATGACAGCTCTCTAAATTCCCAAGACAGAGGAGAATGGTGCACACCACACATCTGTTCTCAGATCCCCAGGAAAATGATGATGGGACAACTCCTTCTGAACTACTTTACCCAGAAAGAATATCCTATTTCAGAGTAACAAGACTTCTGAGACCCAAAATACTTTCTAGTTTATGCACATGTGGCATTATTCCAGTAAAGGGTAAAGAGCACTTTTACCCCAAAGCTATCATGTCCATGGACAGCTCAGCCAGGCACACAGAGAGGACATAGCTGAGCACCTCGCATCTCTTCAATCAGTACAGCAGGCGTCACACTGGCAAGGCTGAGCCCCGGCAGGCAGTGCTCTGAGTGACTCTAAGGGAAGCTAAGGCGGAGTCATCCTGCAAATGCGTGGGTTGCGGCAGCAGAAATATGTCAGCCAAAAACTCCCCTGAAGCCTTTGCTCACCTCCAGCTCGGCCACTGGGCATCCTAAGAGTGAAACAGAAGATAGATAAGAGAAAGTAGGGAGGCGGGCCTTGCTCAAATGGAAAGGGGACCAAGAGATGGAAGGAGTAAGAGGGAAAGAGGATGAAGAAAGCGGAGACGTGAGTGCACATGCACCAACTACCCACAGGGAATGTGATTGCTATGCACTGCAAGATGGGCTAATAAAAGGGCCACTGATTTAGGATTTAAAAGGGCCAGGGATTTCGCTCAGTGGTGCTGCTGCCTGCCTCACAAGTGCAAAGTCCTGAGTTCGATCTGGTACTCCCAAAAGATGGGCTAATAAAAAATATAAATAAATAAAGGCAAAGTGCCAGGGATGCTTATCAGATCCACCAGTGCCCTTTAAGTGAATAATTGACCGCACCCTATGCAAGTTCATTGCACTGCAGAGGCTGGGGCTGGTGGGCTGGCACCTGGTTGCATTGACTTGGCAAGCTCTCTTGGAAAGTGTCCATTGCAAATGAGCCATCCCAGCTGTGCTGAGGTGCTGTGTACCTAAGCTTGCACTCTGCTTGCTCATGTGTTTTCTAACCCTTTTGTCACTGGTCCCAGTCCTTGGCTGCTCTACCAGTGTGTCCTTCCTTCCTCTCCATTTGCAGCAGAAATAATGGTCCTCACCATGCTCTTGACAGGGAAACTCTTCTCTGGAGAAAGCAGAAAGGTCTTTGAAGTCATCCCTTTCTGGAGTGCACCCCAAGGCCACTCTGTGCCCCAAAGAGTGAGAATTCACCCAAGGACTTCCCCTCCTCTGCTCTACCTTGAGAGAGCAAACCTCCATTAGGCTGAGGGATTAAATTCCTCTCATTGTGGAAAAGGACACAGGAAGCCCCAAAGCCAAGAGGGGAGGCAAAAATAAGGACACTGGAGAAATTAGAAGTTTCTAGGACCTAACTACAGTAAATATCAAATATGTTTCAACTCCTCACCACATTAACATGAATTCTCACACCAAAGGCTTATTTACCTTACTTACCCTACTCCCCACTCCAGCTGTCTGTCTTCAACAAAATCTTGTAACATGTTCCAAAAATCAGGAGGAGGCTGAAGGGACCAGGTGATCAGAAAAACCAAACTCGGGCCTAGGATTTAGCTCAGTGTTTCTGCCCCCTGCCTTGCAAACACAAGGACCCGAGTTCAAACTCCGGTACCAAAAAAAAAAAAAAAAAAGAAGAAGAAGAAGAAAAAGAAAGAAAAACCAAACTCAACCTTGACTTAGAAGTTGGGATCCTCTCACAGATCTGGAGATTGAAGGTAACCGTGGTTGCTGTGCTAAAGACTCATGGAAAGTAGGCATGGTGTGAGCATGTGGGTAATGTCGGCAGAAAGATGAAAACTATAAAAAGAAATGCTAGAAATAAAAACCAATTGATGGGGTTTGTTGCTGCAGACCCAAGTCTTCACAGAAGTGGAGAGTCATGTTGTTGTGGGGCTCCCAGAGCAACTCAGCGCCACCAAGGAAAGAATCCGTGACCTTGGAGATGGGTCAAAGGAGATGACTCAGAATGAAACACAGAAAAGACCAGAGGAAATGCAACCAATCACAAAGCCAAAGACAGGTGGGGCAGTAGGAGGGAAAGCATACATGTGATCAGCACCGCTGAAAGAGAACTGTTCAGAGAAGTCACTGTGAGGTCCTAGGTGCTGAACTGTGGTTCTGAGAAGAGGAGAGAGCATCAAGAAGAATGAGAGCAGAACAAAACAAACAGCAACCAGGAAAACCTAGATGCATCATATTTAAACTGTAGGAAATTGAAAGCAGAGAGAAAATCTTGAAGACAGATGTCTCCGAAGGAGGTGAATCGGAAGACACTTAATCTACAGGTGATGAGGATCGAGGTGGCAGGAGACATCAGAAACCTAAGGATGCTGCAGGGCAGTGAGAGAACACACAGACAAACCTGCTGGCCTGGAGCTGCTCATCAAGGAGGAAGAAGCACTGTCTCACACGAACAGTTGAGGGAACCCACTGCCAGCAGACCTGAGTCCAGGAGAAGTACTACAGATATTCTTCACATTTAAACATTTTTAAATTATTACAACAAAAGACACATTTCCTTGCATCCCCCCCGCAAAAAAAAAAAATCCTCCTCCTTGGCTCCAACACACTTATCCCATCTTTCTTGCAAGTTTCTGAAGCGGTTCTGGAAGTCCTCTTTCTTGGGTATCTTTTCTTAATTGCCTCAATATCCTGAATTGACTCAAAACACTTACTGCAACTTCTGTCGTATAAAAACGTGATGCTGTGTCTTCATCAACCTTTTCACCAGATCTGGCACAAGGGGACTTTTCTAACTCCTCCCCAAAGACAAGACGACCATGGAGACAGCCATGCCAGAGCAAGTAAGGACACCCAGAAACGAGACTCTAGAGCTGCTTCAGAAAGTAGCAGGAACCATTCAGTAAGTATTTGAAGTGATTAGAGTCGTGTAATGTGTCTTTTATTATAATCTTTTAGATTTAAATGTTCATCATATTTTTATCAGACCTAGATCTTTATGTAGCTCCAAAGTAGAAAATTGGGTCTCCATAAAGAAAGGAAGAAACACGAGTGAAAGATAGTCTTACTCTTAATTCATCTGGAAGATAACTGTACACAATACTAGCCAGGGTGCATGTGTGGAAATGAAAAGAGACAACAAGTGTCAAGGAGGAGCAGACAGCGTTCTGCTGCAGGAACGCCGCTGGACCTGTGAAGCCGGGTGCAATCCTTACACTCGGGTGAGTTTACGTACACACTATGAGCCCGGGGCAACCACTAAATGACATGTTTTTAAAAAGAAATGTAAGTCAGTTAATGGAGGAGATAAAATGGAATTACATGAAATGCTCAGCAGAAACCAGAGACAGTTGAAAACAAGGGAAAAGGAAACAGAACAAAGACAACAAGCATGCAAGGTGGGGATTGTCGTTCTGCTGCATGAATCATCCCTGAAATGCAAGTTTTCTAGGCATGGTAGAGCTTGTCAACCTGGAGAGAAAGAGGACGAGAGGGAGAGACTGGGAGACCCAGCTGTGCACTGTTTGCAGGAACACTCGCCTTAACTATAAGACTTGGGCAGATTGAAAGGAAAGGGATAGGAAAAGGTGCACAGGCATGAAAGGAATCAAAACACAACTGGAACAGCTGCATTGACTTCAGAACACTGCCATCGCCTTGACCTCGACAACCAAAGGAGATTCCATCCAGCGCAGAACACATTCCTCCCAAATGCCCAAGAAACAGTCACCAGGGCACAACATATTCTGGATCATAAAACAACCCTTAAAAGATTAAAAAGAATTTTAAAATTTCAAAGTCTATAGTAGATAAGAAAGAAATTAAAACAGAAATCAGTAACAGAAAAACACATAGAAATTTCTTAAATATTTAGACCTTAGAAATACACTTCTTGTTAACCCCTGTGTCAAAGAATAAACCTCAAGAAAAGCTTTAAAACATTTGGAGTTAAAATGATGGAATTCATGAGATATAGTCAAAGTAGTGCTTATAGGAAAATCTGTAGCATTAAATGCATATTTTATACAAGAAGAAAGATCTAAAATCTACTTCAGCTTCTATTTAGGAAACTAGGTAAATAAGAATGAATTAGTGTAAAAAATGAAGGAAGTAAAATTAGAGAAGATATCAATGACATCAGAAACAGGACAGAATAGAGAAAAATCAACAAAACCATACATCAGCTTTTTTTTAAAGATTTGAAAAGAAAAGCGAGTAACATTTGAAAGATTGGTTCAGTTACTTCCAATGTGGCAAATGAGATGGAATGTAGGGCAGACCATCACCACTAGCCCAGATGTGTAGACAGAGTTGCAAGAGCAGCTCCTGGGGACTTGAACTGCCACAGTGCCAGACCAGTGGACAGCTGATGTGCCCACAGCTGGGACGCCTGGCTGCTGTCCTGCCTGCACAAAGACCAACGGGAGCGCTTGCATAATAGTAGTGCAGAGTCCCAGCCCTGCAGTGTCTGTGGATTCCATGTGGGGCCGAGTGGGTGCTTTAGGGTTAGAACTCCCTGCCCGCTGCTGGCACTGACTATCATGCTGCAGCCCCACGTTCTGAGGTCCTTTGAGCGAAAGGTGTTTTGCCTGTATGAAGCATTCCATCGGTGGAACTTTCAGCAGTTAAACAAGAGGAAGCTCCCTCCGTGCTGGGACTAATGTTGTGTCAAGCCCGTTTTATCAATCACTCAGTTCAGGCCAGCAACAAACTGCTCTGTTACCAAAAAGAAAGGGAGCATCACCAGGCTGTTGGAGAACTCAGTGTCATTGTTACTGAGAATAGGATGAAGGAATTCTGAACTCCTCAGCGCCCCCTACCACGCTGGAAGCAGCATCTCCACAGGCGCTCCAAACCCAGGCTCACAGTTGCCCAGCACAGATCATCACCCTGGACAGCAGCTTGGCAGAGAAATGCAAGAGGAGCTCAGATGTGGTGATGCACGCCTGCTTTGCCAACAATCAGGAGGCTGAGGCAGGAGGACTGCAAGTTCAAGGCTAGCCTGGACTACTTAGTGAGACCTGTCTCAGAAAACCTTTAAGAAAGAAAAGAAGGAGGCTCTCTGCTACACAGTATCTATAAATGTTTCATCCATGACAGTGCACATCAGGGATATTAATCACCTTTGATTCTTTGTTCTTAGGGCCCTTAGATGGGAGCAGGAGGGTCCCCAGCTATAGATGAGGTTTGGAAAGGGGGCCCCAGGTTTGGAAGGTGAACACCAGTGTGTTGCCAACACAACCAGCTCCCCCACTTCCTTATGCAGAAATTCCCCGGGAAGAAATGGGAGAGGAATTAGCACTGGTTGCCCAAGGCCCTAGAGAGCTTCCTGTCTGCCAGAGCCCAGGTGGGCCACAGAGAGATTCAAGCGGTGGGTGCTTCAGGTCTCCAGTGCGAGGGTGGGCAAGGGCCACCACACAGTTCAGCCAGACACAGAGGAGCCCTCTGTGCCCCACTACCGCGGTGGACCACACATCTCAGGGCTGTCACCCTCGAACATAATGTTGCTCATTCTCAGATGAATCTACAGAAACTCTCACTGTGCCAGGAAGGCGAGGTGTTTATGCTTCAGATAAGCTACAGTGTGATTAATTTCTCAGGAGCATTGGGAGGGGACTCAGGAGCATGATGTCACAACATGAGATGGGACAGGAAGCAACCACACCTGGAACTGAACCCCCACGCACACTGCAGTAGAGGTCGTCTGACTCCTCTCACCCACAGCACTTTTCTTGGTAAGGCTACAAAAAACTACATCCGAAAGCCAGGCTGGCCTGCAGCACCCATCCAGAGTTGGAATAAAGCATGCTTCCAGGTTGCTCCACACCCTGTCACCATCTGCACTTTTCCTTTTCCTTAACAGCTAACTCGCAGGCTGATGGTCTCTGACACCAGAGCCCGGGATCTTACAAGAGCTTAGATTGCTTAGGGTTACATCATCCAGGACTCCCAAAGATGTGGGCCAAGGGCCACAATTGTCCAGCCAAGCAGTGTCCTAAGATAGGGACCCTCAGGCCAGATGGAAGGCTCTTCATTTCCTGAACAGGTCACTGCTGAGTGGGACCTGCTGGCAAGAGGGTGGGTAGGGAAGCCCAACGTGGCCTCACCGTGAGCCTTCCACTCAGCAATGGTTTTAGCAACACAATAGGGACCTGCAGATCTCAAGAAGGCAGGCTGCCTCCTGCCACAAGGTGTGCTGTTCGGGGTGACACTTCTACGGGTGTATACGATGTGTGGTGCTCAGGTCAGGATCACTGGCGGATCCATCTCCCCAAACATCATCCTCTCTTTGGTTGTTTTCTAAATAGCTATAGATTGTTCCATGAGATTTTATCAACACTGTGCCAGGGCCACAAGGGTGCCTCTCATTCTCACAGGGAGCCCCAGTAACAGAATAATTGGTTGTTGATAGCATTCAGGGAATGCCCAAAGGACATCCACTGTCTTTTCTTTCAGGGATCTGGTGCATGTGGGGGAAGAGGGCAATGAACACTTGCACCATCACCCCACAGTCACCTCAGAGGGGATGCAGTAGTAGAAGCCAGGCAGGCTTCCAGCCCCAAGTATATGCACACTGGCCTCCTTGCTGCAATAAATGTGAAAAGCCAGCACAGACCTGGGAAGAAGCTCTGGCATTTCCAAAGGCCCTGGAGGATTCTGCCTGGGTTCTGCAAGATTTCCTTTTTCCTCTCAGTCAGCAAAGTCCTGTCAGCTTCGCAGCCTGGTATAATCTTTCCCATCATCCCCAAGGCAGTTCCTGCTCTGTTCTGGTCCTCATCCCCCTAGGAAAATCACAAGCGATGCGTGGCTTGTGCTTAATGTGAACATGCTGTGGTGGGGGCCTGCAGACAGGTTAATTCTAAATGTTCCTAAATGCTTGGGGAGGAAATATGCCTGGAATTGTCTGTCTGGCCAAGGCTGACTTCCAGATCTGGAATATGGCTGCCCTGCAATCTGGACAGAAGTCACACCAGCTCTCACTCCTGAGGACACAGTGAAACCCTGCCTCCTCTGCCCGGACACAGGGTTCAGTTTGCAATGATCTGACAGGAGCAGAGCTGCTGGCTTGTATCTTTTATCTCACTGGTTTTGTAATGTGGGCTTCTTTATATGCATAAGTGTCTTACTGTTTCCTCTGTAAATTGCTAGCTTGGAGCTCACCTCTTGGGGGTTCTGTTCATTGATCAGTGAACTCTTCCATACTCCAGCTATAGTCATCAATGCCTTGCTGTCCCAGCAGCTTCCCTGATGGCTGCATCTCACAAGGAGTCTTTTAGGTGGCTGTGAGGAGGAAGCCTGGCACTGGGCCCAGGTCCATACAGCTGATGTGGGCTGACTACAGCTACTTACAGTGACTTAGCAGGACACACAGCCCAGCCTGGGTCTCCCAGATACCACTGGGATGAGCCACTTGCACAGAGCCTTCAGTGGGGAGGCTGGGACTTCCAGCCAGTCCTTGTCCAGGTGCCAGCCTGACCCCTCAAGACACGGGGAGCTCACTGGGCCTCATTAGCACTAGCCCTGGGCCCATGTGCAGCAGAGCCCCCATTCCTACACCAAATACCATTCTCATCTTATCTCTACCTCTGCTTCCTGAATCTACAGCCCACAGCCTCCACTGAGGCAGCTGGACTTCATCACTTGGGGGTTTGCAGACTTTCTCTTTCCCTAATGACTCCTACATTCCTCCTGACAGTGTCCAAGTTGACCTTGGGTATGGAAACTGCTAGTGTGGTACAGGAGGCTCTGTGCTAGGTGCCTCCTCCCCATCTTCATTTCTCCTGATGAATACTTAAGTTTCTAAAATAGAAACACAGTTTGGGGTATGGCTAACCAAAGGCCTACCTTTCCGTGAGCTTTATTTTGTTACACTCTCACAGCACACATGTAGTTTGCACAACTGCGCCAGTGCCGTTGTTCCCATGAATGTCTTATTTCTATCCTTTTGTCTCCTGTGTTGTGTATGGGTCCTGCTGAGGAGATGAGAGTGCCCTTCCTGGGAACCTGCCTCTCCCACCTCAACCCAGCTCCACTGCTGCACATTTAGATCTCTGAATGTGGTGCCTGTCCCTTTCTTCAGGGCCAGGTCACAGGCTCCCTTCCTTGAGATCACACACACTGAGACTCAGGTGCTCAGTGAAATATTTCTCAAGATTCCTGTCATTCCATGGCTGACTTGTATATTAGCTTTCTGTCACTTGCAAACACCTGATAGCCACCTTTGACAGAAAAAGGTCTGCATTGATTCCTAGTTTTAGAGGGTTTAGTCCATAGCCCGTGAGCCTGTGCCTGCCCAGCACATCACACAGGAGCACGTGTCAGAAGTAGCTGGCAGATGAGGCCAGGCATCTCATGGCTGGTGTGAGAAAGAAAGAATAGGTGGGGGATCCAGTGTCCCCTTCAAGACACCACCCCTGCGGCCTTGTTGCAGTATCTGACCGAGGGCACATGGAGGATGAAAAGATTGCTCAGAGTCTACTGAGAGGCCTAGAGGAGAGGGGCTATCTCTCAATCCAGAGTGCCCAGCTATTATGGTGACTCTGGAAAAAGAAAAAAGCCCCCATGCTGAGAACTCTCTGGCTTTTATTTAGAATATCAGTGTAGAGAAAAAAGGCAGGAGAAAAGAGGTTTGGGCCAGGAGCCGTCTCAAGGCTAAGCAGCTTTTGTTGGGGAAAGGGGAAGGACGTGGTCAAACACAACACATTTACTAATGTAAACTTCTTGTTGTTTAACCATTCAATTCTCACAGAGCCTGTGTGCTTTTGCCCCACAGTTTGTTTGTTCTCAGAGCCTGTATGCCTTTTTCCCGGAGTTTAATTATTTGTGTTCTTTTTCCCCATATTTTAACCATTCACTCCTCACAGATCCTGTGCGCTTTTGTCCTGCAATTAAATCATTCAGTTTCATCATTCACTCCTGGCCACGTTCACACATGGCCTGACTTTCTCCTGGGGGCTCTGCTGACCCTATCTCTTTCTTGGTGTCCAGCCTGGGGCCATGCCTATAGCCTGTGACCTCTGGGGGAGTGCAGTGCCAAGTTATAGCAGCTCCTATGACTGCCGGCTGGTCCAGCAGGGCCGAGGCCCAGCCTGAGTGTTGCCCCTGCCTGGTGTAGGGCAGAGTCAGCTGCAGTCATGTGCTGCTTAGGATAGTCCAGGTCCACACACTCCTCTGAGACCCAACTATAAATAGAACGCTTTCGTGTCTGAGGGCACCCGACTCCTGTTCACCACACGTTTTCAAAGTGGTTCTGACCCAGCTGTGAAGAAGAAGCCTATGTTGATGCTGTACGTGCACCTGGATGTTGCCCTTCAACACAGGTGGAAATCCTAAGTGGCACTGAGGCCTACAGAGATCGTCCAGGGACTTTCTGGGGACTCCTCCTCTTCAGCAGTAGCCACTGTTCAGAGAAGCTCCTGAAGCTGAATCAGCACCCTGTCCCGTGAGACACCCACAGTGGCCCAGCCTACCTGCAGTGGGGTGGGGTACTGGCCTTGAAGAGGGCCTGAGCCCAACTCCTACACCAGCTGTACCCGGCATTGGAGCCGAGGTCACAGTGATCAGATGAGCCAAGGAGCAGGCAGACACACAGTGGTGTAAAATGCCCTCGGTCTGAAGTGATGTTTCCTTCCCTCTTCCCTTCACACTGACAGCTCTTCTCTGTGAGCAGCAATGGTCCATCATGGTCCTCTTCATGGAGCCACTCACTAACCAAGGAAACCAGGCGGCATGGGCTCCCTGACCCCTGCCCAAAAGACCTTCCAGAGGAAGGTTCAACCCCTCAGGTCTTAGCTGAACACTGTGGGTGTCTCACGGGACAGGGTGCTGATTCAGCTTCAGGAGCTTCTCTGAAAAGTCACTAGCTACTGAATTTGAATCAAAAGAAGCAGAGCAGATGCCCCAGAAACAACACAAACAAGCAGAGAGCAGTAAGCGCCGACTGGAGAGGGTGCAGGGATCACCAGGCACACAGGTGTCAGAATGGCCAGAGTGGCTGCAGCTGTCATCCAGCAGGGTGGCCAGGATAGGATCACCCAGCACCTCTCTGCTCCCTGAGGGCTCTGCAGACAGCACTTCTTGATGCAGCCCAGGAGCATTGTAAACATGCAGAGGCTGCTAAGACCTGAGGGGTTGAACACTGTGACCAGGGCCACCTCATCCAGGCACCAAGTGCCTAAGGGAGCCCCTTCCAGGCACCACAGCCTCCCCTCCCATGGCCACGCAGGAGGAGGTAGGCTCTCGCTCAGCAGAGCTGCCGTGCTTACCCTTGCTGTAGAGAAGCAGCCCTGTAGTGTGGTGTGCACAACACCAGCCCTGTAATGAGGCCCCAGCCGTGGCTGCAAGATGACGCAGGCGGACAACAAAAAGGAACAGAAGAATCAATGGAGCCCAAAGCAGCAGCCACAGCTGAAGCAGACCGGCAGGAGAAGATGGGACTAATCTGGCCAAGCCCACAGGAGCTCCAGAAGATGGAGCCAGCCACCTGAATACAACTGGCTCAAGGGGACACAAGAGAGGAGGAGACCCCACTTTTCCTCCCACGGCACAAAAGTGGAGTGCATCATGAGGTCCCGAGTTCCCAGAACACAGTGTAGAGACACCCTCGCCCTGCCTGCCAAGTGGGTGCCAACAGGAGGATGTCCTGAGGGTGGCCAGGTGGGGACAGATGGGCCACAGAGCCACCCCCTCCCTGCAGGTCAGGTACCACCAGCCATGTCTGCTGTGGTGGTGGGAGTGGGATTTGAAGGACTGCTCAATTCCTAGGGTGCAGGGCAGCGGGATGGGAGGCGGAGGTAGAACGTGCACACTTCTGAACATGCCTCCTGTGGGACCGCAGTGTGCTCACCACCGAAACAAGCCAACCCGCAACAGAAAGAAAGGACCAGCAGGGATTAAGACAAGCAACATTTGAAGCACAAACCACTGTAGGCTCTGGTGTGAAGGGTGTCTGGGACTCAGCGCCAGCACCTGTGGCTGCCATTCCCAAGATCCCTCCAGGGAACTGGGGGCCCAGGCAGCACTGGATCAGAGCGTGCAGGCAGAGCAAGCCCAGATAACTGCCAACCAGGCTGCAGACAGAATCAGGAGAATGGATCTGCTGTGCAGATATGGTATCGATCATCTCTCAGAGACAAGGAACAGGAAAGCACTAGTATAGGCTGCCCTCCTGGGAAGGTAAGGTGTATCACACAGGGCTTGTTTTCCCCAGATATATGTGGGCAGGAAGAGGTACTTTGTGACTTAGAGTTGAAATAGCAGTGTTCCACAAACAGAAGCTATCAAGGGAGTGGAGGAGGGTGCCTTGACATGGGATTTCAGAGAATAACCCATTCAGTCAGCTGTCCTATGGGACCTGGCTTCCCAGGGAAGTGCCTTCCTCCCTTGGCATGAAAAGCTCAGGAAATAATACTTTGCAGCAGTTCAGGGCTCACCCAGGAGGCCTGTGGGCTGTGGCTCAGACTCAGAGTGACTCTGACATGATACCCAGGAGCTCAGCATTGAGCATCTGTGTCCCCCAGTTCCAGAGGCTGCAAGACTGAGATCCAGCATGGTGGGACCAAGGTGGTCCTCACAGCCCCACTGTCCGGGGGTGGCAGAGCAGGACTGAGAGTGTGGCCAGCCTGTGTGTGACCTGCCAGACACATGGCCACTGCTCTAGAGCAAAGCTGAATCTGGTCACAACCCCAGGACTGGCTCAAGCGTGACCCACAAAGGCAGGACAATCACAACTGGACATCTGTGTGTGCTTCCCACAGGCCTCTGGCAGGTCCCAGGACCTCCCACACAGATGCAGCTACTCGAGGATGAAGTCTGCCTGGGAGGGGACCCAGACATCTCCAGGGATACACAGGGCAGAGAAAGGAGGCAAGGGGCACTAGGCAGGTAGGACTGTCCCTGAGTCATCCCTAACTGGTCACGGGAGTCATCACGGAGGGGTGTGGCCTCTGAGAGGCAGAAGGTGTCCCACCGCCCAGTAGCCTCTGTGGCTGGACGCTCCAGTGGCTGGGCTTCCCCCTGCCACCTGTTCTGCAACACAGCCCAGGGAAGATGAAGCCAGGGGATGACAACAAGGCCAAACTCCTGAAGAGGAAATGGGTCTCTTTGGAGTTAACACCAGGAAGGGCAGTTACACTGCGTTATACAGGCAGGAGGGCTGGGAGGCTGCAGGATAAAGTGAACCCCAGATAATTTCAGCTTAATTAACCAATTTACTGTGGCCCCTGAGGCTTCTTATTTCCCATTCTCTCAATGGCTACTTCATGCAAATGTGAGCTGTAGGCCTCTCACACTCAGGTCCCAGACAAAACCCTGGGGCGGTAGTGGGGCAGAACCCAGCCTCGGAGACTCAGCAGTCAGGGAGGAGGCTGCAGGCTGGAAGGGTCACTTCCCGGCATATCATGGGGTCCCAGATCTTGTTAGGACAGGGCTAGGGGACCAGGCCTCACCTCAGGTCTGGCCCTCTGGGTGCACAGCATGGCGACCCCCTTATGGCCATAAGATGCAGAGATGTCACATATGGTCCATGACAGTGGGTGGGACATTCCATGGGGAGCTGCTGGGGTTTGGGATCGGGCTTCCCAGCACCCCTCCAAATTCTCACAGACACATCCACTGGTTCTCCTGGGCCACACCTGCCCTCCTGGGACACGGGAGCCACAGGTGTGACATGTCCCGTCTCAACTGTGGGGTGGGTGGGAAGGATGGGCTGGGGCTGGGCCTATGGAGTCAGCTGGAAAACCCCTGTCCACTTCATATTCCCATCCACCTCGCATCCCCGAGATGCCCTCTTATTAACCCAAGTCCTCAAGTGTTCAGGTGGGGTCGATTTACACAGGGAGGAGTTTCACCAACTGAAACTATGGAGGGGCAGGGACAGCCAGAAGATGATGGTACCATGGCCACCTGAGGGCCAGCCATGTGCACACAAGCAGCACTCATCCTGGAGCTCATGAACAGCCTCATGGCCTAGTTTTCTGTCTGGGAAACGAGAGCCATATTTCCTTCCTCACCTGTCCCTGTCGTAGAGACTGGCAGGGTAAGTGTGCGCCTCCTTTAGAGATGGCTGGGTGTCACGTAGATGACAGTGCTGTCCTCACCTGCTGAGCTGCACCCAGCTGCCTTCAGCCCTGTGCTGTCTCCTTGGGCTCACCTTCACCTCTCCTCCGGGTCAGTTAAGGTTGGGGGGGCTCGGGTGACCCCACACACCTGGCTCGCTCACCCCCTCATTGCGCTTCCTTTCTCTCCTCCACCTGCAGACAAACAAGGCCGTGGCTCAAGGCGACTTCCACCAGGCCAGCACCAGCTCCCGGCGTGCCCTCTTCCTGGCAGTGCTGTCCATCACCATTGGCACTGGCATCTATGTGGGTGTGGCTGTCGCCCTCATTGCCTACCTCTCCAAGAACAACCACCTGTGAGCTTCCTGCAGGCACCAGGAGGGACCGGGCACTGGGGGCAACTCGGGCAGTGCAGACGACACCTGATGGCTGGAGTTTCCACCCTGACTCCCTGTTTGTTTCCTCCTTTAACTCCATTATCACAGCACTGCGTGGGCTCTGCACACATGGGCTCCAAAGCCCCTGGCCACGGGGATGTCTGGGACGAGTCCAGGTGGAGGGACGACAGCGTGCTTGCTGTCTGCGCAGCTGCCATGCCTTGAACACCATTGCATTAGCAATATACAAACAGTAAAAAAAAAAAAAAAAAAAAAAAAAAAAAAAAAAAAAAAGCATTTATTTTTATGGAACATGGTCAAGGTGCAATAGGCTGAGGGCAGGGAATATCTGCTCTGCTGTCAGTGGCCATCTGGCTTCTCTGCATCCTAAGCATCCACGAGACTTTCCTCCCAGGAAACAGAAAATGGGCCTGGGGACAAGGAACACAGAACAGTTGCCAGGGACTAGGTGTCACCATCTGCAGAAGGATACAGCCCCAAGGATGTGAAGCCAGGAAGAGGTGGCACTGGTCCCCAGACCCCTCACGCCCTCCATGCTGCCCTGAATGTGTCGCTCCACAGCCGCCTGCCCACCGCAGTTCGAAGCCTTGGGCCTTTGGGGAGGTGGGCACAATGGGCGCCCCAGGCTCCTAGAAAGTGGCTCCACACTGGTGCTGGGAACCAGAGGAAGAGGAGCCAGGAAGACCTAGGATGCCCCTGACATGACCTCCCTCATGACACTCACCTGGTCCTAAGCAATGACAATGACAACCCAACCCTAGACAAAAGACAGGCCTTACTCTGTCAACTCAACGAATCATTATTTTCTTGTCATTTTTTAAGTGCAGTTCTTGCTTCATGCTGCTTCAGATACCAGACGAATGCTGAGAAATAAGTCACCACAGACATTTTAATACCATCTCACAGCTGTTTTACGGTGTTCGTTATTTAACAAAAGTTATCTTTTAGCTTATGTGAGTGCAATTTTTCTTTCTGGTGCACAGCAGTGGTAGGGTTCCATTCTAGCCAGGTCCCAGGAGGGAATCCTGACTTCCCTAGCTGCTTCCATCCCACACTGAGCCCTATTAGTGGGTGTCACCCTGGACCCCTCATGATGGAGAGGCCCTGGCTCTAGATAGGGTCCACACCTGGCATCTGAAACTTCCAACTGCCTGGATCCTGGCAACCCAGCCCAGAGGTCCCAGGGATGGTCAGATGCAGCCTGGGTGAATCCAGGGTGCAGCAAAGGTAAGACATCCCTATCCTGACCCAGGACCATAGGTAACATGTCCCCCACCTGCTACCCTCCCCTTACCCTTGCACACTTGATACTGCAGAAGTTGTTAGCGCCATCTTCCTAGATCAGATCCCAGCTCCACCTAGCATTTGTCATCCAGAAGTACACTGTAAAACCTCATCCGATGGAGAACACCTAGGAGCCCAGGCATCCCAGGTATCTCGATCACGGGGACAAAACACCCAATACCCACACATTCATGGAATAGAGGTTTATTTTGGTTCACGTTTGTAAAAGTCTTGGTCCTTGCATGATTGCCTGGTTCCAAGTCAGAATGTCAGAGGGGTCTGGCAGAAGAGAAGCTGCTCATGAATGGGGGCAGGGAGCAAAGAACAGAAGGAGGAGACAAGGAGGGAGATGCACCCTTTCACTACGCCCCAGTGACTGCCTCTTCTGGCCAGACCCTACCTCCTAACACAAATCAGCCATGAGCCCCCATTCTCCAGTCACCTTTCTAAAGCCTCACCTTCGAGCATGTGCAGCTTTGGGGACAACCTCGACCTAACCGTAACACCAGGACAGCCAGAGGTCCTGGCCACAGAAAGTGCGATCTCGGGTCCAAACCAAGCTGAATTTGAATCGAGGTGTGCCTCTTTCTACCTGTGTGATCTTGGGCACAGGCTTGCACTTCTCTGACCCTCACTTTAGAGCAGGACAGTCAATAGCCCCCCTGTGTAGGATTGCTGAGGACACTTAGGCCCAGAGCACAGCACCTGGTGGGGCAAGTATGCATAAATGAGACATCCTTGGGAAGGCATGCATAGCTTACCTATATCTTTCCACCTTTCAGTGCAATCTCCCAGGGCGCGGCCATCATAGGTGGTTGTATAAAATGAGCCTCTCTGCATTTCTCCTGAGTTGATCCATTGCAAGTCCAGAGTCCATCATTGCAGCTCTTTGGCTTTGGTGCTGAGTAGAAAGCTTCTCAGTTCCCCCTACCCAGGGAAGGCCTCACCCTGGGCTGTGGAGACTGAGGCTTCAACTGCCAGGTGGCTCCCTCTATGTCCCACCCACATGAGTCATCATGGGCCTTAATATCCCATGTCACCTCAGAACCCAAGCCCAGGCTGACCTCTGGGGAGGCACCGTGCTCATACTCGGCTCTCAGCATGCCGGGGTCAAAGTAGCCAGAAGAGTGCAAGGCTGGCCATGACATCCCCACCTGTGGCCTCCAGAAAGCTCCTCCCCAGACTTCATCAGGACCTCGGCTGCCCAAGGTTAGGGCCAGGCCCTGGCACCCTGAGATGCTGATCCAAAGGTTCTGTCCATCCCTGCTCAACGATGGCAAAGGCCAAACCCTCAGACAACCAGGCCAGCAGACATTTGGCACCAGCCCCGTAATCTTCTAGGTTGAGTCTTGAATTTGTCAGCCCACTGAGTACCCTGCAGGGGTCATCACTCACATAGGGCAGGGCAGCAGGGACAGCAGCTGCTTCTCAGGCACCACACAGGGTTGAGATTGTGGGGCTAGTGGCCACACATCCTGCAGTGACAAGGAAGAGAGCACCAGAGCTGTAGCCGCAGCCCCGGAAGTAGCTCCAGGATGATAAGATGTCTGGGGTGTAGGGGACCTGAGGACTCAAAAGATTTCCCCAAATCCACAGGAGGAGTAGAGGGAACAGATGCAGTATCCAGGGGAGCTCAATGGGGCACATCCTGGGGTGGTGCTGACTGGGTCTCCTGAGAATCACTGATTGTGGGCCCATTCCTTTCTATTGGACCTTGCTGCCTGTTGTAGCCAGGTTTTGCAAGGAAAATAGATTTAATACAAGACACAAAATTTATAGGGTTATTTTGTAATAGTCACCTAAAATGTCAAATGCAGAGGAGTGCAAGACATTGAACCAAGCACTAGAGACCCTAAGAATCCTCCAGCCAAGGGCCTGGATCCCCCAGCAGTGTCCTGCACAAGTCCAGGTGAAGGCCTAGAGTCCAAGGCAATGTTTTCCATGAGTCCATCCCATGGCCTAGAGCCCATGGCAATAACTCATGCTTCTTTGTATCAAGGATCTGCACCAGGAAGGCCCAGAGGCCAACAGTGGAAGCTAGAAAGCCTGCACCAGCAGGGTAAAGGATTTGTGCCACCAAGCTGAGGGATCTATACTGGAGCCAGAAAGTGATGGTCATGGCAAAGATCAGAGCTCCCCTGATGAGGACAGCAGCCATCCTCAGTGACAACAAGGCCCTGTGCTCTTCTGATGGGAATAGCCAAGTTTGCATCAGGAAAACCACCTGAAGCAAGCTTCTCCTAGAAAGAGGGCTCCTAGAAAATCAACAGCCAATTGTCTTCCCCTCTGGTTCCCTTTTTATGCCACTGGCCACAATCCTCAGGTGGGTCTTCTAAGCCCAAACCATGCTGATTCAGTTCACCTGTCTGCTTTGCTTTGTATCTGCAAACCCGTGGGGCTGAAAGATTTCTTAAAGAAGCTTCCATAAGACCAGGGGACAGGGAGATGCAGACAGGGCTGAGTCCCTGCTGTCAGAGTCACCCCCTGACACTCTCAAACCATTTCTCATGTAGGCTGCAGACAAACCCATGGGAGGAGGGGCACTGAGAGCTGTCACTGGTTCCTCTGTGTAGACAGCAGCCTGGGGTCCATAGCCACTGTCCTGGACACACTTGTTGGAGGTTCGCAAGAGAGAGCTCTATGTTGGGGTAACACCAGCCTCATAGGACAGCAATGACACAGAAGCTTAAACTGGGCATGGTGCCTATGGAGGTATGGGACAGGATAAACAACAGACCATTTGCATTCAAGAGAGTGCACACAGAGCTGGAAGAGCAACCCCAAAATGGACCTGACTTCTCCTCCAGCAACATTGCTAGCTCTACTTGGACCCCCTCAGTCTCTCGATAGACTCGTTTCTGAAGCTGGATCTGTCTACCAAAGCAGCCCTTTGGCCCAGTGAGTCCACATTGCTAGTATCTCTGGGGCTGGGGGTTTCCTGCCTGTCCCACTCATCCAGCTCCTAGAAGAAACAGACTCCCAAGGCCACCCAGTCCTGGGTGGTGGTCCCATTTCACCAGGGTGATCACTGAGCTGCTACAGTGATCTCATCACATACCAAAGTGTCACCCACTGTGGTGAGCATAGTAAGGCAAGAACTCATTTCCAATGGACCATCAAAATCATCTTGAAAGGAGTAAGGTGGTGCTCAAAGCATCAGTTCAGTGCCTGCCCTTTAGTCCCAAGTCATAGATATTGTTCTCAAATTAACCATAAGGTAACTATGATGATGACCCTCACAGGGTGAGTGGAGGACAGGACAGCTGCCAATTGCCCATCTCTCTACGGCTGTCATCTCTGTCATCCCAAGGTCTATCCCTATCCCAGAGGGAACACACAGCTTAGATAAATGAAAACTCTATCCCAGGTCACACAGCTAATAAAACCAGAGTTCGACCTTTCCTCTTTATGAATCCAAAGTCAGCATCTTACTGGCTGCAGGCTCAGGGTGCACTGACTCATTCTGCTTGCTGCTGTGCACCACACTGAGTGGATGGGTGGCTTTCTAGTTCCCTGCAGGTGTCACATGTCAGGTCTGAAGCCCTGGGACCAAGGAAACTTGGCTTACTCCCTCCATGTCCCCAGACTAGGCTTTCTGCTTTCCTGACCCTTGCATGGAGAGAGTAGATCAGATTGCATTCTGAGCCCGAGAATCAAAGCCCTGCTCCATATCCAAGGGAAAGCAGATGGGCATCCACTTGTCTAGAGGGCCAACAGCACACCAAGCGCTGTGGTGGATCCTGTCACATGCCCCCTCCTCTGAAATCCTACCACCATCCATCAAGAGAGGCTCAATGTTCCACTTTGCAGAGAGAGAAACTGAGGCTTCTCAGGATAGTACTTTGCCTAAATGGCAGAACAGGTCCTCAAAGGGCCAGAGTCAAGTTCCATTTCATGCAGCTCCGGCAAGAGGCTCAGCCTCCACCCACTGGCATTGCTTCCCTGTATTAGGCAGAGAAGACCTAGAGTGCAGTACCCAGAGGGCAAAGGTGCACCAGAAGAATGAGCCATCCCAAGACACACAATCGAGGGACAGCACATGTCTGCCCAGGACAGGTCCTCCTCTAGTCTCCTGGAGGGGTTTGCTGGGGCGGCCATGACAAAGTGGCACAGACTGAGGCTGAGACAACAGAAGCTCATTTCCCCACCTGGATCCAGACCCTGAGTCAAGGTAGCCGCAGTGCGGCCAGTGTCTCCTGGGCCTCTCTCACAGACAGCCACATTCTCCATGTCTCCATGTGCTTCTGTCTGCCTGGCCGGACACAGCAGTGGAGTGAGCAGAGGAGCTGCTGAGTGAGGTATTCCTGAGCTGGTGAGGTGCTGTGGAGGAAGCCCAGAAACACTCTGCAGCCCACATGTGCACCTGCTGAGGTCCCACCTCCAAGCCCCCAAGAGAAGAGCCACCAAGGAGGCTCTCACCATGGCCTTTGTGGGCCCTGCACCCACACTGAAGCTGTGAGCAATTTGGCCAGCCTCCAATGCTGCCATCTGAGCTGCAGCCCTGCCCCTCCGGGGCAGCCACAGAGAATAAGCACCCTCAGGGCCTGGCCACTGCCCCAAGCAGGCTTCTCTCTGGCAGGGAGCTGAGCTGCCACTTCTGGGGAATTGTCCTGCCCCACTGGCCTCCCCGCCACTAGCTCATAAGCATCTCTCCTATCCTGCCTTCTTCCCTCCAGTGCCGCTGCCTAAGAACCAAGCCTGGAGCCACCCTGGGAGGGAGCTTGAGAAGAGGATTCTGATCTGGGAGGGGTGAGGCTCAGAGATAAAATACACACTAGAATCTCCAAGCAGCTGGAGGCCAGTCCCAGAGACTCATCACCCAGGTCCACAGTCCTGGCCACAGGACTCCCACCTTCCCACAGTGTTCCCTCCAGCCTCCTTGGCCTTTCCCATGCTGTTCTCTGTTCTCTTCTCCCCTTCTCAGTATGAGAGGCCCTGCTGTAAAGGGGTCTGCAGAGGGCTGTGGATCAGGGGCTGGTGGTGTTGCACTCTGGAGGCTGCAGTCCCTTTCTCAGACCACACTGACTCATCTGGATGAAGATGAGTGTGTCAGCCTTGGCAAATTTACTCAGAATCCACAGCTCAAGGCAAATCTTGTCTCTCCTTGTGAGAGTGCACAGCTTGTTTTTTCTAGAGGTCCCTCTTGGTGATCCAGAGTGGAAAAGTGCAGGCAGGTCGTGTTCAGGGTAGATGTTTTCAGGCTGAGATCTGAGCAGCACCATGGCTGAGCCACTCTTTTCTACCTGTGGTTCCCTTTGAGACTGAACTTGCCAGCATCACTCGGGGGGGGGGGTGGCAAGGGGGCGTGCGCAGATCTCATCCAAACTGGGCTCAGCCACCCAGGAGCACAGCAGAATTAGAATCATGCAGTGGGGAAATCTCCTGTTGCTTCTAATTTACTTGCCAAAGAGGAAAGCAAACACATTTTTCAGTCTGAAAGTTAGAAAAGCAAATTTAACTCTTGGGAAAATGAGCTGAGACAGGCTACCACTCTCAGGTAGTGAAAGCCCCAGGGAGACTAGGGAGGCAAAGATGACCTGAGCAGGGAGACCTGTCCCCTGCAGCTAGGAGCAATCTAGCACCCAGGCCAGCCACCCTAGCCACAGTGAGCCAAGTCCTTCCCACCCCTCGGCCCAGCAACTTGCACCACACCAGAGGATCTCCAGGCAACAGCTCCTTGGCCTGCACGTAGAGCCTTCCAGACCCAAGTGTCCAACAGAGATCTTGCACTCCTGCCCATGTTCTGCTGGGGTCATGCACCCTTGGGGGCACCATGCTAGAGTGAATCAGTGCCAGGTCTTGGCCCTGAATGGCTGGGCCTGTGGAAACCCCTGTAAACACAGGTCCCTGGGCCCTCCCTGGGCTCAGGAACAGCATCTCCAAGTCCAGAATCCAGGACTCTTAAAGCCCCAAGGTGATTCTGGTGAGCAGCCAGGTGCAGGACTTGCCCTGAGAGGACCACCAAGACCAATGCTCTGGGACACCTGGCAGATGCTTGGCACCCACACCCTGAGAGCAGTGGCTGTCCTGCCCCACACCCTACAGCTGATTCACACTTGGCCTCCACCTGCTGAGTCTGTGGCCGTGGTGAAAGTCAAGGAGTTATTTTTCCATAAATCTAGAGAAATTCAATACAGCTTTGCTGAAGACCATTTTCTCTCTGCAGCCAGGTTCCTCTGGGAAGGGGGCTCTAAATCCAAGCCATCTTACAGTGTCTTCTTGCCCTGCCACCACCCAGCTGGGGCCACAGCACTGTCCACACATGAGTCCCAGCTGCTCCAGCCAGGCCACCTTCGATCCCTCCTAGGCAGCAACATGGCATAGCAAGATTTCACTCGCCCCAGCCTTTGCCCCAGGTCTCCCTGCTTCCTTTTACTGCAGCCCATTTCTCCCTCTGTCTCCACTCTTGCTTCCATAGAAGCTCTATGCACTGAGCTGGCTCAATCCACCCCAGCTTGGGGTGGCCAGTGGCAGAGCCCAAAGGGCGTGCATCTGGGGCAATGCTGTGCTGACTGGGGCAGGCTCTGCACAGATGCCAATGTCCTATTCTCCTCTGGATCCCCCTGAAACCAAGAAGAGAAAAACTACAACACACACAGCAAATGACAGGTTACACAAGGCTGTGACTGCTGAGCCTCAGTGGGTGATGAAATAGAGCTGAAACCACCTGAAAGCTCACGTTTCTCTCTTTTTCATTATTTCTTTCTTCCTTCTTTCCTTTCTTCCTTTCTTTCTTGTAGAAATTCATTCAACAAACAGGATCAAGTAGCTGCCAGGGCCCAGGCACTGTGCTAAATTCCAGCAGAGAAGAAAAGAGGAGGGATGGAGTCCAGTGAGTGTGTATGTGTATGTGTATGTGATGTGTGATTGTGTGTAAATGCTACAGTGATGTATGTGATGAGAGACCCTGCAGGCCTATACAGGTACACAGTGAACCCAGGGAGACACACAGGAACACCTGGGAGTCCTTGAGTCCTAAGCAGTCCCAGGGCCAAGGCAGGTCCACCATCCACAGGCAGAAAAGAGGGTGGAAGAGAGTGTCAGGGCTGGCTGGAGACACATGCATTCCCTCAGCATCTGCTCCAGGCCACCCAACCTCGTCCTCTCTGATGTCCCAGGCTGGACCAGACCTTGGTGAGAACCCTGTTATCACAATTCCACACCTGTAGGCACTAAGTGGTGGTGGGCCCAGGGCCAGGGCTAGGCATTCCTGCAGCAGATGCCACATGGGGAGAAAGATGGTCCCCATCACTGTCGGTTAGGAAAGTGACCACAATACAACAGACACAGGGCCGGACATAAGAAGGGCCCGAGACTCCCAGGAGGGGAGAGGAGGATTTGGAAAGAGCTAGAGGTGAAGGGAGAGGTGATGGGGGAGGAGACACTGGCCAGGAGGAGAGATCCATGGGACAAGCCCGCAGTTAAGTGGCTTAGGATCAGAACCAGGCTCTGAATGGCAAACTGAGAGCTTGGAGCGTGGCCCTGGGGTGGAATGGGGGATCCCACTCATCCTGCCATGGGGAGGATGTGAAGAGAAGACGAGATCACAGGCAACCAGGATAGCTGCATTCCTGAGTGCACCTGAGCTGGCTGAGGATCCTAGGGTGGGTGAGGTGCTGCCCATCAGCCCAAGGTACAGTTGTTCCCTCGTGCTAGTGCACTGTCATCACACTGTCAGATAGGGTGCCATTTAAAACTTGTGGATTGTTTCCAGTTTCCCACTGAGTCTCTGTAGAAAGAGGTTGACCCTGGGTAACTGAAATCATGAAAGCAAAGCCAACGGTAGGAGGGGCTCCTTGTATTGGAAAGAAGCCTCAGCCTGTCCTGCTCACAGGCTCTTCTCCCATTCCCAGCAGGCTGCCTGGGAATCTTGGTCTGCTTGCTTGGGATTACTCAGGCACTAGTAAGCAACCATTTGGCTGTTATTCATTTTGGGTGATAAAGACTTTTAACTGTGGCCTGAGTAAGTGGACTGTTCTGTGCCCATGTGGACAAGCAGCCCAGTCACTATAGGCTACTGGGTTTTGGGAGCTCTCATGGGTCCCTGGTCCCTGTGGATAAGGTGGCAGTGTGCGTTCTGCCCTAACAGGTTAGAAAAGCTCACTTACATATCTCTTTTCTCCAACTCCCAGAGAAGGGGCCTCCCTTACAGGTGGGTACAGTGCTATGGGTGCCAGCTCTTGGCCCGGGCTCCCTCCTTCCCTTTTGCAGCAGATCCAGTCTGGGAAATGAGGCCTAAGGGCAGAGGAACCATAGGAGGAAGGATTCCAAAAGGTCCCTTAAGGGACCAACGAGGAGCAACTTTCTGTGTCTGGAACTCTGGACCTTTGGAGTCCTTTGGTATAGCCGCCAGCATCACCCCAGCAGAGGCAGACCTAAGACATCTGCAGAACTTCCTTAAGGAGACTGGCCTATCTGAAGAGAGTGGGAGGATTAGGAGAGACCAGGCTCCATTCCCAGAACCCATCTGTCCCAGCATCAGCACATGCCTGGGGCAGGAAAGAGCCAGACTCCCTGGCTGCAACCCAGAATCAGGGCTTTGGCGAGCCCACAGACCTACACTTTGCAGACCCAGCCTCTGGGGTGGATGTGTGGATGTGTGGTGGTGTGTAAGCCCGGGACTTCTCACACAATCAGGGCTAACAGCCCCACATGGCCTAGGGCAGTGGTGGAAAACCTCTGGCACACACCTGCCGCTGGGGGATACTGGTATCACTGAGAGCTCTGAAAGTTTGGCCATCACTGACCCAGGGGAAATGGAGCAGCTGGAAGCTGCTTCAGTCAGGAGGACAGGAACAGCAGAGCAGGTGACATCTAGGTCCCACTGTTGGTGCTACCCCACCTGGCATGCCCTGGCCACGTCCATAGTTGGGTGAGTGCTGGTGACACCTGGCTGGCCCCTGCACTGTTCCTGTGTGGTGACACAGTCAGTTTGTGTCTCTCCTCCTGTGCCTCTCCCTCTGTGATGGGATGTGTCAGCCTGAGTGTTGGACTCACCAACACCTGCTCTGATGACAAGAAGAGCTTGCAGCAGAACACTCAGTACGTGTGGTTCCCACATCAACCCCAAATTTCCACCCTCCTGCTCCAGGACGCAATCCAGTGGGTATTCTCCCCACTACCACAACCCATCAGTGGATGGGGTCCTGGAGAGCTTGGTGTCCTGAACAAAGAATTGAGCAGCATAGTCAGAAGGAGCAATGACAATAAGATTTTTATTTGGGGGATTTGGAGGGGTTTTTGGTTTTGGTTTTGGTTTTGGTTTGGTTTGGTTTGGTTTTGGTACTGGGGAATGAACTCAGGACCTTGTACTTGCAAGGCAGGCGGTAGCACCACTGAGCTAAATTCTCCACCCTAGAATAAGATTTATTTTAAAAGGAGTAAAAAGTGTAAGCAAAAGAAGTGAAAGTCCACTGCACAAGGAGCTCATGGCCCGATAGAGGCAGCACTGGGTCTCTGAAGGCCATGCGTTTATGCAGGGATCTAGACCTGGGAATGGATAGGAGTCCTGGCCCCTCAGGTAGCTGACCCAGCCCACTTGTCAGGAGCAAGGGTTTCTGACCACATAAGGTTTTTAGATAAAGTGTTGTGGTATCCAAAGCAGCGGGGTGCAAGGTAAAACCCCAATACAAATGGGGCTGGACACAGGCTGGGGTCATGTACTTTTGGTTTGTGTATATTGGGAGTCCTGGGGGGACAAAGTGACTTCTGTCTTGATTTTCAGATAGTCTGACACAGTTGTCCTTGCTCTGTCTGGTTTCTCAATTTTCATCCCATGGCTTTCTGTTGTTATTTGTCCTTGCTCTATCTGCTGCCTTGAACTTTTTAAGACCCTTAGGACAGGGCTAGAGACAGGGACATAGACAGGGGTGTCAACAGCCCTAGGATCACGCACAGACCCACCATCTCTGAGCCTCTCCCTCCCTAAGAGGCAGGACAATGCCTCCCCCAGCCCTCATCACAGTCACAGGAGGCTGGGTGCTGGCTGATACAAAGGACTCATCATACACCAACGGCTGTGATGCCCTCCTCCACAGGCCTCTGTCTCTTCTGTCCTGCTGTCCCTGGTGATGCTGCTTCAGGCACCTGGGAGACACTGCAGCAGTAGAAGCCCCTGAGGCCATTTGAATCCTCCTGGTTCCTCACCGTGGAAACCCCAGAGACCTGGCATTGTGCTAGGGCACAGGCTGCAGGAATTAGATGTCCAGGGCAGAGCCCTGTGGCCATGGCAACCTCCTGACAGCACCTCTCTAGGGTGATCAGCGCACATTTACATTAATTAAGAGTGCAAACATCTACCTCCAGACTTGGACAGGAATCAGGCTACTGGCCCTGCAAGCAGAGAACCCTGGCTCTGCTCCCAGCACCACCAGACCCCATGCCCAGCGTCCTCCTCCCTCCACCTACTGACCTCTGCTTCACTGCAAGGCTATGACAGGGCTCTCCTACACCCAACCTTCGGCTGTATCAAGAGTCCCTCTTTTGTTGGAGCCCCAACAGTCTGATGTTGTGCAAAAACAAGAACGTGGGCATTCTGGAAGTGGGAATGAGAGCCAAGCCCCCGAGAGGTCCCCCAAAGAAGAGCGAGCTTGCGTGAGGACACTGAGACGGCATGTGGATGAAGCAGGAGCCCACACCTGGCCTCCAGCCCCGACCCTGACTCTTCTGCAGGACCTCTTCCTCCCCAGATCCACCTTGGTGGAGCAGAGGGAGTGGAGGGTGACCCCACAGTCAGCCAGGTGGGGAGCAGCCCTCCATCTGCCAGGGCCCCGTACTGCAGTCTCCCCACTGAGATTCCTCCTGCAGAGGTCTAGGCCACATACAGCCTCCCTGAGCCACCACTGTGTGTGTCACCCCGTATGTCACCCTGCAAGTCACCCCATGGTGACCTGTTCTGGCTACTTGTTCTTCTGTTCCTCAACATACCACTTGGCCTCCAGTACCATTTTCAAGAGTCCAGAGGAGCTGGGATCAGCAGCACACAGAGCAGCAATGGCTGGAGTCAGGCTATCCTCCCCTCTGGTGTTCTCGAGACCGGGACAGCACCAACCTTCCCTCATCTGGTGGTTCACTGGCCAGGCTCATTGGCATCCTCCCTGCTGGGCCTCACCCTAGCTGGCTGCCCCCTCATAGAACAGGGCCTCAGGCCAGCAGGCCTCACCCATGACAGCCTCCACCAGGGCCTTCCAGGGGGTCAACAGTAGTTTCCAAGCTTGTATGCCACACTAATATCCCATCCTCATAAGCTGCCCCTGTCACTTTCCTCCCCACTGGGACAAAATATCCAACACTGCAATTAAAAGGAGGAGAGGTTTGTTTGGGCCCACAGTTCAGAAGTTTCAGTCCACATTCTGCAGGCTTCAACACTTAAACCACACCGCAGAAAGGCCTGGTGGGAGAACACCGCTCTGGTCACAGCACCCAGGAAGCAGAAAGGGAAGGGAGGAGACAGGGAGGGAGAAGACCCCATCCAGGTCACACCCCAGGGACCACCTCTTCCAACCAAACCCCACCTCCTAACAGCAAGTCAGCAGCAGCCCATATAGATCAGACTCCTTCGGGTATCCCCCACCTATGGGCATGTGAGGTCTGTGCGGAGCCTTTTCTTACCTAAACCAGGACATGAGCCACAGAGCTATGGCGACACCAGCCCAACAGCCCCAGGCCTCCAACCTGAGTCCACACTAAGTGTTTGTTCACTTGGTCCTTTCCCCAAGTGAGTTCCCTGGGAATTACTTCTCCTAACAGCTCACAAGTTCTGGATTGCAGTAATTATCAGAGTACTACCTTCTGAATCCAGTCTCCTTGGAACATCCTGAAGGAAACAGTTAATTAAAAGTTCAGAAATGCTTATCGTCATGCAAGACTCACTCGCTTAAGGCACCACACTGAAAATTAATTAATTCTTTTAGTCATATCTTAATGGCAGAGGAGCTCAATTATTTGAATAATATGATACATTTTTGATGAAGACTGACAGCTGCGGGCATTAGTCACTTTTCTCATTTCAGAAAATCTCCTCCACTCCAATTTTATTGAACTTCATGCGGGAGGGATGAGCCAATGCCTGTGGTAGGAAGATGGTACCGCCCTAGGGGAGGAAGGGCCGGATCTGACCTCCACACCCTGGCTGATGCACAGGTCTGAGGCTGCTGTGTGCCAGGTTCCTCTGGGGATTCCTGGTTGCTCCTGCAGCTGGGAGACACTGGCATCTCTCATAAAACTCTTTTGGCCCATTTTTCATCTAAAATAACAAGAGCAAGGGGAGCAACGAGCAGTGGGCTTCCTACCACCCACCTGCCTGGGTACCAGAGACAGTGAGCTTCTTCCCATGCGCCCAGAAAACATGAGGGCACCACAGGGATGCAACCTTCACAGACACACACACACACACACACACACACACACACACACACACACACACACGGGTCCATGCCACACATTTCCCCAGGTGAGGAAATAAGCCAGGCACCCACGTCTCTCCCGTAGGCTCGTCCCAGAGGATGCATTTGAACTCGGCTTCTTTCTATTGCTGTGGCTTCTCCTGCATTCTCACCAAGTGCTGCTGGTTTTCCATGTGCCGATGTGCACATGAGAGTCTGTGGTGCACATGTGAGTCTGCATGAAAGGCAGGCAGCAGAACCATCGAGCTAAATCCCCAGCCCATGTCTTCCCTTTTCTAAGGCTAATTTCATCATTTTTTTTCCTTGTACTCCAACTGAATGCCTATTTGCTTTTCTTTACCTTTGTGAACAAGGTATCTATTAAAGAACCAAAGATGTAGCTCAGCAGTACAGTGCCTGTCTGGAAAGCGCAAGGCCCTGTGTGTGATTCCCAGTACCCAAACAAAACAAAACAAAACAAAACAAAAAAAGGAAAAAGGTATCTATTGAAGGCACAGCTTCCACTACATGATAACATTTTTAGTATTTTCTGGACTTTAAAGCTGGTTTATTGGATTATGGTTAGAGGGCCTGGTGCTTGTTTTCTTTTTTTAAAAAGGGTTAAAAGTTATTTCAGTGCTTTTCCTGACAGTCAGTCAGGAGACAGCTGTGTACGTGGCCACAGCCAGGAAGTGGGTGGGCTTCTCTGCTCTCCCGTGAGCTCCTGAGGGGCCCAGTTCCACTGCTTACCAGGGCTGGTCCTGATGCTGGGCCTGTGTCTGCTTCATCAGCTTTGCAGGGATTATCGATTGTATTGGTTTTAAACCACCTTTCATTTTGTTGATTATTTCCATTACATGTACATTTTGTTTAGTTGTTTTAACTAATTTTCACCCTTAATTGTTTTTAGCTTTCCATTTACTTGGGATTTAATTTGCCCCCCTAACACCCACAGGACTGAAGAGTGAATCTAAAGCCTTTACATTGTGCTCCACCCGCAGGCTTTTTTTTTTTTTTTTTTTTTTAGATAGGATCTCACTAAGTCATTAAGGTGCCCAAGGCTGTGCTTGAACTTGGAATCTTCCTTTTTCAGCTTCAGAGTGCTGGAATTACAGGTATATGCCACCATGCCCAGCTAATTTTATTATTTTGTAATTTCTTCAAATAGATACTTACATGATGCATTCCAGCCTTTGTCCTTCCCTTAATCTATGTTCTTTTTTTTTCAAATGGAACTTTACATGAAACTTTTACATAAAATTCTATACATTTTTTCCTTAATCTATGTTCTTAAGGGTATACATTTCCAAATAAGCACAGTTTTAGCATCAACCCACAAATTCCAATATGTCACAAATGTTAAATTATTGATTTTAAAATGTCGGCTTGCTCTTGTGATTTCTCCTTGCTCCCATGAGTTATTTCAGAAGCGTGTTGATTCATTTCCAGATGTGTGGGAATTTTTTAATGACTTTGTTATTATTGTTTTCTACAATCATTTGATGTTCATTTGACAGTGGCCACAGAGCACACCCTGAATGGCCTCAGTCCTTGGAGATGTGGGGCACAGCTTTCTGCCTTGGCCGCAGCCACCCCCACGCTCCTGGGGCATCTGTGCGAAGGGTATCTGCAGCCAGCGGGCAGCTCACTGTCCGTGATGTTGAGAGGGTCAACATCTTCTCCTGCTGCACAAGCCATCTGTTTCTCCATGGCCTATTTGTCTGCTTCCTGTCAGTGATGGAGAGAAGTATATTGAAGCCCCTGCCACGTCATGAAGCTGTATATTATACCTTTTGGTTCTATCCATATGGCCCATATTTTTTAAGTTATATTATCAGGTATATATAAATTTAGAATTATTACATATCCTTTATCATTAGGCCCCTTATGAGTCCTCTATTAAGTACTCCTTTTTGGTAAATGTTTTGTACCTTAGAAGTTTACATTTAAATATATGCCTATATATTATCTCTTCCAGTTAGGGTTTTATTCATATTTTTTATTCTTTTGCATTCAAACTTTTATTTCTCCAAATTCCAGGTGGGAATCCGGTAAGCAACATGAGCTTTATTTTTCTTATGCAACCCAAAACCTTTGGTTTTTAATTAGAGAATTTTATCTATGTATATTTGATGAAATAATTGGTAGATAAAGGATTAAATCTACTATATTTCTCGATTCCAGCGATTCTATTTCCTATCATTTCTACACTCATTTCTCGTCTATTTGGTTTATTTTTTGTTCTTCTACTTTTTCATTTTTGTCAGTTTGATAGTTACACACTATTAATTCTGTTTCTAGGAATATGACCACTTTAACGCTCCCATTGTCATGTGTGTATTCACTATATATTTTAAGCCCTGAACACTTTCTTATACGGGTCAATATTTACTTAAATTTCCATCTATTAACTTATTTTGTGTTCGTCTGTTGCCAAATTCATAAGCCTACACCAGGGCTTGTTTTCCTCTCCCCTTTAAAGTTTATTTTCCTGTAAGCCTACACTGGGCCAACCCTCTGGTGTTTGTGTGTGGGTTTCCAAAGGCATCTGCCTTTGATGTTCCGTTGAATTTTTAGTGGACACAGAATTCTGTGTTGGGGGCTGTTTTCTTTCAGAAGCTTGAAGACAACTCTACAAAACGTTCTAATCCCACTGCTTCTGTTGAAAAGGACTGAAGCATATATTTTTCTCTGGATACTCAAAAGATGTAGTCTTGTTTTCTATGAGGTGCCCAGAGGTAATTTTCTTTGTACTTGAGTTTGTATTTCTTGGATCTGTGAGTTGGTGTCTTGAACCAGGCCTCCCATGCTTTCAGCAGTTATCTTTTCAAATATTTCCTGTGCCTCATTTCTTTTTTTTCTCTCCATTTTTGGACTGTTATTACATGTATCATATCTTTTCCACATGCCCTAAAACTCTTAAGATTTCTCTCTCTTTTTTTTTTTTTTTTTTTTTTTTT
>NW_022900919.1:25114590-25119310 GCF_012274545.1 Fukomys damarensis | reverse complement strand
TTGGTACCAGGGATTGAACTTGGGTCAAGCGCCATCAAACCGCTGAGCTATATCCTCGGCACCTTTTTCTCTATTTTTAACTTTTTTGTCTCCATGCTTCAATCCAGATGTTTTCTACAAATTTATCTTTCAGTTCACTGTCTTTTTAACCATCTAATTAGCCATAAACTCATTCATTTGATTATTTTTGTGGCTTCTGCAATTTGGCTAAAAGTCTTCCTCTTTACCAAATGAAGCAAATTTACTTTAAGGTCTGTATCTAATAGCTCCAGGATTTGTTTCTAAGGCCTTGTCCCGATGCCGTTGTTACTGCTGTGTCTCATGTAGGATGTCTCCTCTTACTTACATGTAATTTTACGAAACCCTTTCATTTGGAAGGTGCTGCATCAGGAAGGGTTGATGTGGGTACCTTCAAGCTCTGGAGTATATGAGAATATCTTCTTTTGCTTCCATATCAGAACAATTGTCCAGGAATTTAATTCTTTGATCATTTCCCTCAGTAATGAACAGTAACACATTGCCTTACTCACTGGTTACAGTTGGCATTTCTAGAGGGAAGCCTGAAATCAAACTGATTTTCCTTTTTTGGTATCTCATATTTTTACATGAGATTCCTTTATTTCTTTATTTTTGACTTCTGGAATCTGTAGAAATATTTTTTGGCAATCTTTATTCCAAAGTTAGTTTTCCATATACTCACACATTCCTTCTAATTCTGTCCACGGAAGCTGCTTTATTCTAGAAATACCTTGTAACATATCTTTTCTCTTCCACTTTCTGAATTTTCTAGTTCCTGACCATGATTTGCATGTGTGTCATTGGAACTTCTTTAACAGTCTTAATTTTTACCTGTTCTTCTCTATGTGTGTTATTCATACTCTTGACTGTGATTTTTTAGTTGTCTTTTCTTTTTTCTGTTACTTTTGGGACTTTTATTTTATTATACTTTCAATTTTTTAAATGCCTATTTATTTTTAACTCACCAGACTGATGTTATTGCCTTCTGATACTTTACTGTTTCCTTGTACTGTTTTCCTCACTACTTCTTGTACCAGTGAAGTGTCTGGGGGGAAAACAAACCACATTAGGCGTCAAACTGAAAAGAATTCAGCATAAAATATTGTTGCTAGAGAATTGCATGAGAAAGGGGAGTACAGAGGAATGGTGGAAGGAGCAGCTCACGGGCCAGGCCAGGTGTGGGCCTAAGAAGCAAGGCGACAAAGCCACACATGAGGACAGGAGACATTGGTCAGAGCTTCCTAGAGCTCCAGGTTGGGGCTGTTTGGTGGGTGCTGGATTCCTACATTCCAAAGGGTCCCATGGCTTCAGACCAGACATCTGGGGGTCAGAGATGGAGAGGATGGGACTGGGTGGCCTGGGGCACTGCTCCTGAGCTGCTGGTGTCTCTGACCTCAGGAGGAGACTGCAGAGCCCAGAGCAAAGTGCAATGAGAAGGCCGTGCTGGCTGGAGTCGGCCTATGTTAGGTGTGACTGCCTCTCTGAGATGCCCTTTCATTCATGTTAAATTCCTCATTTTTATGAAATCCAATTTATTTTTCCTTGATCTCTTGTGCTTTTCATGTCATATCCAAGAAACTATTCACTAGCTCAAGGTCATGAGGTGTTTTCTTCCAAGGTTTTGTAGATTGTCCTCTTAGATTTAGGTTTCTATCTGTCCTGAGTTAATTATTCTATGCCATTGGAAGTGAAGTCCAACTTTATTCTTTGTGTGTGAACATTCCATGTCCTAGCACAAACCGCTGGGAAGATTGTTCCTTCCACAGTAAAGGGTCTGGACGCCCATGATGACAATCCAATGGCCGCAGTTGTACAGGATAATTTTATTCCACTGATCAAGATATCCATCCTTCAATCAGCAACAGTGTCTGGATTACTGTACCTTTGTAACAAGTTCTGACATAGGAAAGTGTGAGTCTTGCAATATTTTGTTGTTCTTGTTCTTTTATAAAGATTATTCTGAGTATTCTAATCACATTTTTATAAATATTTTAGATATATTTCTGCATTTCTGGGAAAATGGTGAAATTCTAAGAGCATAAGTGCATTGACACTGTAGACCAATTTGTAGATAACTGCACTCAACAAAGCCCGTCCAGCACATGGGCACCTGTGGGTAGAAAGTCCTCTGTTCCTGGCTCACTTTGCTCTTTGTCATGGAAGAGAGTTCCGTCTAGTGTCTTTCTGGGTCCACTGAGCCTGTCACATGACATTTACCCTTTATTCACAGAGTGTGTTACTTTCCATAGTGAGCCACTCTGGGTTTCTGGCATAATCCCCTAAGAGTCTTTTTGAGGACTCTCGTATCTATATTCCTAAAATATATTGGGACACACTAGTAAATAGCTTCCTTGTATAGCATTGGTTCGGTTTTAGGGTAATACCAGCCTCACAGATAATTTCCATCTCTTCTACGATGTGGAAAAAGTCTGAGGATTTATGCTGGTTAGTCTTGGGTTGGATGGTGGGATTCACCAGAGAGAACATCTGCTCTGGGCTTCATCTGTGGAAAGTTCGCTGTTTTTGTTACTCTTCAATCCCTTCATTTGTTATTAAGTCTGTTCTTGATCTCTTTTGGCAGTTTGTGTCTTTTTAGAAATTTGTCCATTTCGTACAGACTATCCAATGTGTCAACACGACTTTTCAGAGTGTTCCCTTCTAATCTTTTCTGGGTTTTATGGTTCGTAGTAATGTGCCCCTTTTCATTCCCAATATGACAGTGTGAGCTAATGAGCTGTCCCTGTTACGTTCCCGTCTCTCCGGGACACGCTATCTATAGCTTTGTGAATTTTGCTAGTATTTTTTCCAAGAAAAGGAAGGTCTTTTTTTGAATTGTCTAATCCTCTAATTTCATCCACTCTCTTAGGTCCTTGGGGACTCTGCAGTTTTTATAATAGTTATATATTTTGAAGCATTTTCCACTTTACTGTTATACAGTGTCTGTCTCTTGTAACCCTTTTTGCCTTACTATTTTGTCTAATACTAGTGTATCCACTCCTGCTCCTTCTAGGGTACGTTCTGTACGGAATATATTTTTTATACCTTTATTTCAACCCTTCTGTGTCTTGGAAACCAAAGACACACTTGCATCTTCAGTCATGGCATCACTGCCTCCGTCTGCAACCACTCTTTGCCCGGCACTGCTCCCTCCACCCCACCCACGGTGCTCAGTTCTACAGAGAATGCTGATGAACTAACTTCCACTTCTCTCACATATTTTAAGGGAGCATTTAAATTTATATTCACACAAATGTAGAATTTCTCAGATATTATAAATACCGGCCTTTTAAGATAAAACTGTTAGAACTTATACAGTAGAAAATAAGCACTACAGCTACTTGAAGCCCACATTAGCCATTTTAAAATGTGAGCAGTCTCTGCATTAACAGTAAGAAATTTCACCACCTCTTTACATCTGCTGGAACTGTTTCATTCTACTTCCCCTAGTGAATTTTACTTTACAGTCACAGTCTTCTAGGTGTAAAATTGGTTCATTATCAACAGCTCATAACATTTGCAACCAAAGCATGTGTACTTATTTTATTTTCTATGACAAAAAGACTGTTCATGTTTAATATTTTCTGGATTAAGTTCTTACAATGATTATTAATAAATGATGGAACTGTTCCACATACTATCACAAGTTATTGCATATAAAAGTAAGATTGTGCTGAAAACGCTGGCTTTATTCCAGAGGGAGCTGGCTGTCCCCATCCCTGTCCGAGATAGTACTGATGATAAGAATCCTCCATTGCTGGGGGTCTACAAATTGTGTTTGAGCCAAGGCCTGGCCTTGGATAAAGACTACTTACCTCTACAATTAAGCACCAAGTATCTGGAATCAATTTTATTTGACACTTTTGCTCTCTATGCCTGGAAACAATGAGAAAGCCTGTTCAAATCTGAGCATAGTAAAAATTTTGTGACACCAACATCAGTCCATTCTCAGGAGACTTTTCTGAGTTTAGCAATTAGATCTGCTTTCAATTTGGTCAAAAGCAAAGACTCAGAAACCACCTACCTCTGTAAAGACTTGTTACCCAGTCATTTGATCACTGCCCCTCAGTTTCTTGGATTTCTCCTCAGAAGGCCTCTCATTACAAGAAGCTTGGAGACCATCACCCTGGTCTGTTCCTCCTGTGTCTAGAGACAACTAGTTAAACTCATGAGGAGGAAGAGTCAGATCTTATTTTGTCATGTGTCTGGAATGGGTTTTCACAGGGACCTTGGGGCTGAGGTTCAGCCGACCCAGACCCAGACGGTAGGGGTGCCACCAGCCAGCACGGCGCTTCCTGGCCCAGGCTGCACAGGTCGGGCTTCCTGCTGAGCAAATGAATCATCGTTTTGCCAACTCAGATAAAGATACAAATCGTGTGTTTCAAAAAATAGCATACAAAATAGCATAAAAATCAATGGTAGATAAACTGAATTGTATCTTTAAGATAGATTTTAAAGCTCAGACAAGATTAAAATGATAACAAAAAAACCTAATACTATCAGTTCATATTCATTTTATAGTAGACTATAGAACAAGGAAAGTGTAAGTACTATTTCTCATTACTGAACTGTTATATTCCAATGTCACATGCAGCCACATTCATATAAAATAAAATATCTTGTAAAACCTTAGCTAGCCTTTGGCAGAAGTACGTATCTGGAAATTTCAAGTTGGCTGATCTATTTTTTTTTTTTTTTTTTTTTT
>NW_022900919.1:25105393-25114217 GCF_012274545.1 Fukomys damarensis | reverse complement strand
GGGATTGAACTCGGGACCTTGCGCTTGCAAGGCAGGCCACCGAACCGCTGAGCTAAATCCCCGGCCCATGGCTGGTCTAATTTTTAGAATAAAACATAAATAGCTTTGTGGAGTTTACAGGGCATAACAATCAAGACTTTTTTTTATATTTAAGGAGAAAGCAGGTGAAGCCACTCAAATACTAAGGATACAGTTTATCTTTATTGGTGAGAAGAATGTGGTAAATGTGTATTTTCCTAAAGATGAACACTGATGATGACTAAAATGAGAATTTTCCTCTATGCTTTGATAAAATGGGTTTAAATTTCTTTGGAGTAATGCACACAAAATTTTGATTCATAAATTTTATTCACATATCTAGAAAAAAAAGTGACACTTTCCCTGGAAATTCCAGTAACATTTAAAACCATGACCTTCCCTAAGCTATAACCCACACTGTTGTCCCAGGTCCATCTCTGGAAAAGGGTGACAAACACAGCCAGGGCCGAGGGACACTGCTACCTGGAGGCTCCTGGGGACACTGAGCCAGAGCTGCCAGCTGTGCCCACTCAGCTGCACACCCAGCTTCACTGTAGTGTGTGGCAGCTCTGTCAAAGCAGGAGTGGAAGGGGCAGGGCCACTGAGGCAGGGCCCACTACCGCCCTCCATTCGGCCTTTGCATCCCACTGCCTCAAGCCTGACAGAGAAGCTCAGGCTGGTGATAAGATGGCAGTGAGGGGTTTTCCAGTTGTATGCACAGGGTCAGGAAGGGGATCGAATCTCCTGCTGGGATCACAGGCTGCTAAGGACAAAACAACCTCCAGGAAGTCAGTGTGGGCCCCCAGTGTGGGACTCAGGTGAGACTCACAACTCTGCAGCTTGTTTCCGGTTGCCTGGAAACTCTGCTTCCCAATCTCACCCAGAACCCCAGCTGCACGTGTTCCAGAACCACATGTTAAGTCCAGCAGTGTGGACTACAAGGCCAGGAAAGCCCAGCGGCCACAGTATGGGTTAGGGCCTGCTGTGCCTGGCTGCGTCCTGTGTGCTTTCTCCAGCATGGGCTCCATCTGGTCAGTCCCTGTGCCTAAAACTACAGCACACAGACCGGAACATTCTAGAGAACAGAGTTTATTTTGGCTCTGGCTCTGGTCCAAGCTCAAGGGCATTGTCTAGTGGCAGCCTTATTGCCTTGATGCAAGGTGGCACAGGTATTGCGTGGGAGAGGCAGGACATGCCAGAGACCTTGCTCTCCACTGGACATGACCCACTAACCCAGGAACCTGCAAAGGACCAGATGAATCCACTCCTGAAGGCCCCACCTGGCTCCACGCAACTCATATCATGGAAAGAGTTCCAACCGGATTTCCTGAGGGAACAAGCCACATTAAAACCACAGCACGTGCTAGGCCCCCAGTCAGAGCCACAGTCTCCAGGCTCTAGGTCCCTGGGGACCAGATGGCACCCACCTCTCCCATAAGCCACAGGGCCTGGCATATCTGCTCTGCCACACATGCAAGCTCCGAGCTCATCAAATGACTTTCTTGTCGGTCACACATCTCCACTGGTATTTGCTCTGTTAATTGAATAATTAGAAGCAATTAATAACCTCAGCATTACCATAATCCTAGCGTTACGGGCACCAGGAGGACAGAAACTAATTAGAGGTTAATGTCTGGGCCTCTGAATCAGATGCTCATGCTCTCCAAGCTCAGTCTGTTGGGGAGGCGAGAGCTGTCCCCTTTGTTCCTGTTTGCTGTTCCTAGGGTCTGGAAAAGCAGATGAGGAAATGTATGTATTTCTTGGTGATTGTGCACTGCCCTTAGCCCCTATGGCCTGAGCAACACATCTCAGAGGCCCAGGCACCCAAGTTCACAGTAGCTGTACAGGGTCAGGAGCTCCCCAAGGCGCAAATTGAGATGAGGTCACCCAGACACCCAGGTGGTGCCAGCCAGGGGGCGCCTGATGCCACTGCTTTGGTGACCCAGGGGTCCTGAGAAAGGGAGCCAGACACAATGTGGCACAGTGTGGGGGTGGGTGCTGCACCAAGGTTGCAGAGACGTGCTTTGCCGTCTCTTCAGGTCCAAGACATATTCAGTCCCAGCCTCACACAGCAGAAACTCCTCTGAGGCTGGTCCAGGAGGCAGAAAGAAGGCTCTGCCAAAGCTCCACCAGGATCTGGCATCACCCTCCCTCCCTATGGGATCCTGGGGTCTTCCCTCAATGAGGGCAGGCAGGGTGCACAGCCCAACCACAGCATTCTTGCACAACTGGCCCCAGCAGTCCAAAGTCTGCCCCCCTATACTCGGGGCTTCGCCCCAGTGTCACCATATGGGACCCTGCGCACAGTGTATATGTCCTCATGCCCAGTGCACCACCAGCTGCTCAGGACCCTCACCAGCTGCATCAGTCCCACAGCAGTGGCCCCAGGTCCCTACCGCAGCACAGACCGCAGCAGTAGCCCCATCCCTCCTCCCAGGGCAGCAAGTCCTCCAGCTCCCTTGCTCCCTGGATTTCTGGTCCCTCTGCACTGTGAGACAGTGCTGGCGCCATCCAATGTCCAATGCAACTCCCGGGGAGGTGGCAATATGGATGTGTGGGGAGTGTGGACAGCATCCGTGAAAGGCAGGAAGGGGCCTTGGGATCTGTTCCTCCTCCCTGATGCCCTGGCCAAGGGCTGAGAGATTTAGCGACTTCCTGCAGCCTCTCTGAATGCCAGCTCAAGGCCCCTCACAGACACCCCTGCCTGGCCACCTTGCTGCCTCCCCTTCTTCTGCTCACCTAGATCCCCTATAAAGGGGAGTGTGTGGGCCTGGTGTGAGTTCTGTTTTCCATAGGCCCAGGCCAGGATGTGCCCCCAAGAACTGATGAGCATGCACAGGGCCTGGATTCTACACCAGCACCCAAAACCAGAGAGCTGACAAGAAGCCAAGGCCCAGAGAGGGCGCCTGCATTAACACCCTCAATCCTTACCACCACAAAGGAAACCAGCTACAATGCCATGCAGACACAACACCTGCCCCTGCTGGGAGGCCAGGGTGGCCCCTCCACCCTCTGGGGACTGGATGTGGTCAACCTATCCCAGCCTCCTGCTTTCTCTGCCCATTCCAGCACCAGGTCCTATGGTCACAGTGTCCAGGTATGGTGTGAACCCCCATCCTACTGCCTTTGTTTGCTGACCCCACCCCTGGTCAACAAAAGCCAGGGCTCAGCTGGGGCTCACAATCCCTAGGAGAGGGGACTTGCTGAGGAGGATTTCATGAACACTAACTGCAGTTACAGAAACTCTGGTTATTTTGACCACACTGTGGAAACTGAGGACTCTGATGTACTGACCAGTTCTCCAGTGGCATTGAAATCAGCACCCTATGGCCACTGGTGTCTCTGCCCTGGGTTACCATGCAATCTTAGCAGGGACAAGCAGGGTGGAGCAGGGGACCTATCCAGTGTCTGTGGGGTTCAATGCACTTCAGCAAGAAGATGCTCTCTACCTGAGGCCACAAGGGACAGAGGGCACTGCCTGTCACCAAAAGAGCCAGGACCTGGCCCAGCAGAGCATCACTGCCCACACCGCCCAGTGCACGTTGCCTTGGAAATGAGGCCTGTGCCTGTAGGCCCAGAATCATCCCCAGCTCTTCAAGCTCTCCACCACCAACCGGTTCCTCAGAAGCCAGCCAGGCCCCTCCCATCTGCCATAGCCACAAGGAAAGCAGGGAAAGAAATGAGAACACTCAGGTGTGGTATTCGGGGGGCCTGTAGGCCATGTCCCCATTTTACACTTGAGATAAGAAGTGACAGCAGCTCACACTGGTCCAGTCTGAACCTGTCCCTCCGCATGTTGGAGATATGACCCCAATGTCTTCGTTAGTGGAAGGTAAAGGCGGAGCCTTGAGAGGGGAAAGGTCAGGGGCTGTGTTCTCTGGACTAACAGACCCGTTCATGTCTTAGGAGTGGCTCTGCAATGAAATCCAGCCCTCCCAGCACCCTCACTCAGTGTCATGGTGACTTTGATCATGGAGATCAAACCTACACCTGAGTCCTCAGAAATCAACCAAGGATGTGCACATGGGGGCTGTGATCCAGGTATGTGGGGGACTCCTGATTCTGGATTTCTGACCTCCTGAGGGAGGCCCCATCTCCCGGGAGACAGCAGGGACAGCAGGCCTGGACTCGGCCTCCCCAGGACCAGCCTGGGCTCAGCAAGGCCTGCAGGGAAGCCCAGCCCTAATGTGAATTGTACCACATGCCCTGCCTCCCCCAGAACCCCAGTCAGGGAGGAAGGAGGAGAGCACCGGGCCCAGGGTGTACCCACCATGAAAGGATCTCACAGGCAATGGATAAGAGTCCTCGTAACACTCTGAGTCTGGAACCACGACTGTCACACCCCAGAAAGTCAGACTCCCTCTCATCCCTGCCTGAGAGCTGGTTCTGCAGTCCCTAAAAAACAAGATGGGTGAGCAGGATAGTAAATGACATAGCCCAGGCCACTGCCCCTCTGAGAGGATGCAGAGGGGGCTCTGAGTGTGGCTCTGGTTGGGGACAGAGCTCTCTAATCAGGTGTGTCCTGTCCCTTTGATGCTCGCTGTGGTGTGGGTATCAGGGGACAGCGGATGGCCTCCGTGCCATCCTCAGGGAGCTGTGGGAGTGGCCATCTACCCTAGGGACTGTGTCCTCACCGTGGTAGGTCCCCTGTCCCTAAGCAGGGTAAGGTCATCACAGGCCAACTGCCCCAGGCTCGGTTTCTGGAAGCAGACCGGAGACAGGGACAGGCCCCAGAGGTTATCCAGGGGGCTCCCAGCATGGACTGGTCGTGACAGCAGGAGAGGGTCAGGGGAGGGAGGCAGGCAGCACAGATGGCACTGAGAGTCGCACCACTGTGGGCATCAGATTCCTCCTGCTGGGGAAACTCTGAGAAGCCCTGGAAGGCACCTGCCTCAGAGCCACCACCATCAAGGGCATGGAGCTGAGGATCCTCTACCCCACCTGCACTGTCTTCCTCCCTCTCCAACCTCTTCTTTCCTACTCCTCCACCCGCTCCTGTTCCATCTTCCCCCTTCCCTCCCTCCATTTTCCCTTTCCTTCTGCTGTGTCTCAGGACATACTAGCTGCTGCAGATGTGTTTGTTGAATGAAAACAAATGAGAGCTGTCTGCCTCACACATTATCAAAGGCCCAAGGAGGATAGCTGAGACATGCATTTCCATGCAGCTCCGACATGGCGGTGGGGTGTTCCCTCCAGGCCTGGGTCCCTGAGCTTCTCTCCTGGGTCCTGAACCTGTGTGTGCTCTGCTGGGAAGACAGTGGCCACACTTTGAGCTTCAGGCTCCACCCACCCTGGGCGCAGCTGGTTCCTTTGGCCTTTTGTGCTGGACACAACAGCAGAAGCACAGTGCACAGGGACCCCCAGAGGCCTGCCCACCCCGCATCTCAGAAACAGCATGGGGACATCCCAGCCAGGACACATGGTCCCCACTCTGTCCCCAGCCTCCTGGGCCTTATGCCTGTTTTCTCCTCCCAGGCTCCCCTAGAAAGTTCTCTCTGCTCCTACTCTACCTCCCACCATCCTCTTACTAAAGCAGCAAAGCACCCTTTCATTCTGCTCAGGCCAGCATGAAGCAGGGCTGGGGACATGCAAGGGATACCTGTCCTGGCCCAGCATGCAGGACAGCCTCAAGGGCAGCACAGGGGCGAGGCATGCCTGGCAGGTGAGTAAGGGTGCAGAGCACTTCCCACACAGCAGCATCCTTGAAACCGTGCCACAGGCTACACATAGTACTTTGGGAGACCTGAGAGGGCCACGGGGAAGTGGGCAGGCCCCACCATCAGGGCAGTTCCTCAGCACTGTTCACTGGGCAACAGAAACCTGCTCAGACTCTAAGGGATCCTGGCGGACAGCAGAGACCTGCACCTCCTGTGCCTGGAGACCTGGTCGGAAACAGCTCCCTGTGGAATGGACACGAGCTGCAGGGAGGTCTCTCCAGGCACCGTCAGTCATGGAAATAGTGAGTCTGTTCATGCTCTTCTCCTGTTTCTCAGGCCTTCCTAGGCGCAAACACGAGGCAGAAAACACAACCCCTGAAGGAAGTGAGAATGGCAGGCAGAGCACAGACCCTGGCTCCTGACCAACACGGAAGCTGCAAGCTCTACCTGGACTCCTAAGCCTGGACCAGGCCAGGTCCACGTATCAGTCAGCGTTTAGTTGCTGGACAAAATGCCTGATGATCGACTTGGGAGGAGGGAAGGTCTGTTTTGCTCTGCTTTCATAGGTGTCAGACCATGGCCTCCTGGCTGTGACTTTGAACCAGTGCCCATCACAGGGACCACACGGTGGAGACAGCCACTCCCAGAATGGTGGCCTGGAATCAGGAAGGAGGGGCAGGGTCCCAGTGACCTACAACCTCCCTTGGCCCCACCTCCCAGCAGCTTGCAACCTGGGAGCACAAGCCCAACAGGGCCTTGAGGATACCCAGATCCAAACCACGGTACCAGCATGGCTCCTGGTGCCAGGACCCCTGCTCCTCTTCCCTGGAAGTGAAGCCCATGCTCCAGAAAAGTGGGCGGTGGAGATCACAGGTCCTGAGTGTGGGTGACACCACCTCCCTCAGCAAATAAAGAACTCCCTGCAGTCTCTGCTTTAAAAAGTACACCACAGCCTTTGTTTATCCAGGTATTTAAACACTTCTAGTCTTCCCCAAGCTCCTAATGACACAGATTCTTTGACTGCTCTAAATAGAGTGTGTGCTGTATTATTTTAGGTTTTCAGTAACCACATGTATTTAGCAATTAGAGAGATTAGCGCTGCCAAGTGACTTTGGAAGATAAATACCGGTGGCTAGAATAATGCTGTGCTTGCCTTGTTTTATTAAACAGAAATCCAGATCACAATGGCTTTATTCCAATTCTCGAGTCCCCGAGTGGCCCAATTAACTAGAAGACAGAAAATAGACAATTTTTTTCCATTTAAATAGACTCTGCTCTAGAGTGATTCCAAATGGTTTTATATTGGTCAGCTGTCTCCAAACTGTCCAAAACAGCGGCCCTGAGGTCCCACCAGAGCTGGGGCAATGAGTGACCCTCTGTGAAGTCCCCAGACTTCCTCCTGCAGAGTGTGGACCTGATGAAGGCCCTCCTGGCACCCAGGGTTAGCACCCCCCAAGCTGACAGTGACTAGCATTAGAGATTAGACACCCCACCTTCCACCCTCGCCCTAGCAACCTGGGGCTCAGCCCATTTCCCAAAGTCATATCTGGCTCATCACCTCCCATCTCCTGGCAACCCTGCTCAGCCCCTGAGATCTCCTCCTGACCCACCTCAGCTGTCACACTCAAGCCCTGCTTCTCCCTGTCCTGGGTATGGTGTCCAGTGGGGTCACACTCCAATTCCCAGGCACTCAGGGGCAGAGTATGAGGTCCTTGTGTATGAGGCCCTGGGCTCCACCTACAGCACTGCAAAACAACCATCACCAGGGAAAACCAATGGGCCTCAACCCTCCTGCAGAGGGTAGGTAGCCTAGCTAGGAGGAGGAGGTAAGGACAGAGAAAGGACCTTGATATTCTCACATACCTAGGATAGGAGGCAGACTCGGCCATGCCTGGGGTGGGATTCAGAAGGACTAGGCCCCTGTCCCTGTCCCTGAGTCTGGTCTCACTAGCTGTAGACACCTGCAGGTCTGAGACACCACACACACATCTGGCTTTCCAGGTATCAGCAGACACCTCCTGGGGACAGGACCCTGGAGGCCAGGCCTGGGTGGGACAGAGTGGTGGACAGTCAGCATTGTCCTGGCCATCAAGGCAGCCCCTCTCCCCACTGCAGCAATTCTACCCCCTGTGGTTACCACACACAGCCTGAGGGGGACATCTGCTGCTCTGGGTAAAATTGCATCCCTTTAATTCTGAGCCACTAAGCAGGCTTCCTTTGCTAAATGCATTTATCAACTTCTTTTGTGTTCCTGTGAACCTCCTACTTCCGATGGGATCTGCTAACATTTTTCTTGTTGATGGATGAGAGCATATTGTGAAATTTGTTGCTCAGTGAAGCATAAAATCCCTTCCCAGTTGGGCTGCGTTTTCTTCAGCTCACTGTTTACTTCTTCCTCACTTGTGATTTTTTTTTTTTCCTTGCAGATGAATTTTATTTCTAGTCCAATACAACACATCAGCATTTCCCGTCAACACTTCTAAATATGCATCCTAGAAATCTCTATGCTAGAAAGGCCTTTCCCATTCACAATGGAAATACATCTACCACTTCTCTCGGGGTTGTTTTGGTTCTCTCTGAATACAACTCTCAGCTGGATCTGCAGTTGACCTTGCATCACGAGCAAGGCGACATGGTTCAGCCTTTCTGGATGGTCTCTGAACCACTGTTTGTTTAAATTCCTCTTTGACCTTCTGATTTGAACCACCAGCCACACAGAGTAGATCTGCACGTTTATTCGTGCACACCCTGCAGAAACCTTTGGGAGCAGCCTTCATATGTCATAGGCCTGCTCTCTCCTCTCCTCCTTACTCTTTCTCCTGAATGTTGTCCCTTTCTCTGTGTCAGTTTCCCCCGGCAACGACACTGCTATTTGGGATTAATTGATCCTGACATTGTGGATTACGTAGGGCCGTCGGCCACCTTCGCTGAGTTCACTCCTCCAGTTCGTGCTACCATTTTCTTGAGTTTTCATTTCATGCCTTGCAGAATCTTCACGTTTTTGTTAAATAGGCCTTGCACATTTGTTTTTATTTTTAATTTTTTTCTCATTGAGTTTATTGGTACTTTTTAGGTATACAGTACAGAAACTAGAGTCATTCATAGGAAAATGGATGCATATCGAGGCCATACTCTTTTTTTTTTTTTTT
>NW_022900919.1:25089725-25104818 GCF_012274545.1 Fukomys damarensis | reverse complement strand
GTACTTTTTAGGTATACAGTACAGGTACAGTCATCACTGGGATCTTGTACCTTTACATGACAGGTCTTGGTTCTCATTTTCTCCCCATTCCCCTGCTCTCCTTCACCCGCTCCACCCTCCCCTATTTACAAGGCCTTTGTTTCCATTTTTTCCTTTTCTCATATTTTATCTTTTCCTTTGTTTCCTTTCCCTAATTGCTACTTAAAAGTGACCTGCTGTTACACAGTTTTAACGAGTTACCTACATTAGGAAATGATAGCGCATAGAGATTTCCCTGCGTTATTCTTGTCTTTTCCCTAGGGTCTCCCGCCCCTGCCACCATGCTCTCAAATGTCACATCATGGTCACCATGAGCGCTGTTCACTTAGCCCAGGCGCCTTGATCCTCCCCCGCCTGCTCCTATTCTCTGACGATGTCATCCCCCCATCATCTGGAACAAGGTAAGTCCTCGTCCTTGGCTCCCATCTACTGCAGCTCCTAGAGAAGAGGAGGTTTGCTTGGAGGGATGGAGCGAGCCCTTTGAGCAGAAAACCATGCCATAGTAGTGACATGAGGTCAGCTGTCCCTCTGGGTGGCCTGTGGCTGTTCGGGGTATGCAGGGATGAACCCCAGCGGCACAGTAGGGAATGAATCTGGGTGCAGGGTGGGCTGGGCTCCAAGCCCAATGGGGGATGAAGCCTGAGGGAGGAAGCAGGCCAGAGGTGAACGTCACCTTCAGGGCTCAGAACAGGACACTCAAGGCCAGAGCCCCAAGTCCCAAGGGCACAGCCCCAGGGACACAGGCCTGCACCCTCCCTGTAGGGCCACCATGGGTAGGTCTCCTGCCTCCCCCACCCAGCACTGGCAGTCACAGGCAGTCCTGGTGCCACTAGGGCTCCCAACACCCTGTCCTCCTGCAGGCTGATAAAGACGGCGCTCTTCAGTCTTCTTCTTGTGGGATGTGCTGCCATTAGGGCAGAAGTGAGATAAGGGAACCTGCCAGCAGTATGGCTCAGTGACTGGCGCCTGAACTCCAGTGGGACCATTCATGGCCACCTCTCTTCACGGGGACTCTGGAGTAGAACTGTCACCTCCACCCACAGATGAGAATGAATCCCAACAGAGGAGAAACCGAGAGCCAGAGATGGCACCACCCCAGCCCATTGCACACTGTCTAGAGCCCCTGGCTGTCCTTGAAGCTCCCAGCCTGCCTTGGCAAGAGGAACCATGGAGGCAAGGATGAGGCTGCAAGGTGGGCAAGGAGGACTAGAGAGCTGCACCCGTGGGATTCACCCAACCCCGCATGTGCACCGGATGTGACGGAGCACCCAGTGCCCTTCTGCAGTGACCCTCACTCTGCCCAGGAAGGTCTGACTGAGCACCCAGGAGGGCAGAGAGGGATCAGCACAGCTGTAATCCTTGTTTGTTCCACTTTGGTTTTGTAACCAACTATAGAAATGATTCCTGAAAGTATAGCCTTCCACTTCGGTTTTATAGCTCAGGGATTGGAACCAGGGCCAGAACAGGCTAGAAAAGTGCTCAACCATGGAACTGTTTCTCGGCCCTTTTTTATTTGTTATTTCTTATTTTAAGGTAGGATCTCACGAAATCGCCCATGTTGGTCTCAGCCTTCCTGGCTGTGCTACCAAGCTCACCAGGCTGGAATCTGTCAACCGGAGCAGGTTAGAAATACCAAATGCCAGGCCCCTCCTCTGACCTGCAAAAACAGAAGTTGCATTTTTAACACAATCTGCAGGGGACTTGCATGCTCTAAGAATCATGGGCCCAGTCCCTTCAACAAAAACTTAGAAGAAAAGAAACAGAGAAAGAAATCTAATAGATTGTCAAATAAAACAGGGCTGGATCTGACTCAATGGCAGAGCACTTGCCTAGCAGGGGTAGTAAGGCCCTGGGTTCCACCTCAGTATCACAAAAGAGTGGAAAAAGGTAAAACATGTCAATGAAAGGCACTGGTGACCTTATTTGGTCTCCTGGTTTGCATCAGGTGAGAGCAAACACTTGCCCTGCATAAATGCCCAATGCTCTGTGCTGTTAGTTGTCAGGTATGATGAGGCTGTGCCTATGTCAGAAGCTCAGCTGCTTCCTGAGACCCTGGTGGCCAGACCTGAAGAGAGAGGGCTGGGTGGGGGGGCTGCGCTCAGTTTAAAAGCTCTTCAGCGGTCCTCAGGGGCCCAGTAAATTATTTTCCTTACTGTATGGGTTGGAAATTATCCTAAGGAAATGTATGTTTCAATTCCTGGCTGTTTTTATTCTTTAAAAAAAGAAAAAAGAGTCCTAGGTGGTCATCAGACGTGTTGGATCTCTGAAAGTTGGATGCTGAGAATGGCAGTGGTGGTTGTTTGGCTGGTTGGCTGCTGGTTGGTTGGTTGGTTGGTTGGTTGACTGGTTGATCAGTCAGTCAGTTGTCTAGATGATTGACTGGCTGGTCGGTTGGCTGATTGGTTAGTTGGCTGGTTGGTTTTAATCCCTCCAAGTCATTCTGATGCATCTGGGGTCAAGGCTAAGGCTGGGAACTAGATGAGATTCAAATGTTACATCTAGAAAGAGCATGCTCTTCCCTCTCATTGAGAGAAAAGCCCCCCAAAAATGGTGAAAAGAAACAGGAAGCTGTAGCTGATTTTATCAGGCTGCAGTGGGCTGGCCATTCTAGCCAGGCAGGAAGCCCAGCTCAGAAGCTCTACCCCAGGCACACCCCTTAGAAGTCAGTCATTAGAGAGTCATTCCTTTGGAGTAAACAGGCATTCTCATTTAATGTGCAAGTACCTCTGGGAGAGGTCAGCAGTGACACCATGCTCTAAACAAACAGTCTCCTCCATAGGTCCTATAGTGCCTGGCAACCTGAAGGATACAAGCAGTTCCACAAAGGGGCAAGTCTGAAGAGTTAGAATCACCTAGTAATTGTAAGGTCCTTAAACAACCTGTCAGTACTGAACAGTGTTATCTGAAAGTGGGTTAATTGTAAATGTATATTGCAAACTTTGGGACAATTGCTAAAAACAAGTATAACTAACATGCTGAGAAAGAAGAGAAAATGAAATAAGAAAGAAATAGAAATAAGAAAGGCAAGGACTAGAAGACAGGAACACAGCACAAAATTATATCAGTTATCCTGTAAGTACCACCACCCTACATCTACCAACTAAAAGACAAATTGTCACAGTGCAAAAAAAAAAAAAATACCCAGAACCCCACATGCTACCTGCAAGAAACTCAACAGATATACACATGCAGATTAGAAGTAAACAGCCGGAGATCTAGCTCAGTGGTTCTGCCCAGGCTCAAGGGTTCAATTCCCGGTACCAAAAAAAAAAAAAAAGAGAGAGAGAGAGACAGAAACAGATTAGAAGTAAACAGAGAAAAATATACTCTGCTGACATTAATCAAAGAATGTAGGGCTAGCTTTCCCAACTTCAAACAGCAGAGTTCACAGAAAATAGAGTTACCTGAGGTACAAAAGGGCACTGTATAAGGATAAAGAGGCTGGTTCTCCAGAAGACATTACAAACTCTGCCATGCACGTGCTGGACCACAGGGCATCAAAATACAGGTGAGGCAATACCAAGAGCTGATCAGATCCTCAGCTACATTTGGGGAAAATGATGAGGAATAAAAAGAGAGACAGAGACAAATTTTCAAATATAAAATCGATGGGAGGAGACCTGCCCCTAGTGGACAAATAAAACTCCACAGTTGGCCCACTTTTATTAGCCAGCGAGAAGCACAGGGGGAGAGGTAGCATGCATTTCATGGAAGCAACTATAGAGAATGGATGCATAAGGATTAAGTTAATGAGAACACAGATTTTCTCTACACCCAAATGCCTATATATTGACAGCTGTCCTCACAGATGCTGTCTTGCCTCAGAGGTGCTGGTTTATCAGCATTCCACCCATAGCCAGGGGGCATACAGCTTTCTGCATACTTCTCTGTTCCTGCGGCAAGATAGCACCAACCTCAAAACTGTGAGGTCTGAGTTACGCAGCCTAGTCCCCAACAAGGCAAACCTGACAGAACTGCAGGAGACAGAGTCATCCTCTATGGCAGATACTTTATCAGCAATGAACAACCCAGCAGGCAGAAAATCAATAATGATGCAGTTGAACCCAAAAGCACTCTCAGTCAGTTGGGTACCGTTAATGTCTATCAACCACTTTATCCAAGCACAGCAAAACACACAATCTGCCCAACTCCCACGGACATTCCGCAAGACGGGGCACACTCTGAGCCAGGACAGGAAACTTAAAGAGGACAGGCACTACCCACATTCAAGATGGATCAATACACTGTGCTGAAGGCAGAACACACACACAAGTCTGAGGGAAGATAGGAAAATCTCCCCACAAATGCAGCCAGCTGGTCTTTGACAGAGGAGCAAAGAAAACACAAGGAAGCAAACACAGGCCTTCCAACAAGTGGTGCTGGGACAAATGAATGTATACACACACACACACACACACACACACACACACACACAAAATGCATCTAGACAGGACTTACACCCCTTGCAAATACAAACCCCAATGGACCACAAACCTAAATAAAAATGCAAAACTATTAAGCTAGAAGTTAACAAAAGTGAAAAACTAAGACACCACGGTTTGACGATCGTTCTTAGATCTGACCAAGACACAATACAAGGGAGAAAAATGTGATAAACTGGACTTCATAAAATCTAAAATTTCTGCTGTCCAAAGGGCAATGTCAAAAATGAGAAGACAAGCTGCAGACAGCAGAAAATATTTGCAAAACACTTGTGTGATAAAGGACTGTTGGGCAAAATGTACAAAGAAATCTTAAAAATCAACAAGAAAATGAATTGTGCAATTAAAACCTAAACAAAAGACCTGAACTGACACCTAAGCAAAGAGAGAAACAGATGGCAAATAAGCATATGAAAAGATGCCCGCTTCAGCTGTCCTTAGAAGACTGCAAATTAAACAGCCAGAAACCACTGCACACCTGTCGGAGTATCCAGGATGAAAAGCTGGTAAGGCTGGGCCATGTCAGCAGGTTCCCCTGCACCACTGGTGGGTGTGTGCACATCTGCTGCTGGGATGGGACCCAGAGCCTCATGAGTGCCAAGCCAACATCCACCACTACCCACATCTAGACTTTGCTTCTGTTTCACAGGGAAGCTGGAGTCTGACCCAGAGTGGCCTGGGGTACACCCAGGACTTCTCAGAGACAGACACAGCTTCACAGCCTTTGATCAGAAAAAGACCTGGAGGTCAGAGACAGTGGGCAATGGAGGACAGTGTCACTGCAGTGCCAGGCGCACAGGAGTCGCTTGGCCTCAGAGACCAGCCTACTCCAATGGTAACCACAGAAGAGCCATCTAAGCTGCTGCACACACCATAGTGAGGTCCCAAGGTCATGTGAGCCGCTCCCTAGGGAGAGAAGCTCAAAACACAATGTCTACACTGCATCTCTCTATCCCATGCTCTGCCTGGGTGGCCACTTCTGTTCCAGGCTCCAGGCTGCCTCAAGAGGGTTCCTCCAGCCCACCTGCAGTCCCTAATAAGGCTGCCTCTCAGGCCACTGTGGACTGCACAGTACAGTGACCTGTCCCATCAGTAGAGCAGAGATGAACGGGAAAAGACCCAAGGGCAGAGACCACAGGAACAAAGGCTTCACCCTGTGCTGCTCCTCCTTCCAGTGACCCTGTGTTTCAGTAATGTACCCTTTAACCCTACAGGAGGGACAAGACCACACCAGGCCTCAGGCTGCCAGGACTTAGCTCCTAGATTGGATCCAGCACATGGAGCAGAGAGAGCAGCAGTCCTGAGGCAGGAAAGCACACAACCCTCAGCAGCACGCAGCCTTGCTCTGCTGCCTCTGCCTCCCTCCCCTGTTCTTCCTAAGCACTCCCAAGCTCTCTGGAGAGCTCCTTAATTTGTAATTAGCTGAATCTTAGGGAGTCATTTACTGAGTTTTTGCTTGGAGGCCTGAACTTTTCAGCTAAATCACTGCACTTCCCACAGATGGGAAACTCAAATAGGTTGTCTTGAAATGGAAATTCCAATTATCAGATGAGAACACACTTGAGCGAGGCCTGTGCTGGTGCAGAGCAAGTTTGCTGTACCCAGGAGCCAGCAGGTAGCATCATCACTTCCCATCTGCTATGCACAGCCTGTCCTCAGTGGCTCATTGTGCCCACTCCCTGTGTCCCCTCATCCTATCCTGCCCCTCTTAGCACCAAGGACCCCGGGTGAGGACCACAGGCCAACCTGGGTCTCTTTGAATCAGGACTTAGGATCTGCAATCCTGCCTGAGCCTGGGCCTCAGCTCTATCTCCTGGAGACAAAGGGATAGCACTGGCCAGCAGTGGCCACATCAGGCCCTCAGAGAAGAGGGAAAGCAGACACTGTCCGTGCCACATGAGGGATCCCAGCACCTCAGCAAGATTCAGGCATGTCTTTCCCCCAACTCCCTGAACTGCATACAACAGGAGATGCCCCTGTGGCCAGGGCCATGGTATAGGTACCTCACACTTGAGGGCTGCCATTCAGCCCTGGCTTCTCTACCCTAGAAGCTCAGGATTAGTTTAACTGCCAGATCTTTTTGGCAAGGCCTTTCCTGCCATATTTAATTTGTTTTGGTTTTTAATTACTATGTCTTCTTAAAGATATTTTCAAAGGATCCAGCCTTCCAGCCCAAATCTCCACCTGAGCTGCTGCGGATTGAACAGTTTATATATCAAAGTATAGTTTTCACACACACACCAGCTCCTCCCCTACACCTACCACTTCCCCTGAGTAGGAATGGTCTTGAACACAGACCATGGAACAGCTTCTGCAGGCGTGAAGCATCCCACGAATCCTGTCCTTTCTCTGTGGTGTGAGCCCAGCCCAGCATTTCCAGTCAGGCTGCTGTCCACATCTCCCCTGGCAGGATGCTCTGCTGGGATGTTGCAGTGTCTGGGCAGGACAGTTAGCTCAGTCCAGGAGAACCACTCTGTCTGCACCCACCGCCTGACTCCCCCTGGTGGAGCAGATCAGTTCAGCACATCCCCAGGGAACCTCGCTGTCACCACCATGGGATTGCAGGTATCTCTCTGGCAAGGTGGAGAAGGAGCGGAGTGGAAGTAAGGAGCCGGCACAACTCCCTCTGGAAGCAGCACTGTCCTGGGGCAAGAGAGATGACTTTCAGTCACCTTGCTGTACAAATCCACCTGACCTTCCCTCATCTTCAAGGTCATGCTGTAACCTCCAACTGTGCTCAGCTATTTCTGAATGATCCCATGTCAGCAGCTCAGAAATCCACCAAGCACCTGCTGAACGTTTGGAAAGCTGCAGGCTACTTGTTTGCGGCTCACTTCCGCCTCTTCCCACAACTCACCAGCAGGTGGCGCACTCAGCAACCTCCTTCAATGAATGAATGAATGAAGTATAGGAAAGAAGACTGTGAAGCTCACCCGGGCGGTGTCATGGAAGAAAAGCTCTACCGGAGTCACCCCTGTCCTGAGCCCGCAGCAAGCCACACAGCTCACTGCGCCTCTACCACAACCACAGATCACTCTGGCAATGAGCTGCCATGGATGCAAGGGTGGTTCCACGCGCACAAATCGACAAGTGTGATCCTCGTAAACAGAAGCACCAAAATTACACAATCATCTCAACAGGCCAGAAGAAGCCTTTGACAAAATCATCCATTCGTGATACAAAGAAGACCATGAGAAAAGCTTATCTCAATCCAGTCAAAGCCATTCGTGACAAACCTACTGCCAACATCATATTGAATGGGGAAAAGCTGAAAGCTTTCCCTCTAAAATCAGGAACAAGACTAGCATGTCCTCTGTCACCACTCTTGTTCAACGTATTCCTCAAAACATTGGCCAGAGCACACCGGCAAGAGAAAGAAATAAAAGGGTTATCTATAGAAAAGGAAGAAGTTAAATATCCTCTTTTGCAAATGACTCATTCTCTACATAGAAGACCCAAAATATTTCACCCAAAGATTCTTAGAATTAACCATACTCAGCAATGTAACAGGATACAAAAATAAACACACAAAAAAATCAATAGCACCAATGCACCAATAATGAACTCACTGAGAAAGAAATTAGGAAAAAAATACCATTCACAATAGCATCGAGAAAAATTAAATACTTAGGAATTAACCTAACCAAGAAAGTGAAAGACCACTACAATTAAAACTACATCAGAAAGACATCCAAAAATGGAAAGATGTCCCCTGTTCCTGATCAAGCAAAACTAATAGTCTCAAAACAGCCATCCTTCTAAAACTGATGCACACATGTAATGCAGGCCTTATCAGAAATCAAACAGGGGTTGAGGAGGACAATTCAGTCTCTCCTCTCTCTTTCCTGGTGCTCTTTGTACCTGGAAAACAGCTGTCACTCACATTTGTGAACCAGTTTGTGGGGACAGGGCTGAGGGACAGTGCAGGCTCCTTGCTGTCTTCACAGCAGTACGGAGCCCCGGTTCAGAGTTTCCTGGTTGCCAATCTGAAGGCTGTGAATTATTTCAGGGGATTGCAGGTCAATAATATTCTGAAACTGATCCATAAATGAGAGCACTGTGTCCCACACATCAACAATGATGCTTTTCCAAAGGTCATCGATGCCTTTTGTGGCTGATGAATGCAAACCTATTCCACAGTGCGCCAGCCTCCGTAGAGGCATGACCATGTTGGATCTGTGACATTTTCCTGATGTTTTCAAAGGGATCCTCCACAGTGGCAAAGTGTCAGGGTAGAGAGCAGACCAATGCCAGTTAGGACTGAGGAGGGTGACCCCACAGGGGATATAGGGCAAGGGAGCAGGGACGGGGTATTCAGGTCTGACTCCAAAGCCATGGACCACCCACTGGGAAGCACAGGTTTTACTTTAATATTTAAAGTAATATATTTTATGAAATTAATATATGTGAATAACTTGGAAAATTAATTTTAGTAAGAGCTTTAGAAATGTTCAACTGACATCACTCTGACATAGAGGGGGACTGGGATCTGGTAGGGAAAGGCCTGCTGCTTGTGATGGTCTATGAGTATCCAGGTGCCCCCCGCATAGCTGTCCAAAGCCTCTCAGAGGGTTTAGGCAGGAGACACCACTCACCCGCTTAGCGAAAGACAGAAGGTAACAATGCTGGGAGCAGGTGGGGAAAAGGGAACCCTGGTCATTGTGGATGGGAATGTAGATACTGCAGTGGTTATGGAAAACAGTAGAGGGCTCCCGGAAAATTAGAAATACAATCCCCTCATTATCCAGTAATCCACTGCTAGGTGTAGATCCAAAGACATGAGCTCAACCCCTCAGAGACCCTGCACTGCAGTGCTATTCACAATAGCCACGTACACACCCACCCACGGGCAAATGGATAAAGGAAGTGTGTCATGGATACACAGAGGACACTATCAGCTACACAGAGATGGCCATCCTGTCATTGCAGCATCGCAGCAGGCCTGGAGGGTGTTATGCAGCAGGGAATAAACCAGGCACTTATTTACACGTTGTATGTGACAGACACATATCACTGGCTCATGGTTTCAGAGGATCCAGTCTGTGGTTGCTGGCTCCAAGACGGAAACTTCACTGTGGCAGAGAAAAGCTGCTCCCCTGACAGCTGCCAGGCCTTGACTACAGATGTGCCCTTCAAAGGCAGCCCCTAGGGACCTTCCTCCTCCAACTGGGCGGCACCTTTCTGACATTCAGCTAGGAACCAAAAGTGCATCACTCCATGATGAGGACAGCACCCCTAAGACCCAGTCACCTTCCAAATCCCCACCCACAAACTCCAGCCTTTGGTGACAATTCTATTCCAAACCACAACACATGTGGAACTAAAAACTCCAAAATCGTAGTTGAGAGTAGGTAGAGGTTACATGAGGCTGGAGAGGGGTGTCAGAAATGGAGAGGAATTGGTTGAAGGGCACAGAATTAAGCAAGAGGAACAAATTCTGGGGATCTGTACAGTAGAGTGACTATAGTTAACAATGATACGTTGTATGCAAGAAAATTGCTGAGAGCAAATTGTAAATCTTTTCACTCCTCCAAAATAAGTATGCAAGGTGATAGATACATTAATTATCTTGGTTTACTCACCTGCAGATGCAGGTATCTATCAAAACATCACTGAACGTATTGTGAATGCACACACTTTTCATTTTTCCATTATAATTTAATAACACTTATGAGAGGAAGCCCCTAGGGCAGAGGCACAGGCCTATTGGCTGCATCCCCAGTCCTAGGATTCTGTCCTGCATGGCACAGCCCGGGACAAGGGCTCCCACATCCCGCAGCAGCCTGCCAGGCTCGCAGGCACCAGCCCACACTCCACCTCACTTCCCCTGTAAGATCCCCCTTCCTGCCCATGCCTATGGCATAGGGAAGAGACTACATCCTAGGACTCAGCACTAGCCAGCCAGGGGAGCTCAGGATGTGTACAGAATCCAGAGCCTAGGAGCCAATGACTAGGAGGGGCTCTTCTTTCGTGGCAACTCCTGGGAGACTCAGTCCTTTCTCTTGAAAGGAAGGAAGAAGGTCAGCACCCAAGAGATGCTGGCAACCCTCTCAGGGGCCATGAGGATACCGGGCGCCTCGGACAGGGCAGGGAAATGCACTGCCAGAAACTGAATCATCTTCCTGCTGTGTGTGCCCTGGAGCAAACCTTGCCTGAGGTTATCAAAGTATTGTTGAGTGAACTAGTATAAATTCTCACTATTTCACAACTGCAAAAGTGAGGCTTCCTGTTCTGTGTAACATAAAGACCTTGACCCTCCCCACCCATGAGTGGAGGCCAGGTTCTCCAAAAGGCAGCATTATTACCCTAAGGCCTAAGAAGCGAAGCTGACACAGCAGACGGCTCTCCCAGGCTGCTGTCCTTATGCCTCAGGTGCAGATGACAGATTCTTGTACTACAAGGGGTTGCAGGCTCATAAAACTGCTCTGAGAGAAGCAAACATCTTACTATGACCTGTGGGGTTGGACACAGGCTAGGAGTGGTGTGGTTCTCCAAGCAAGGGCTCCCTGGATTGGCAGGGACAGAAGGATCCAATCACCTCCCAAAGCTACATGAGCAGCCAGACATCCTCATCCTGTCCCCACCATGGCCCACAGTGCCTCAGGAGAACACTGTGAAGAAGACATAGATGTGGCCACGGACCCTGCACCAGGACAGAGCAGATAAGTCGAAGTTCAGCTGGGGCAGGCAGGGCCTTCCTTCAGACCAGGTCCACACCACAGGGTCTAGAGGAGAGGTAGGGACAGGAGGGGTGCTCAGGCTCACGCCCAGGGCAAGGGGGTCCCCTGTAGGCCCCACAGAGGGATGAAGGGCAGCCTGGAGAGAGGGCACTGCAGCCCCTCCTGAGGCCTGGCACTGGCCAGAAGTGTTGGGGTGGAGGGCAATGCCCAAGCAGGGGGTTTTCCATGGTCAGAAACCAAACCCAGGAAAGTAAAGAGAAGTTAGAGATCTGCATTTCTGTGGGTTGGGGTTTCTGCCTCCTCTGTCCCTGCCCCAGGGGGAAACAACTATAATGTCGTGAACACCGTGAGGTCCCACACCCTCATGGCACAGCACCTGGGTCCCAGGCCTGCAGCCTCCATCAGACGTCCGGGAAGGAAGCCCAGTGCCCATTGCAGTGACCCAAGCACCGAGGCCACCCCTTCTCCAGATGTCCCACGCAGCTGCAGAGCTGTCCCTGAGAGGTCATCAAAGCTTCACCCATATCACAGACTTTCTGTTGTTTCCTGTGGCCAAGGATGTTTTGCAGAATCTTCGCCCACATTCGTCCAAGACTGACAATGTACTCAGTGCTTCTAAGTAAAAGCAATGACTCTCCTAATTTAAAGCAATTCCAGGAGTGGCTGTCATCTCACTGCTGTGGCTGCCCCCACGTGGCTTTGGGCAGGGACCAGAGGCATAGGTAACCTGGAGGAAGGATGGGGCCTCCACCCGCCGCCCTGGATTAGCAACTATCTCGACTATCCCTGGCACAGCTCCTCCTTGCAGCAGGGGGGCTGGTCACTCCCTGGGCCGTGTCCATTTCACGTTCCCTCTCCTGCAGGTGGGTGTATGACACCGTGTGTGAAGGCAGTGTCATCACTGTGGCTTTGTCCAAGGGTCCAACTACTGACATGTCTCAGGGCCCCAGACCATGCGGCTTGCTGATTTCCTTCCCTGACATTTGGATGGTGATACATGGATGTGTAAAATGACCAAAACCCATCAAGCTAAAACATAACATCTGCACATTCCATTTTATGAACATTATACCTAAAAATAATAACAAACCTGGTCATCTGGCCAATTAGAATTGCTCCCCCCGACCGTGGCACTGGCTCTCCCAAAGCTCTTGGCTGGGAATCAGGAGACAGATGGGACTTTGCCATGTTTGCTGCTCTGCCTCCAGCTCCTAGATCAGCACCTAAGAACAAATGCTTGAAGGAGTGGAGATGTGGCCAGCTGAGCTCCATCGCCAGCCACGGGAACGAGTGTCCCACAATCCCATATGCTGGGTCAAGCAGGGCCGATCCTCTCAGCCCAGTACTCTGCCAGCCCCAGCCTCCTGCACATCAGAAACAACACCTGTCCCACTACCAGACCCCTGCTTTCATTTATAGGTGACTTTTCTTCAAGTTACAGTCATTTTCCCATGTCTATAAAGCACAAACTTAACCAACACAGATGACAAGCATCCTCTGTACCTTCCTACTACACTTGCACCCCGCCTTCGGTCACTCCAGCTTCTGTCCATCACCTTTGCATGCACACACAGATGATTTCTCTTTATAAAAATAGTGTGCACAGCAGCAGCTTTCTGCCTACAGCTTGCTTGGCCTGGGTTATTCCATTGGGGACTGAAAGTTCACAAAGAATGACTCCGGGCAGTTTTTGTATGAGTAAACACTGCCCTCTCCAGACACATCCAACAGGCACAGTCTGATAGATGAATTAACTGTGCCAATAAAAATCAGCACCTATGAACATACTGAATAAAACCAGGGGCACAGTGCACACGGACTTCTCTGGCCATATCAGAGACTCCAGGCAGAGCTTATCAAACACACCAGACCCAGGGAGGACACAACCACCTGGTCTGAGATGTTAAAGGAGAGACCAGCAATGTCCACACAGTCACAGGCACCTCAGAGAGAAAGCCCAGCGTCCTTGTCCCAGCAACAAGCCCTCAGCTGTCCCTGGGTTTCCACCCAGTGTAGTTGTCCCTGGCCATGGCCCTTCCCACTTCAAAGCCAGACCCTGGCAGTGCAGTTGAGAGAGGTGACAGGTTTGTGACCACCACAGTGTTCTCGACTTTGTACTGACTCTGCCTGTGGCCTTTACAGCCTCCATGCCTTTTCAGCCTTCCTGTGACCTATATATGGCATGAAGTGTGAGGTGTAAAAACTTACAGATCTCTTTTTTTTTTGGGGGGGGTAACCAGGTACCAAAACTGGGACCTTTCCCTTGCAAGGCAGGCAGCGGAACCACTGAGCTAATACCTGGTCCCAGTTACAGATCTTAATGATGAAGATTGGATAGAATGAAGAACTCAGGTTGCCCAGTCATGGCTCCCAGGGAAACCAAGCATCTTGATGAGGTGAAGCCCAAAAACTGGTGTCGCTCCTGGACCCACTGCTACTCCGCCAGCTCCAAGGGGAGCTGTCAGTCTGTGCCCAGAACACAGCTCGCTCACAAAAAGCAAAATGTTACTATACATGCCAGTCTACAACTATTTTGACTTAAAAATATATCCTGTGTTGATGTAAAATAATAACTCTGTGTAAAATGAAGTAAGAAAATATTGGTTTTTAGCCAGATGAGAGTGGCCCAGGAGCATGGGCTCCGTCACCCTGAGTGGAAAACCCAGGGCAATGGAGGCTACAAATCAACGATTCCCACATACACCTGGAGAGCATCAGGGAGGTGTGAAGAGGACAAAAGAAATATAGGTAGGTAGAAAGGAAACACGGAAAATTGTAACTTTACAATTATACTTTTAAGAAAACTGCAACTTCAGGAAAGAAGTGCCGATGGCTGTTCATGTCAGTGTTCGCCATCTTCACTCCCAAACCTCTTCAAGATACGATAAGCCCATAAGCAGTTAACCTAGTTAACCAGGTAATAGAACCACCATGCATATATGTGTATATATATATATATATATATATATATATATATATATATATATATAGACTCAGCTCCTTATTAAGCTCCTTAATTAGGGTTAGGGGTAGGATTGGTGAGCATGATACAGAAGAAATTCATGTACCAGATAATTTGCATGTGAGAAGGAAGGTGAGGGCAGTGACTTTTTTGAAGACGGGATGCACTTTGGGTTTCCAAGACCTGAAAATTGCAGTCTGGATAGAATGGGTAGTGATTGGCTAGCAAGTAGGGTTAGAGCTAGATTTAGGGGATGGAATCAGCTCCCCATTTCACTCCCTGTGTAGTGTACTGTGTGTTTGAGGGTGACTGTTGGTGTTACTTTGGCGTGCAGTGCTAGGAATGATAGAGGAATATACATACCTCCTCGAGGGTCAGAGTTAGGGTTAGGGTTAGGGTTAGGATTCCGGTGAGGGATAGCCTTGGAATTTCCCTACCTGGGTATTGGGTTGTGGGTTTCATAGCTAGTATTACCATGAGATTTCACCTTAGGGATGGCCACAGTGCAGGATTTCAGGTACCGCCCTGGGGGAACTTAGGAATCAGGTTGTTGGTTAGGCTTAGGGTTAGGATTGGTGAGCATGATAAGGAAGGAATTCTCCTAGCAGATAATTTGCATGTGAGAAGGAAGGTGGGAGCAGTGACTTTTTTGAAGGTGGGATGTTCTTTGGGTTTCCAAGGACCTGAACATTGCAGACTGGATAGAATGGGTAGTGATTGGCTAGCGAGTAGACTTAGAGCTAGATTTAGTGGATGGAATAGGCAACCCAATTCACTCCCTGTGTAGAGTAGTGTGTGTCTGAGGGTGAGTGTTGGTGTTAATTTGGCATGCAGTGTTAGGAATGATGGAGGTGGGCCGGGGATTTAGCTCAGCAGTTCGGTAGCCTGCCTTGCAAGCACAAGGACCCGAGTTCAATCCTGGGTACCAAAAAAAAAAAAAAAAAAAAGAAAGAAAAAAGAAAAAAAAGAA